>NW_004797291.1:213633-217851 GCF_000002075.1 Aplysia californica | reverse complement strand
GGGGGGATCGGTGTTTTCATAACGTTTCACTTGTTGTTGTTGTTTTTGCTGCTGTTGTTGTTGTTGTTGTTGTTGTTGTTGTTGTTGTTGTTGTTGTTGTTGGAGTTGTTGTTGTTGTTTTTTTGCTGTGTTTTGTTTTGTTTGGGGGATGTTTTGTTTTCTATATTGTTGCTTTTGGGTTTTGTTTTGTTTGGGTTTTGAGGGGATGGGGTTGAGGAGGCTCTATTTTTTCAATCCCATCTTGCACTTTTCTTTTCTGGAAAGCTCATAAAAAAACCGATTATCATCCTGCTATTTTCCCGTCATCCATCTCTTCAGGGTCAGTTCACCCTCACCTTCACCTTCACCTATCCTGGTCTGGGTGACCAAAGGAGCACCACTTAAGATTTTGCAACCAGTCTCGTCCACTCCTCGCTGTTTCTAGCTGTCTGTCTTATGATGTTCCAGTCACGGCCAGTCCACTCTTTAAAGTTGTCATCCCATCATTTCCTCTGTCTCAGGTCATCTCCTATTCTTACTCTCTCTCTCTCTCTCTCTCTCTCTCTCTCTCTCTCTCTCTTTCTCTCTCCCAATACTGGTTGGTACTTAAGGCTAAAGGAATTCGACGTAACGCTTGCCTGCCCCTGGCCGTCTCCGCCAATCTTGGCACATCTAAGCCCAGAGCGATTGACCCATCCCTTATCGTGCTTCTGTAACTTTCAGTTTGTATACCTCTTCTTCTTTTCCGGGCTGGTCTGTAGTACCATATCTGAGAGTGCAACCTTTTCTCTGGTATTCTCACAATATGTTTTAAATATCTCCAACTTCTTCCTTTTTGGGGTGGTTCCGCTATCTTCAAATCCAGCTCTTTCCGACACTTCTCTATTTGAAATAAATTTATTACATTCTATGAATAAAATTCTTCGTCCTATTTTCTAAAGCGATCCCTTTACCTTCTTTTACCAGACTTCGCGCCAGGACGACGGCGGACCCCAGATGTTCCCTGACCTCCGCATGGAGGGCTTGGTCCACAGTGAGGGATCAGGCTCCAATGGTACCCCGGAACCGCTCCTGACGGACCGCCAAGGCATGCTGCTGGCTGGCAGACCGCCCACACAACACACCTTTGTCCGACCAAGCAGAGAGGGCTCCGCTGCTCCATCGGGGTACTTCAATACATTAGTAATAAATAGATGTCATTTGTGTTGCGCAAATTTCCGCTCAACAGCAAGCTCTGTGCGCTTTACAATCTATATTATTATCCAAGCATTCCTGATAGCATTCTAGAACAATTGAAACTTTGTGGGAAGCATACAGCGCAAGCTGCTATTCTATAAGCCGACATATTAACTAACAAGATATTTCACTGTCACATTCACATCAGTCTTGGGGGGGGGGGTGTGCCTTCTTTTTCCTGTCTTTTTTTGGTCCTTCTTACTTCTCCTCGTCTTCTCCTCATCACTACCTTCTCATCAGTCTATTTTTCCAATTACCTTTTCCTCTGTTGCACTTCTTTTTCCCCACTTACCTTCTTCTCTTCTCCTCCTTCTTCTCAGTTCTTTTTCATTCTTTTTGTTCCCCTTTCTGCTCTTTTTCCTCTTCTGCAACCCATTTTTATACCTCTTAACTCACTTTACTCTCATTCTTTCGATCATTTGACTGGTTGTGTTCTTACAACAATTACCTTTATGCATACAAAGAGGTGGGG
Source organism: Aplysia californica (assembly GCF_000002075.1). NCBI lineage: Eukaryota > Metazoa > Mollusca > Gastropoda > Aplysiida > Aplysiidae > Aplysia > Aplysia californica. The sequence goes on along the minus strand of NW_004797291.1, from coordinate 216,164 downwards.
ATTTTACTTACTTTACTTTACTTTTTACTTTTTTCTTCCGCTTGTACCCTGGGGTGTCGCGGGGAGACATAGGTGTCTGTCTGCAGCAAGTCGTGTGGCCTGTAGGAGGGACATCCCATGATCTTTAAGGGTGTGTGCCACAGATTCACTCCGTCGTCGCCTTGGTCTTCCTCTGGCTCTCCATCCAGAATATTTAATGTTGTATGCTCTCAGAGCTAGATGGTTTGAGGGCATCCGCGTGAGGTGTCCGAACCACTTGACCCTTTGTTTTTCAATGTGTGGTAGGACTGGTGTTGCTCCCACGGTGTCCCTAATGACTTCATTTTTAATTTTGTCTCTTCTTGTTTTGTTGACCGCTCTTCTTAAGCATTTCATCTCGCATGTGACCAGTTTCCTCTCTGGGGCTTTTGTTAGAGTCCATGTCTGGGGATTTTACACAAGGGATAAATGTGTCAGACTCTGCTCCGCAACAAGAAGGTTGTGATTACTTTATTTACCGCAGTGTACTCAGCTCCAAATGCATGCGTATATCTTGTAGGAATGTTATTAATTGATCGTCAAAGATCGCTGTTTGAGTACAGATTTCACAATTTCTGTATAAACTCACGCTAAAGATGACTTTGATTTTATAGTTTGTCTGCCTTTCCAACTACACGTTTTTTTCGACAGCATGCACATTTGTGAGATTGACTATGCTCCATGTACGCTCTCGTGTATGTACATGTGCATGCATGGGTGTGCATGAATATGATGTATATTATCTTTGCATGCGTGTACATATGTGTTCATGTCTGTGCACCGAGTCGCCCATAAAAATATCCTCTTGTTTAGGAGGAGAAGTCCAGGGCCAGCACTGCCTTTTGAATAATCCGTCAAGGTTTATTTGTTATGTCATTTGAAACTTCAGCTCGAATAAAGGGTATCCCTCCGCGTCTTCCACAGAGGAGGTTTTACCCGATCCCACTCAGAGAGGAAGCGAGCACCCCACGCTGGTGACTCACATAGGTCTGGCCACGACTCCATCCCGAGCATCGATTCCGAAGAGAAACGATTTGTGAAGTTCAAGGAAGATGTGCTTAAACAGCTGGGAGAGGTACGATCGCCAAATATATCGTGTTGTCGGTTACAAGTATGTTGAGTATTGTGTTTTGAGGAAGCTGAAGCTGTTAAATGTTGTCAGTGATGGTTGTTATCTTTTTAACATGCTGGAGAGTTTTTGTCGCAATATGTGGAAATTGTTCTCTGTCTGCCTCCCCTGGTCTCGTTATCTCTTAGTCTCTTTGTCTCTCTGCCTATCAATGCCTCTCTTTCCCAGGCTGTTTCTCTGCCTGTCTGTCTATGTCTCTGTCTCTATCTGTCTGTCTGTCTGTCTGTCTGTCTGTCTGTCTGTCTGTCTGTCTGTCTGTCTGTCTGTCTGTCTGTCTGTCTGTCTGTCTATCTATATCTATATCTATCTATCTATCTATCTATCTATTTATCTATCTACCTGTCTGTGTGCGTGTGCGTGGGATACGAGTGCGTGAGTGTGTGGGTGTGTGTGCGTGGGATATGAGTTTGTGTGTGAGTGTGTGTGCACATGTGTGTGTGTGTGTTTGTGTATGTGAGTGGGTGTATGTGTGTATGTTTGTGTGTGTGTGTGTGTGTGTGTGAGTGTTTGTCTTTCTCTTAGGTAAGAGTTACAGCTCTTTTCCTGGCAGAAAAAAGAAATCTATCTGCAGTCAGATTTCAATTGGTAATATCTTACTTTTTTTGCTCCGTCTCGGCTTCAACCCTACTTTTAACACATAAAAGCCATTAACTTTCTATTACACTGCCGTATATCTTAAGGTGTTGATTTAAATAAAAATGAAAGTAGGTTGTCAACGGGTGGTCTTGTGGTTTGATCCCTCTGTCCTATCAAACATCTACCTTCCTAATATACCTCCTTTTCTCCTTTGTGTGTTACACTCTATTACCACCCCTAATCTTCGTCACTTATATTATGATCTATTTATGTTACAAGTACTGTAAAACGCTTTCTAAAAACAACACTACAAAATATAACAAAGCACATAATGTGTCTATGGGAATTGGCTGGTTCCCCAGCTGGGTGACAAGGACATGAATGCCATCTTGTACCCGAGGGTCAAGCGGTACCCGGAGGACGAGGGGCCACGCCGCGGAGAACCCTCCTACAAGTCGATGAACGCCCTGCAGAGAATACACAAGAAGAAATACCGACAGGTCAGTGTCGTCAAAGACTAGAGGGCAACGTTAGATAATAGACTCTGCACGTTTGCAGATGTTGCTGAGGGATCGGTTAATAAAATATGATACGATATGTTAAGGCATAGTATGGTATGTATGATAAGACATAGAATGGCACGTTAGGGTATGGTATGGTTTGGTTTGGTATAGGTTTCTACCAAGGCTATCTGCACAGTAGGCCAGAGGGATTCCAATTGATGCCTAAATCAAAGTCTGACATTTCTACGAATGAAATAATAACTATAGTGGGGAAAAGACCGGGGGGGGGGGGGGGGGGGGGGGGG
>NW_004797291.1:208897-213533 GCF_000002075.1 Aplysia californica | reverse complement strand
GGGGGGGGGTGAGGAGGTTCCAGTGCCCGAGTACAATCTTTTACTTGACTTCGAACAATAATGAAATAATGCACCCGAATTGGTTTGAACATGTTGACCTGTAAGAAACATTGAACCCCGAATATCTTCTAAGGTAACCACTTCCTAAGGCTTGCAGACATTTTTAAATCCCTAGTCTATCAATGTGCACCATCTAGTGAGTAAAATCGTGTGTTTTATGTCTATGCCTGTCAGACTCGCTTTAGCGCGCTCATATGACCTTATGCAGTTGCGAGCGCCGTAAAACCCCATACTAAACTAACTAAGACTCGCTTTTTCCGTACACTGAAAGACCAATATGGTGTCGATGTGCCTCATTTTATCCAACCTCACCTGTTGGTGTCCGGGGTGTAGTGGTCAGGCTCTTAGCCATTGTGCGCAGAAGACTAAGGTGAGATTCCCAAGAGAGATGGTTTTATTTTCGAGTATCCTCATTTGTCTGTTGCGATCTCTTACCTCACCCACCTTGGATTGAACCCTGATAGGTAGTCGAAGTAGCCCGCCTCCTGATTGATGTAAACTGTGTTTTTGTTTTGTTTTCGTTGTTTCTGTTTGTTTTGTGTTGTGGTGTTTTTTTTTGGTGTGTTTTTTGGGGGGGGAGGCGTAAAACATTTACATTTACTATTTACGATTCTCCAAACAGGTGGTGCCGGAGATGCCATTGGGTCTACCTCCGATACGTGGAGCGTACGGCAAGATGATCGACGACTACGACGACGTGGACGACCCACGTATGAGAGGTCTGCTGGAGGAGCTGTACAAGGACAAGAAGTTCCTCGACAAAAATCTGCGTGAGTTCATCTTTCTTTGGTAGTTATGTTCCAGTAATATTTTACTATCAACACAAATAGGTTATGTAACTGCCGAAGATAAGAGGTGATATTAGGGCGTAGCATATTAAAACAAGGTGCAGAAGAAATAATGATGATAGGTTTCTTTAAAGAAAAGAAGGTGGAAACAACACCAGAGCACCGGCTAGCCATCTAGGTGAGTACTTCATGAATTCCTGTATTTCATGTGCTGTGAGAGTGTTTGTCGCCATGTTGAAACCCTTAGAGTAAGTTAAGTAGTGAAAATGTGTGGCTTGTTTAACCGTACACAACAAAGTAAGGGTGTTTTACTCTATTTTAAAAGCTTTATTGAGCGATGACGAATGCTCAGTCGAGAGCTTGTTGTACACGTTTTCTCTTATTCACACACTGTGTCTACTGTCAGTGTTTTCACACAATTTTGGAACCCTTTTATTACTTTTAGAGAACAACGTTAGTTAAATGCATTGCATTAAGCCTCGTATTCGACTAACGTGTCTGAGCGTGTCTGCACTCTTCATCATCATCCAGTGCCAGATCTGCGACAGACACTGGCGATTATGGTTCTCTATTCATTCCTTTGCTCGGATGCTCTAAAAAAAGCTATGTTTCCAAGATTATTCCCTGTTACCCATTTGTTTAGGTTCCCTAAATATGTTGTTCTGGGCCTACCCTTGCCTCGCTTGCCCTCAATTTTGCCAGTGAGAGCTTGATGTTGAACCTTATGTCTATTCAGGTGTCCCAAAAACTAATGTCGGCACTACAGATTCTGTAAAGCTATATACAAGTACCTGATGCCTTCTCATTTCACACATATTGGTAACACGTCTTGCGGAGTTTAGAAGCCTTATCAGAAGACAAAAAAGATTTCGTACACATTTTATTACATAAAGTGTCTCGTGATGAACATGTTGTTTGGGGCTCTCGTAAGTCGCTACCCTAAAGACAAACTTCTATCGGCTCAGTGCCTAGTTTTGAGAAATCTATCGTCAAAAGTTTTGAGTCTCACAACATATCAAGCTTTTTCTAATGTACTTCTTTGAACATCTTGATAACGACTCCGAATAATCTTAGGATTTTGATAGAGAAGATAAAACATTTATTTGGTTTCTCATCTCATGGTCTTAATATCGCGAAGAGGCTAAAATGTCAGATAGAACTTTGTAATTCTAAGGTAGCCAGAAGACAAAGAGCTTGTCAATGTCAAAGACTGAACAAAGAGAAATGAGAAAGTAACGAACTAATCTCTGGACTATTCAAACTTTTCTGTTCCAATTACAGAAGAGCCGGAAGCTGACGAGGACGCTTTTATCCGGGACCGCGCCCAGGCTGGGCGCCAGTACCTGCTGAACCGCGCCAGATTCTGGTCCACGCAACAGCCGTTGGTCAGGCCAGGCACCACGACGGGCGGAACCAGGACCAACACAGCTCAGTTGTCCAGAGGAGGCTCCTCTCACAGGTCAAGGTCAGAGGAGAGGTCGCACGAGCAGGAGAATCCTAAGTCCTCTTAACAATAAACGTTAGAACGTAATCATGTAAAAAGAAAATAATAAAATGATAATATATGCTCTTGTTACTTGTTACTTGTGTGAAGGACCGACATCACTGCACAAGGGGCATCCCCATAAGCGCTCCGTCCCCCTGAAGAAGCACATCTCAAAGTGTGTAGATAATAAATGCAAGTGGGCAGAAACTACAATGCTGTTTATTTGGTTGTTGTGTAGAAAATGCCTATAGCGAGCTGTATTGTATTAAGCTATGTTTGCGTAAAAGGGGACGCCGTTATTATATTGAATCTCTATGTTACATCTAACTCCAGCACATTGTGGAAAAACGGTAGCTTCATAATGCTAGAGTTAAAGAATGCTGGTGACTATAATTTCTTGTCCAGCAGCTACATAGATTTCCCACTACTAAAAGAAGTTGTTGTTGTACTTCTTAGGGGGGGGGGTGGAATGGGGGGGTCATACAGTAACTTCTTTTCTTTAGCTGTGATTTGTTGGTGAAGAAGGTGAGACTTGGGAGGAGGGAGAGGACAAGGGACATGTAATTTCCTTGGTATTACATCTTATAACTAGTTTTTAAAATGAAGAGTGCTATAGAAAATCTTCTGATTCATATGAGCGATCTTGAGTTTTATCTAAACGTCTATCATAGGTCAAATTAGACATTGTCATAGTTGTACTAGGAATATACAATGTGAAAACCAATAATACATGAAGAAAAACCCCCAAAACAAACCACAATACATTTCATTTAGATCTAAGAAACTTTAGGTCAGTTTGTATATCATATTTAGCCGTCTTTAGTGTCTTAATATTTGTAAATATAACATCACACCTACATTTGATCAAAGACGGGTTTTTTTATACCCCCTGGGGGAATATGAACCTCATACAATTGGATTTATAAGTTTGCATAGTGTCATTTCATAATACAAGCATAGTTTGACAAAATATTTTATTCATTTATCACCTCCCAGTCAACATGCAAATGCAAATGTATCCATATTGTCAATGTTTGGAACTGTTACGTCTTAATGATGGACAGTGAAAACCTATTAGCCACTATTTTTTAGAATCAGAACAGCTGGTTTGAGATTGCAGATTTACAGTATTCTTTTCCTGGATCGATAACAACAACAGTATTCTTCTGTTTGTTGCTAAGTTTTACCATCCTATTCCAACCAGACTTGTTTATTTGCATACATACCATTCCACTTTACCGTATATTAGACTGTATATGAAATGTACTTACAAATCATTATGCTTCACTGTATCATGGACTAAATACGAAGTTTGCCGACATAACATTATAATTTGATGTATCATAGACTTAATACGATGAGCATTAGAATGAATCATAGGTTCAAACTTATGATTTTTTTTCCTAATTTCTATCTGATGCGGAACGTGTTGCTTAATATATTATCAACTTTAAAATATCATGAGTGTAAAGAATTGTTTGTTTTTGTATTTATTATTATTTTTGTTATGAATATTGTGTCGATCATTGTTTTGGGGGAGTTTTTATTGTTTATTTTTTTAACTTAACCATGTTGTTGACAGTTGGTGCATAATAATATTATATGTCCTTTTCCTTCATGATGTTGTGATGTATATTGTCAACTGAAGTATTTATATGACGGAACCTTTTTTTCCTTAAGATTTATACTTTTCTGATAACGAATATGTATGAGTAAACTTATTGCTTAGGTGATCGAAGCAAATGATTGAGAAACAACTTTTATGTATGAAGTCACGTTTTATGAATTCCTTGATTAAACGTCTATTGTAAAGGTTAGAGGATTCTGGCCAGATGAATCCAATATACATATTGTTTATCGTGAAAAAACCCTATACTAATATTGCCCTGACAAGGTGAAAAATGGGAGGTGAAAACTAAGATCCATTTCCAAACCCTTCTATCCTCAATTTTGCTTTAATCACAACACCCCCTCTCCCCTGCATCCCTCCCTTTCACACTACATTATCTCTTCCTCCCTCTTCCTCTCTCTCTCTCTCTCTCTCTCTCTCTCTCTCTCTCTCTCTCTCTCTCTCTTGCCCTCTCTATTCCCCGCTCTCCCTTTCTCTGATAGAGGCAAAAGAGGGAGGAGCGAAGGAGAGAATTATAGAGATATAGAGATAGAGACAGAGAGGTAGAAAGACAGAGATATAAATAAAGAGAAAAAGAGAGACTAGATAGATAGATAGATAGATAGATAGATAGATAGATAGATAGATAGATAGATAGATAGATAGATAGATAGATAGATAGATAGATAGATA
>NW_004797291.1:204142-208118 GCF_000002075.1 Aplysia californica | reverse complement strand
CACACACACACACACACACACACACACACGTCCTTTCTCTTTTTTTCAACTCTATCTCTTTCTCTTTACTTTTTCCTTGATTTTTTTTTCACACCACCATCTCACTCCCTTCGTGCGTACACGTTTTCATACAGTGCAATCCAAGTCAGCTATTGCTGATGATAATGTTTAGGCTAAACCTCTGATTTGCGTCTGCATTAGGCCTAGGGGTATAATAAATCGTGCTTCAAGAGAGCGTACTGGCCAAGCTAATCTGTGATACTAATTTATCAGGCTGGTTTTTTTTTCCTCAGTCTCTCTTTCAACCATTTACATCATCATTTAGTATAGATCTAGGTTTATAATTCAACACTTTCTTTGACATAATGCATGTTTTGCATGACACAGAATATTTTTTGTTTGTTTGTTTTAGCATTACATCGCATCGGCATTTCTATCGTTTTTTTATGTTCTTGTATAAACAACTATTGTAATCAGTTCAGTTTGCCATGATTGTGATAATTACATTACGCCAAAGAGCTCATTTCATGTGTGAAATTCGCTCAATAAAGTCTGGACCTTTCAGCAGTCAAATATTGTTGTTGATTTTGTTGTTCCTATGTTATAGGCAAGCGGCTATTTGTAATACCAATAAACCACAAAGATTATAATCAGTAATACTTTCTTTTGATGTGAAGCGAAGGGTTACGTTGTAACATGCAAGAGACACTCGCCCAGCGAGTAAATCATCAGTCCTCCTTCTAATCAGAGAAAATACAGAGAGGGAGAGAAAGAGGGGGGAGAGACAGACAAATAGGGAGGGGGAGGGAGAGAAACAGAGAAACAGGAAGAGAGAGAGAGGGGTTGAGAGAGGAAGAGAGAAGAAAAGAAAAAGGCAGAAAGATAGGAGGCAGAAAGGAGAGACAGAAATAGAGACAGGAAAGGAGACAAGGTAAAAGTGTCAAAGAGAGATTAGAAAGGAGAGAGGAGACAGAAAGAGAGAAAAAGAGAGAGAAAGAGAGAGAAAGAGAGAGAGAAAAAGAGAGAGGGGGGGGGGGGAGACAATGTCGCTACAATGTCACCTAACTGTCCTTGTGGATTTAATGAGTCCGAACAAAAAAGACCTTCAATTGGCCAAGAAAAATGGAAACGCTAACAATGGACGGTTGCTACAGAAACGTTTCAAAGTATCTTTGTACCGAGTATAAAATGTCAGGTAAAGGCAAACTAGGCTGGAGTAGACCCAGAGCAACTTGCTTGGAAAAGCTGAGCAGATGGGTGCGAGTGGAAAGACCAGGATAACATAGTTTGTTTTGGTTGTTTTTTATCGTTTATTTGGACAATTCGAGCAAAGAAATGAATGGCGAACCATGATTCCCCGTGTCTGCTTCCGAACTGGCATTTTATTATAAGGACAAAAGCCGTGGAGAAGAAATCTTGATACCTTTATGGGAATTTGTAGTGAAGGTACAAGGGCAAGACATGCGTTCGATTCATGCAAGATATTGACGAGTGTAATAATGTTTCTCCCAGGCTGGCTGTGACAAGCAGAGCCGAAGCAACCGTTTCCTAATTTATCTAATTATAATTTCTGTACTCAGAGTCGTGAAACATTGGCAATCATTATATTGTGATAATCATTGACTTTGCAGTAGTCAAAACTTAACAAGCGTAGCAAACAATGACAATTGCCATATTATGGTGACCACTTTTTTGGTACATGGCATCCTGTCTTCAGATTGTTGTAGCAGAATTAGTCAAAAGAACTGTGGATATTGGCATAAACAGGACTAAGAACAGGACCGCTTTTGTACCTATAGGAGCACCGCCGAACCATCGGTTCCTCTTGCAGTGACGAGCTGTTCAGCTCAAATGTATTTTATGGCGTCAAAATCCATTAATAAGAGGATTTTAGTTTGATCAAATACTGAATAAATCTATTCTCTAGCTGTTTGTAATAACCAGTGATTGTAATACCAACAAACCAAAGATCATAATCAAAATTATTATTTTTAACGTGAAGCGATGGGTTCTAGGGCTATGGCTTGAAAAGAGACTGAGTGTGGCTGGAAAGGGGGGGGGGGGTGAGTATTGAATGTGTCTGTTGATAAAGCAAGAATTAAAAAATATAACTTGAAAATGCAACGTACTTTATTTCTTTGAAAAGACATTCCATAGAAATTATACAAGTAAGGGGGGGGGGGGGTGCAGAATAGGAAAGGTCTAGTAACCAATCACTTCTCCAAAATTCACATTCAAAAAGATTTGTAATTCGTATCTATACGCTGCAAATCAGAACCAAGTAATTGTAATATCCTTAAACTAAAAGCACAATAAATCACTCATACTAGTCATACCACAAAAGAGGGGTTGGGGGCATTCTTTACAACTGTACAAACAGTGGAATAAACAATCATAGTTAAATATTATAACGACAATGATATGAAACTATGCATAAAATTGTAGCATCACGTCTGAAAGCGAATATTTGCAGCTTCCTTAATTGACAGTTATTTATGAGATACAAGACACGGATTTCTTTTCCATAATATATGAACATACATTAAAATACCATAGTGCATGTCAGCAAACATGTGTTCTTAAAAATCAAAACTATGATTGAAATCTTTACTTGGGCAAAAAAATATATTTGGGTGTGTGTGAGTTTTCATTGGGTTCAAGAAATTTTTCTTTCCTATAGTTTCACTGTTATTTTATTTTATGATAGGGTCTGTATTACTGTCTTGCTTTGTTGTGCTCCGTGTGAGAGGGTTGGGGATGGATAGGGCGTGAGTCTTCTTTCTGTTAAAAAAAGGGGGTAAGGAACTCAACATAAATATTGGGCAAATGCTAGAGTTGAGATGAAAAGAACGCAATATATATTCTCTTAACTAACAGTATGGTATGAGCGTTGTAGAGCAAGAAAATGATTAACTTGGTGACACTGATGTATTTTAGCCTTGATATGATAATATGTAAATCAAGAAGATTCACAAGAGAAGAAATTAAATACAGTAAATATTTTCAGTCTCAAATAAACAATAAATAAAGCACAAAAAAAGAAACTGGTCAGTGTATGATTCAGGTTTGAGATGAGTTATATTAAATTATGCTTACACATAACACAGTTATAACGAAAAGAATTTGTTAGATATAGCTCTGCTATCTATTTTATCATGTTGTACTTGCCTCTCTTGTTTACAAAGGTTATGAGAACAAACTATCAGTTATCCAATCGCACAAGTGGTGTATGTTAACAAATGTATCCATTAAAGAGAAGACGATGCTTTGCAACAACTGAAGAATGGTTTACAGCATGAAGACATTCACTTTCTTTTGTTAAACCCTTTCAACTAATGAAAAGTCGAATTAGATTGTATGCTCCACACTAGAACGTCAATGTTGTTTTTCTTTTAAAAAAGCAAGTTTTAAGACGCTACAAACAATAGATAAAATTTCAGAAAAATTAGAATCATTTTGCAAGCCACGTAACAACGCATTGGGTATACATAGGCTAAACTTTGTTTCGACTTTTGCTGAACTGAACGCCAGCAACTTTTTGAACAAAATGAAAACTTTGCCACGCAGTGTTAAACCAACTTAGTCACATCATTAAGTACTAAATTTGAAGCAAATTAATTGAAACCATTCTGTTCAGGACTTCTTCTGTCACACGACGACTTCTGTTGTTGTGTTTTTTAACAGTCAAACAGAAAAAGAAAGGAGCAAACTTTGCAATGCCTTGAAACTTTAACAAAGAGATGTCTTAAAAGCTACATTGCTTTTTTCAGGGCAGCGGGCGACTCAGATCAGTAAAAGTAGACTTCAGCCCTCCATTCAGAACTTACTTGAGAGTACGCACATTCGGGGTCTCCATATTCAACGGAGTCACATTTGGGTAGCCGTGACGTGACTCGCGAAAAACTACTTATTTTACGGTTTGTATGTGTGTGTGTGTGTGTGTGTGTGTGTGTGTGTGTGTGTGTGTGTGTGTGTA
>NW_004797291.1:198707-202707 GCF_000002075.1 Aplysia californica | reverse complement strand
GGGGTGGAGGGACATGTTTCTCTTCTTGAGCTGTTGTCTTTTTTTACTTTAGCGGGGAAGAGTGTGTGTGTTCTGAAAATGCCTCCACCAATTCCTCTTGTTACTTCTATTCCTCCTCCTCCTCCTCCTCCTCCTCCTCCTCCTCTTTTTAGACAAATTTATTGTTTGTTTAGGTATACTCGGGACAATCGAACTTTATGTAATAGCCTTGCCTGTGTATATCGGGAGAAGCTGTACATCAAAAACGGTTCAGTCAAAATACACTCTAGTAGGTTTTTTCCTCTAAAACACCCTAAACAGAATCAAAGGTCTTTCAAGGAGAGCGGAGACGTGGATGATGTGTGTGTGTGTGGAGGGGGGGTGGGATCTTTTGGAAAGGATACACATTATGTCATAGGATTTTAAACTAAACACATTGATAGTTAATCCGTCAATGCATCTGCAGAGGAGAATGTTTCTTAAACAGAAATAGAAAACAATAAGGGATCAAGATCACGAGTGACTTCTGCTATGGCCAATGAGACCAATTCTGAAAGAGAAAAGTTTGACACATTTTGAGCATTTGAAAGCTTTATTTGCACTTGTGTGTGCACAGCTTAGGGCCTCTCTCATAACTTTGGCGTTTCTTATTCGTGAAGCCTCAAAAAGAGAAACGAGTAACAAGAAACAAACAAAATCTGAACACTCAAAACTTTTCTAAACTTTCTCTAAACACTTTTGCTGACACGGCTCTCAGTCTCAAGTCTTTACCGCGTCCCGAGTGCCCGTTGTGGTTTTGGGCCTCTCTGATTTCTTCCCCGCGTCCTTTCCCTTGGCACGCTCAGGTTCCCCCCGCCGGTGCTCCAGCCTGGACATGCGACTCTTGAGCTGGGCACCAGGGTGTTTCCCGCCTTTTTTCTCGTTCTGGGGACTTCCGCTTACAGTCCCGATACCAGTTTCCTGTTGAGGGGGGGGACAGAAAATATGTTTATAGTTGGAGTAAACAGGGCCACACCGATACACTGACGGTCAATAATAAGTGTTATGAAAAAGGGAGATCGATAGACAGAAAGAAGAGAGAGAGTGAGAAATAAAAACTAGTACTGTACTTGCCAGTGCCACGCCCCAGCCATCAGCTCTAGGAGAAATACACCTGTCTGCATTCAGATAATAATAGTGCGAACATGCTGCGTTGTTGTTTTTGTAGGTGGTGGTTGTGGTGGCGGTGGAGTTTTGTTTTGTTTTGTTTTGTTTTTTCGTACGTCCTTTGTGTCTTTGGAACGTTTCCGAGCGTTATTATAAACATCACTGAAAAGGTTGGGGCAGAAGTGGGTGTGCACGTACCTTCTTAGACTAAACAATTTGAAATAAGAAATCGATGTTATAAAGGAGTTTATATAATAATGATAATACTATACGTAGCTCTCTATAGTTTTGCAACTTGAATTAAGCACAAAAGTCACAGGAGTTACAGTTTAAAGGTAAAATATATGTAGTATTACTATACAATTGTCTAACAAGCTAGTTTGTTTCATGATAACAAACGCGCGAATAGTTCATTTTAAAAATCATACTTAATTTCTATGTCGCTGATTCTGATTCGGTTCCCCATTATGACATTCTTGGACATGGATTGTTCAGAGAATTTTCAAGGCTTCCCACCCACTTGGAGACAATTCGCTACCCCAGAATTACACAGTTCTATCTGCTCAGTACCTAGTTTTGAGAAATTTGACGTTTAAAATGTTGAGTTTCACAATGGTTCAAGCCTTGTCGAAAGCAATTGGTTTAATATCTTGATAACGGCCCCGAATAATCTTACGATTTTGATAGAGCAGATAGAGTATTCGATTCCTGACCTCACGGTCGTAGTAACTCAAAACAATGTTTTTTAAAGGCAGAGAGAACTTTGTAATTCCGAGGTAGAGAATTATAACTCGGAGGCCCCAGTTACTAAATAGTCTTAGAGTTCGTACCATAAATAGATAAAATAACCTGACGTAACAGTGGATCACGAAGATTATCTCCTCCTTGCATGCTATTCGCCCACACAATGTATTCCTTTTGGACACGATCGAAGATGTTAATTTGGAGGTCGTGCCCGTTATAAAACGTCACTGTCCATAGGGGCAGTAATAACATTCCCATAAATCAGTGGTTCATTCCAACCTGGGTGGTATGGTCTCTAGTGGGCTTTTTGGTAATTTTGATAGGCTGTGGGGATCACCCGAGAAGTGACAGGGGTTGTTTGATGCCTCTCTTTGAAATACATGTAGGTAAGCGATACGAAAATGTTAGCTTCTTAAAGATAGCACGAGTGGGTGGTGGCTATAAAAAGATTGACGAAATAATATCATGACGTACCAGAGCCTTCTCGGAGTTAACGAAGACCATCTCCGCCTTGCAGGAGTCCTCCCCCCTCTCTGGCTCACGCGGCCCTCGTGGGTCACTCGGTGCTGAGTTCGCGCCACGCCCCTCTGCGTCCTGATTGGTGGGCGTCAGGGAAGCTCTTCGTTTCACCTTGACCTTTAGAGTGACAAACAGTGATGATTTTTAAAAAAGTTGAACATGGGGTTTGACGGCTTACCCTATATTACTTCTTCGTAAATTTGGTTTTGTGAGAGGCCAAAACTGTTAGGTGTCATAAAGAGGATAAAAATGTTTAAAATTCTGTAAAAAGAAATATCAATAGCATTACGCCAATAGTAATACAAGCAAACCATTACCAACAGCAACAGTAACAGGAGCAGTAACAACATCAATAGCAGTAGCAAAAGCAGCAACAGTAGCACCATCAACAATGGCAGCAGAAGCAACGCGGCAGTATCAGACAGAAGACAACAAGCCAGTATTCATTGTTCATTTGTCTAATATGCGTGTGACTGTTGGTCTGTTTGTGAGTGTAAACTTTATAATTAGTGTACACTATAGCGTGTGTGGAAGAAAGGATGGGCAAGAGAATGTGTGTGTATGTGTGTGTGTTTGTGTGTGTGTGTGTGTGGGGGGGTGTGGGTGTGTGGTGTGGAAGAAAGGATGTGCAAGAGAAAGTGTGTGTGTGTGTGTGTGTGTGTGTGTGTGTGTGTGTGTGTGTGTGTGTGTTTGTGTGTGTGTGTATATATACATGTGTCCGTACGGGTGTTTGTATGGTGAAACAGCGTTTGGATTATAAAGATTGATCTCAATTCCATCTGCAGTCATGACCACCGATATGAACTCTTACCCTCCGTTTGCTGTTTTTGTCTCTCGTCGTCTCAAACGGTTCGGGCGGTGTAGGGGTCCGCGGAGGTAGGGGATCGCCGTCTTCGTTAAGAAAAACGATGTTAGCGTTCCCAGAGCTGATGAGGCAGTCACTGGCCTTTCGACCTCCCACGTTTGACCTGCGGGATAAACATACATAAAGAGAATTTATATAACTGAGGTTCTTTTTCAATCCATAGTTGTTACAGGAGTGTATACTAGGACAATGAGTTTACATGATACGAGAATGAGAAAGCTTTCCTTTGGACAATTTCTGACAATTAGTTTGCATGTCAAGGCTATTTAATTGAGCTATTTCAATATATTCAACAGGATATAATTTAGAGAATCTAAAACAAAAATGAGTAAGCTTAGTAGTTTTCAAATAGTTGTAAGTGTGAAACACCTGCATCAACACTGTTTAGAAGATATGGAGGCTGGCTGCTTCGCACCTGTCTGCTAAAGCTCATCGAGGCGTTCTCTCTCACTCTATTTCTCTCTCTCTTTCTCTCTCTCTCTCTCTCTCTCTCTCTCTCTCTCTCTCTTCCTCTCTCTCTCTCTCTCTCTTTCTCTCTCTCTCTCCCAATCTCCCGCCTCCCGCTATCCCTCTTCTTCCAATCACAATAGAGCAATCAATGTTGAACTGATATTTTATACCAAAAAAAAACAAAAACCTATACATTTATGTAAAAGATAGCGGTTCGATTCTTAAGGGTTCGATTTATCATGTGTTGTTTGTCTTTCCTATTTTTTTCTTTTCCTGTGGGGGGGGGGGGGGGGGGGA
>NW_004797291.1:195821-198607 GCF_000002075.1 Aplysia californica | reverse complement strand
GGGGGGGGATAATTCTTTTTCTGAAACCCTTCCTTTCTGCACTGCGGTTGAGTCAAAAGCTCTGCCTCCAACTTTTGACGAATTTCCCAGGTTATTGGCGCCTTCAAATTGTTATGTTATAAAAAGGTTTGAACTTTAGCTTGACAGTTAATCAGATACATAACATTGTTTGAATATCAGAACTTTGAATCAATTAATATTATGCTGTAGTACTGTAATTTTGTTTTCAACTTTTAACTTTCAACACATTTATATGTTACATACACTAAATGTTTGGATTTTCAAACTTTTAGGAAATAAGATACAACTTTTAAAAAAAAACAATCTCTGAACGCGTCCAACTGTGACGTCACCTGTGCAAGATGGCCGTGTCCTCTGCTATGCCGGGTAGGCGTGTCACAGGGCATAGGGCATCCTCCCCAAACATGCCCTGAGTGGCTGCGACCAGCGAGCTCCGCCCTGGCGTGTCAATCATCAGGTCGTCGTCGTCATCGTCATAGTCGTCATATTCCTCATCCATGACGGCCAGGCTGCGTGGTTGCCGCAAGAGCAGGTGATCCGACCATGTTGAGAAAAATCGATCAAAGTCACAATTTTAGGTTTAGAGAAAAGCAAAAGTTAGATCTAAAATGTTATGCTCATTGTACTGTGTTAGCTTCTTTTTTCCAAAGCACCCATTTTCAAGGGTCAAAAGCCCCTACATTCAGGACTGAGTACGTTTTCTGTTTGATAGGATTGTTCTTTGTAAAAGGATTTGAAAATTACTGCGTATACGAAATGCAAGGATTCAGTAATGGCGAGTTTGTGACTTTGATCGTCTTTTCATAATGGTCTTCAGGTATTGCTGGTGTTGTTCCTGGTATTGTTGCTATTGTGTCTTTACTTTTTCCTATATACAATCCTATACAAACGCCATCTGGGTTGTAAAGCGAGGTTAGGGTAGTTTGTCAGCCATTTCCATTTATTTTTATCCGTGTGTAGGTGTGTGTTTTTTGAAAAGGTTATTCAACTACATTCTTCTTTTCTGGTGCTCTTTAAGGAGCAAGTCTAGAAACCCAGAAAGTCAGAACTGTAGTCAAGTCCCTTCCATGCTACACCTCAGCCCTTTATGGCAAGGTGAATGAGTGCAGGTAGATTGAATACCGTACTTCTTGGCAGGTAAACAAATTTTCAACAAAAGCGTGTCTGGTTGGTTTTTTTTTTTGTATGTGTGTGTGTGTATGTGTGTGTGTGTGTGTGTGTGTGTGTGTGTGTGTGTGTGTGTGTGTTTGCTATTTTATCATTCTTATCTTCACTTGTTGGTATCATTGACGTTGATTTTTTTCCTTTGCAGATTTCCATTCCACGCCTGTCAATGATTGGGCGTGCACTGTCATTGCTACTTAGAATCCGTTAGTAAAGTGTTAGAGCGATAACAACCAAGTTTCGCCAGGAACACACTCTGGCTATATTAATACTGGAAAGAAGTTAAATAGACGATTTTGACAGCCTTCAACCATCCGTGGTTCTTTAAAAAAAAAAATAATTTGTTCTTTTTTTGGGGGGAGGGGGTGTATCTTTTTTTCCAGTAGAAAAGAAGATCAAAGTGAAAGGGGAATCCTGTTAGTTTCTAGAACATTTGTTCAGATTGAAGGTAACTGTTTATGAAATAACACTTCGTTTATCTTGAAGGCAGAGCGTTTGCTTCTATACTCTCAAGGAAGAGGGCACCGAGCTGAGAGGAACTCTTTCAGACTGGGAGGGGGAGTAGGGTGTTGTTATGGTTGGTAACTGGGGAGGGTGGATACGAACCCATTATTCCTTGGCTTGACCATTTGTGTATCTATATGTACTGGTGAACGTATGAGCTATTGGTGTGTGTGTGTGGGGGGGTGTGTGCTTGTATGTGTGCGTATGTGTGCGTATGTGTGAACGTGTCTGTGTGTATGTGCGTGTTTGTGTGGATGTGAAGGCTACGTGCGTGCGTTCCTTCATTGATCATAGTGATTAAGAAAGTAAGAAAGGTATCTCTGCTTCAGCGCAAGAATAAAAGATAGACCGAATCACTCACCCTGGTCTCTTGATGGGCAACACCATAACAGGGGTTCTCATTGATCTGTCGTCATCCAATGGCAGCTCCCCATAGTCCTGCTGATCCGCACCACCGAGCACGTGATAGTTCTTCATGTCTCCTGCCGTCTCATTGGCTGGATTCGGCGCATGCGTGTCTGTCTCCCGGACGTTGTACAACTGAGGGGGCGTGTTCACGGTGAGCAGGATGCTACTTGAGGGAGAGTCGCGACCACCAGGAGTCGTTAGATCTTTTCTCAGCAGCTGTCAGTAGACGGAAAAATTGGTATAAGTAAGAGTTTTACGGCACTTGCAAGACAAATAGATGATATAAGTGTCGAATCCTAGTGGCGTTTCATTTAAATCCCCCAATTCTGCCCTCCTATCTTGAGCAAAGCCATACGGTTTAAATACGGTTATCAATATTGTATTGCCGCAAAAGAGATGTGCCAACATTCGACTTACGGCTTTGCCGCAAATGAGATACTCTATTAAAAATAACCGAAATATCGTACAGCCGCAAATGTCCTTTCCACCTCCTGATATTGCTACAAATGGAATTCTCCCTGACAAGCGTTTAAACAAACCTGCATGAGATTGACTGGGGCGTCATCTTTTGGAATCCCCGAGTCCTGAATCTTGATTGAGGGTTTGAATGTGATGGCGTTACCGTTGATGTGACGAGGACTTCTCGGCGTGTGGCTGGTTGGCTCTAGTCTGCCTCTGTGTGGGGGGTG
>NW_004797291.1:191500-193271 GCF_000002075.1 Aplysia californica | reverse complement strand
GGTTGGGCGAGGGTGATTTGTTTTTCAGGAAAGGAGTAAGCGAAATAATTTGAAAATTTTATTCAAGGTTCTACTTGTATGCCTTTCATTTGTCTACCTACCTACCTACCCTTCTACCTAACCTAACTGCCTAGCAAACATACTTGCAAACCAACCTTATTAAGTAATTGTGTGTTTCGATTTTTGGCGAATGAACTAATGCCTTTAAATTATTTGAAGTGGGAGGTTGGCGGGTGCCCTGGTATGGCTTTCTCCTTCTCCTTCCTATCAAACATCCATCGTCCTTATCTCTTCTCCCTTTTAATGTTTGTTACTCTCTGGTGTCACTTCTAATCTTTGACACTTACATTATGACCTGACTGTTTTGTTAGGGCTGCAAAACGCTTACTTAAAACAAAACAAAACAAAACAAAACAAAACAAAGACGGGATTCAATGAATGAGTTAAACAACAAAAAATTATTTTCTGAAAATCGTCTTTTCAATTTTAAATCTGAAATCATGTTTCACAAGAATGTGGTGTGGCCGGCCTGTCTTCCTACTCCGACTGGACCAGTATATTCTATGGAGTATGTGTTTGGATCCTTCCCATTGCACGCCGACGGTGAGTCTTTGATTTACGAATAAGGGAGATTTTTGTTTGTTTGTTTGTTTTTGTTTATTTGTTTGTCGGGCGGGTGGTTGGCGGGTGCTCTGGTGTGGTTTGCTCCTTTTTTCCTATCAAACATCTATTGTCCTTTTCTCCCCTCCTTCTATTTTGAGTATGTTACTCTCTTGTAACACCTCTAATCTTTGGCACTTACATGACCTTATTGTGTTGCAAGTGCCGTAAAACTCTTACTCAAACTGTTTGTTTGTTTGGGGTTTTTTTGTGCTCTTTTATAGAATACCTCCGTTCCTGTGTTGGGAATCTGTACCCTACCCAGGCCAGAGTGACACTGACAGGCAGTGTCGAAGCAACCAGCTTCCCAAATGATAGATTTGTTTCGCTTATTTAGTTTTGATTTGATTTGAGGAGGGGTGGTTTCTTGGTGTTGCGGTTGCTGCTGTTGTTGTTGTTGTTGGTGGTGGTGATAATGGTAGTGGTGGTGGTGGTAATGGTGTTGTTGTTGTTCTAGTTTTTGTGTCTGTTCTTGCTGTTGATTGGGGTTGGGAGATTGAAACATTTATATACTTGCAATCATTCAGTCAAGCAAGCAAGCAAGCAAGCAAGCAAGCAAGCAATCAAACAATCAATCAATCAACCCAACTGGACAGTCTTACAAAGTGCACACTGCCGTTCCCACAAGCACCAACGTACCAGGCAGGTTGTCCTGTAGGTTGTGGTACCATCCACTGTTGTGTCGTTGTTGTAGAGAGTAACGTACGTCTCTGACCCTACAGTCACGTTCACCAGGCAAAATAACGCGCCACCGGCTGTAGAAACAAACAACAACACATTTCAAAGTTTCTTTTTCCAAGTCTGATTTTTTAGGGTTAATTTTGAGTGATCATATCTCAAGCGACTCTTATTTATCGTAGATGAAATATTAATGCTTCAGAAGGCGCATGATTTATTTAACTTTTAAATTGTTATAGGCTACTGCATGAGTGGGTAGTGCAAGGCTTTACACTATGGGTGAAAACATTTTTCTTTTGGACACCACTGTATACGCAGAAAGAGAGAGAGGGAGAGGGAGAGAGAGAGAGAGAGAGAGAGAGAGAGAGAGAGAGAGAGAGAGAGAGAGAGAGAGAAAGACAGACAGACAGACAGACAGACAGACAGACAGACA
>NW_004797291.1:184398-186665 GCF_000002075.1 Aplysia californica | reverse complement strand
GGTAGTGGTAAGGATGGAAGGGGTTGTAGGGGTTAGTTGAGGGATAGTGAGAGATGTGGTGGGTGGCATGGGTAGGGAAGGGAGGAATGGTGGGAATGATAGTGAGGTTGATATTGGAGGGATGGTAGGGTTGGTGTGGTATGGATGGTGGGAGGGGTGGGTAGACATGGTGGAAGGGGTGGTGGAAAGGATAGAAGGAGGGATGAGGAGGGTGGGTGCGAGAGAAATAGACGACCATTACAGGACTTGAAAATGAAATCATTGGATAAACGCGAGACCTAGCCAGATCTGGCTTTCTGATAATCGTCTAAAATATATAATACCCAAAAAAAATGTTTATCTATACCCATCGGGAACTTTGGATACAATGTAATACAAGTTTTATACATAACTATAAAATAGATAAATACATAGGTGAAATAATTTATAAGCAATACAAAATACACACAATTACGTCAATGCAGACATTCAATACCCTATTGCTGATCACCACTGTACAGCGCCTGCTTAAAAAAACTGCAATGATTTTTGAAGAAGCCGGCACCCTAATTCAGTGTCTATTTTAGAGTCCTTTTGATACTTGAACCAGAGTCATCTACTTCACAGTCCAGAATAATAATACCACCTGAGCTGACAACGCATACACCAGACCCAAACAGTCCCATAGCTTTAAAACACCGTCTGTTGTTGGAAATCCGGATGGGGTTGGTAACTCGGTATGTTTGAATACTTGTAATTGCAAGTCTTTATAAAAATAAGATTCATCTTTATTGTCTGGTGTTTCATCGGTATATATAATATACAGTTTCTGTAATTACCACTCAAAATGTTAGACCTTCTTTGACCTTCACAAAACAGAAAATGTTATGAAAAAATTTCATTCTACAAGTAAGAAACTGAACTGTAATATATTATCCAAATATGTTTAATGTCTGTCTTTATAGAGTTGGGAATTGGTACATCTTGTAAGCGACTTTCAATAGGCATATTATATGATTATCATTACTAATTTTAGACCCTTTCAGTTACAGGCTGCTTGACCTTGCCTATTAGGGCCAAATCCGTCTGTATGGGATACTACATCGTAATTGCGGACTGGGATACGATCTATTAAAATGTATTTCCCACAAGGAATCCAACTCATGTCTTCACCGGGCAAGGTGAAAACCTAACCGTTGTTTCACCGACTCCCTTGCCAGAGAACCAAACCACGTTGGTATATCAAAAAGAATACTTTGCTCAGTGTTGGAAAATCTGTTTTTCTTTGTACGAGCAAAGGTCGTTTAGCTATATCAATGCTAGAGTTTGTTGCGTGTAGGTCACACCCATCTTTCTGCACTAAAAAAATGTGAGTTCAATTCCCACATAGCCAGTCTCCTAAAGAACCGAAAGATTATCGCTTTAGGGCGGAGGTGGGGAGGGGACTTCACAAATAATATTATGGTGTGGAAGAAAAGAGATTTTTATTTCTTTCTTGTGTAGAGACATCCATCAGTGTTTTGAACCGACACAGAGTTAGAATGCAGACCGAACATAGAACGATAGGCGAGTACGAATGAGGTAGGTAATTTATGTGAAGGAGCCCAACCCATACCGACAAAAATCTTCTTTTCCTTCCCATGTTTTTATGCCCTCTCTAGAAAGCCTTTCCTTAAGATAAATATTAGAAGAGATTATCTAACGAACACACTTAATAAGAGTTCGTGTACCTTAAGATACTTTGCAGGCTTCTTACAAAGTAAGCACGCTCTGTTTTTTTCGTAACTTTTGCTAATCTTATTACGGTACACGGAGATGTGCCAACTTCCAACCTGAGCTGAGAGAGCGAAAGACGGCTATCCTTGCCGTTAAAGATCCTGAAATGTGCTGTGGTTTTCTTCTATATTTCAACAGAGATCGCAGGGTGTTCAACTCAAAGCTGTCTGAAACAAATACACAGCAAACATAGCGCCAACAACTCTTGCAAACTCGGTGTTATGTTCATCGATCATGACCTTTGCTCCTTGCAGGTCACAAGAACCATTAACATGTACTTTTATAGATTTGTTTGTGTCCTTTTGTTTCTCTTTTTCTCTAGTTATGTTAATTTTTTACTCTTGTTATGTTAATTATTATGTATTCAGGAAGCATGGCTCAAACTCTCTGTCTCTCTGTCTCTTTGTCTCTCTGTATCTCTGTATCTCTCTCTCTCTCTCGCGCTCTCTCTCTCTCGTTCTCTCTCATTCTCTCTCTCTGTCTCTCTCTCTCTCTCTCTCTCTCTCTCTCTT
>NW_004797291.1:181114-183522 GCF_000002075.1 Aplysia californica | reverse complement strand
CATCATCATCATCATCATCATCATCATCATCATCATCATCATCATCATCATCAATGCATCTTCATTAGAGAAAAACTCTTTCAAATAAATAGAAGAAATAAGGATCGTGGCCTCTGCTATGGCTGATGAGACCAATTCTGGAGGAAAAGCGTCTGCCATTGTGAACATTTAAAAGTTTCATTTCCATTTAGATACTTCACACACTCATATTCAGTCGTGGCCAAAATTTTAAGACCACCTAATACTTTCTACATCTTTAAGCAATAAAATGAACATATTGTTTTGATATCACTGACAATATTTGCATTAATGCTTCAAACATCCTTATGGTGAGCTGTTGTGGAATCGCAACCTCAGTTCATAACAAAGAGTGAGCTTATGAAGAAGTCACATTTTCACTGTTTAAAAAATGGAGATAGGACAAGAAAGCACTGAGGTCGCAGAATACTTTTGATCAAATTAAGTACCTTGTGTGTCCACTTTTTGCATGGATGACGGATTGGACAGGGCAGGGAATGCTAGCATGCATGATTTGAGGATTTGACAATTCTGGTGAAATTTCACGTGTTCACACTTCCTCGACTGCAACCCTTACGGCTTTTTGCTGCCAAGCGCCTTTTGTTTTTTCACCTTATTTTCATTAATTCTTTCAGTTTTGTAGCAGGATTGAGGTCAGGGGTATTTCCAAGCCAGTCTTAAGTAGAGACCTTCACCTTTTAAAGGTATTCTTGAATGATCTTTGCTCTGTGGCAGGGAGAGCCATCGTGCATGGAAATTTTGCCTCCGTGAAGGTGCATGTGTATTTCCAATTTGTCATACAACAGTGCCTTTGACATTCAGAGTCTTCCATATTCTTTTTAAAAAAGTGTAATCCTGCAGTTCCAGACTTTGAAATTGAACCTCAGATCATTAGACTTTGCGGATGACTCGTTGTCTTCATAGCATACTTTGCACTGTATCGTTTCCCTGGTTGTCTACTGACATGATACTGTCGAACTACAAACTGCTGCTAAGTCAAATCGTCTCAAAACATCAATTTGTTCCAATGCTCTGCAGTCCAGTGCTCATAGTTTATTGCAAACCCCAACCACTTCTTTTTCATATCCACAGTCAAGTCTTGGTTCACGGGCTGGTTTATAAGATTTGAGCTCGAATTCATTAACCAACCGGCATGAAAATGTTCTGCGACACACTTTTGTACCTATTCAAAGTAAAGCAGCTCTGGTTTTCTTGCAAAAAAAAAAACTTGTTGGAGATCACGGGACAATGTTTTTCATGGGGCAGTCATATCTGGGTGAAGTTTTTCGGGGACGACCACTTCTCTTCTTGTCACAATAACATCTATGATTTTGATAATTAACAAGAACACTGTGGACTGTTTCTTGCTATACCCTATTTTGGGATGAATTCTAACGCTGTGAACAGCCTGCGCAGCGAAAAACCACTGTCTGTACTCTTTGAACGTCAGAAAGTGAAAATGTCTACCCCATTTTTGGTGAATTTATTGATCAAGAAAAATGCTTTCAAACAGGCTCATGGTTTTCAAAGTATCGAATGAGTGCTCTGGGAACATTCATTTTTAAGCGTATGATGCAGGAGACCAGGAAATCATCCTCATCATCCGGTGCCTTCCCGACTGGCGTGGGCGATCATGGACCTCCACTTCACTCTGTCTTGCGTTGCAGCAATGATGTCTGTGGTTCTTGCTGCTCCCAGCCTTGAGATCAACTTGGCTAGTATCTCTTCCCTCTGTCTGCCTCTGCCTCTCTTTCCATCAAACTTGCCTGTTATTACAATATTCTTCAATGCTTCTTCCAGCATTGTGTGTCCAGTGAAATTTGCCTATCGCTTTGCTATATTCGTCATAAGCTGTCGTCTGTAATTTACTTCAACCAAGACTACTTCATTCGTTTTTCTAGCTGTCCATGGGATACGCAGCATGCGTCTCATGAACCTCAACTCTGTCGCCTCAATTGCTCTTTTCAGCTGTCTATTGATTGTCCATGCTTCGCATCCGTATAATAGGATTGGCTCAATGTAACTTTTCAGTACAACTCTTTTTCTTGTTTCCAGTGACAGATTGATGTTTGAGACCAGAGAAAGTGGAAGTAATTTCAAAATAAAAAAGAAGATAATAGGATATTTTGCAATAACGGAGAAACTGCATGTTACAGTCTCATGGCCTTAAACTTTTGGCCACGACGGTACGTACACATGTAGATAGATAGATAGATAGATAGATAAATAGATAGATAGATACAGAGAGAGATAGAGAGAGATAGAGAGATAGATAGAGAGATAGATAGAGAGATACATACATACATACATACATACATACATACATACATACATACATACATACATACATACATACATACATACATACATACATACATACATACATACAA
>NW_004797291.1:163817-177176 GCF_000002075.1 Aplysia californica | reverse complement strand
GAATTTTCCTCACTTAACCCAGGTGAGAATGGGTACCCGGCTATAGACAGCGAAAGATCTTGTCAGTTTGTTAGTGTTTGAGCGCTTAATCGGCTGCTCGCACTGTATGCTTCCCGGGAAGCTGAGAATGTTTCGGAGTGTACTATGGTCTGCTGGGGTATTAATATAGTGTAAAGCGCATAGAGCCTGCTGTTGAGCGGGGATATGCGCTATACAAATGCTATCTATTATTATTATTATTAGAGTCGTTAATGGCATGTCAACCTCTGAGCTAGAGATGACATCTCCAAGTATCCAGAGGCATTGTCAGAGAGAAAGTCAATCACTACGAGAGAATATGCAATTAAAATAAACAGAATAACATATATTGCTATAAACATAACAATATTGTAAAGAGTTTACCTGCATAGACTATGAAGAACAAAGAGCGTTACCGAAGAAGCAGTCTGTAATGCCAGAGTTTAGATTACATTAAAATTAGCACAACATTGAAAAGAATACCTACAGTAACGTTAATTGAAATAATAATATTTTATTATAAATCAAATGTGTGACAGGTTTATAACATGACTTCCGAGGATGAATAATATAGCCGGCAAAATAGATTTCCCTTCTTGAAATTTCTTCCTTTGAAAATCTATGAAATTATCCGGATAATATTTAAACGAAACTGCTGAGCGATGACACTATAATGAAATCTTACCTTAGCACCATGTTGAAATTAATGAATTAGTTGAATCAAAGACGAACCGAGACACACAGCCCTACCCTCACCCTACTACGTCAGGTGCGGACGGAAGCGCCATTTGCCAAAGCCTAATCACATTCCTCTGTTATGACGATAGAAAACATATTTTCTTGACCAAAGGGTTTGAGGTCTTGGGCTGTGTGGTAGGATACGTTAGCACAATTGTTTTAGCCTCAGTCGGGCGCTAAGGGTAAAAATCTCTGGAGGTCTGGAACCGTGGCAAAACTCGTGGGTTGAAGGGTCGTCAAAAGTGAAAGTGGGATATCTCGATTATGGTATTGAAGCTCTTAAAGCTATGTTCGATATGATTCCAGTCTTCAGGTCAGTCCTTTCTGGTGGCTATGGTTTTCCAGGGGCGGCGATACTGGTGGCTTTAGTTTAGTCTGAGTGAAGAGAAGCACATCGGCATAAAAAACAGCCATTTAGTATTGAGGGAAAGGGTAAGACCTACCAGTTGCGCATTCCAAGCACCTGCTAATGAGGTGTAAAGAGTACGAGCAAGAGAGACATATACACGTAACGACTTTCCAAATGTTGAAAACTGAAAGTGCATCAAACGTTCTAGGCGAGCCAGCCTGGAGTACGGTGCTTAACCCTATCCGTACATCGCGTTTTACTAGCGTATCCATACGACGTGGGGAACTCTGTGCCACCCCTTTCCAAAGAGAAAATATACTTGTTAATCCGATCCGTACGCTTCACCTAGCAGTCTGTCAAAATGATTTTTTGAGAAACGCTGAAATTTCAAAGAGATCTTAGCACTAGAGGTATTTTAAAATGTGAAGAATATAACCCCGGGGTACAAAATGACCCCAGGGCGTACAGAACGCGGAACAGCGGCGAAACATAAACTACACAGAGACGAAACATTTCGCTACCTCAGAATTACACATTTCTATCTGACATTTTTTGGCCGTGTTGAGTTACTAAGACCATGAAGTCAGAAACCGAATGTTCTATCTGCTCTATCAAAATGAAAAAAAATTATTCGGAGTCGTTATCAAGATATATGGGGGCTCTCGTGGCCTCTCATTCAAAGGTCCCGGGTTCGAATCCGGGTAGCGACCGAAAAATGTTCTTCTCTAAAACTGTCTCCTTTCAACTCCTTTCCTGCTCTCTAGCAATGTTCTATTGTCTGCTTTCATTTTCACTTTCTGCCCCCACCCCCTCACCTCCTTTGCCCCCTCCTCTGGGCTCCTGACTCTTTCTGCAGCCTTTCTACTACTTCTCCTTGGCTCCTCCTAACTGCTGTCTTTCTGCCACACCTCTGATCTTCTGGTAGGAAAGATCTACATCTAGCCTTCTAGGACAAGGATGAAAAACCTCGGAGGACCCGTGCGCTAGTTGCGCACGTTAAAGATCCCTTGGTGGCCTAAAATCGATAAGAGTAGGCTTCGGCCGCCACCCGGGCAACATTAAAAAATGTCTTACCAGCTGAAAATATTAGGTGTGTCCCACGCGCTCATATGACCTTATGCAGTTGCGAGCGCCGTAAAACGCTTCACAAAAACAAAAACAAATATCAAGATATCAAAGAATTTTATACGAAAAAGCTTGACATGTAAAAAAATAAATTTTTACGTCAATTTTTTTTCTCAAAACTAGGTACTGAGCAGAAATAACTTTGTAATTCTAGGGTAGAGATTTCTTGATGTCGAAATCCCATAGAGTCACCGAAAACTCAGATTTTGACATCCAGAAATTATGTTTCACCTCAGTGTCGTTTCAGTTTCGCTGTTGTTTACTGTTATTTTACATTTAGCACTGCAATACTGTGCATTAAAGGTGTGCTGCTGTATGCGCTTTACTCCTTTCAATGTTATCTGGGATTCATTTTCCCCTGATTTTGACATAGGTTATCTAAATATATTTACATTTTGCTCGCATATTATGAATGGTAACTTCAGATATTTGCATGTCAGATTGTTTGAAGAATAAAACGGTATTCTTCACAAGTGGGTGGTTGGAAGGTGCTCTGGTGTGGTTTGCTCCTTTTTCCTATCATCTGTCGTCCTTATATTCTCTCCTCCTTCTATTGTGTGTATGTTACTCTTTCGCAACACCTCTAACTTCAGGACTTATGTGACCTTGCTGTGTTGCAAGTGCCGTAAAACTTTTACTAGAATATATTCTTGGCAAATAATTAATTATACCAAATGAAAATACCTAGTCCCCCCCCCCCCCCCCCACAAACCCACCTTACAGAAACACCTCTGCTCAGCAGACAAGCCCTCTCAAGGGAGCGGGCGTTATTCGGCCCTTAGCCAACGTCCGTGAGCCCGTATTCTCACTCGGACCTCTTGTACAGACCGGACATGCCCGAAGACAATGCTCTGGAAGCAAACGCGAACAGCACACGCACGTTTGTTAGCGACAAGCTCTCTCTCTCTCTCTCTCTCTCTCTCTCTCTCTCTCTCTCTCTCTCTCTCTCTCTCTCTCTCTCTCTCTCTCCCGTGTAACTTTTTTTTCGCACTCCTTTTTCTTCTCGGCACAATGTCCTGCAGATTAGGACCGCTGGGATTTAAGGCTTAGGCGTATTATCCAGTAAGCTCCGGCGTCCAGTAACACCTACACTCTCCCCTGCCCGCCCCCGCTCCCTGGGGTGTTCTGGTCTCTGTACCGAGCAGACTGTTAGAGCAGACTGTTAGACAGTGTTATGGCAAACTTCGTGGTAACGGAGATGAGAGAGCCTTAATGAGACAGCACACACAGAGTGCACACTATGCCCTGTTAAGGTTTTCACGGCATCACTAGGCACTAGAGTCTGGTCAAAAACATATTAAACAAGAACTGTTTTGATTGACTATAAAAGAAGCACCATAACAAAAACAGACAGAAAGAAAGAAAGAAAAGACAGAAAGAAAGAAACAAATAAGCAAACAAACAAACAATGAAGGAAAGAAAGAAAGAAAGAAAGAAAGAAAGAATGAAAGAAAGAAAGAAAAAAAGAAAGAAAGAAAGAAAGAAAGAAAGAAAGAAAGAAAATCAGAAAGAAAGAAAGAAAGTTGAATGCCATTTTAATCCCCTTTGTATTAACTTGGTTTAAAGTGTCAGAAAAAAAGATACATTCATACATAGAACAATTTTCCAACGTTACGTAATGTACTGTATCACACTAATACATACGGGTGTCTGTGGTGTAGCGCGTAGGTGCTTCGCTGTCTCATACAGAAGACCCAATTTGATTCTCATGTGAGGAGAATTGTTTTCGAATAGAGCCTCTTCTCTCGGTCTTTCTGCTAAGGCGTTGTATTCCTATAAAACATGGGTTGGCCATGGCAGGAAAGGTCGAAGCTCAGTTCCTAAATGACCTAAATTGTGTGGATGGGGGCGTAACAAAAAATACCACCTTCATTGAAAAAAATACCAATACAATCAACAAGCCAATGCTGGTCACCACTGAGCAGCTTCCTGTTTTTTCAGTTTGGGTTGTCGTGTCTTGCTTAAGAACACACCCCACTGACCGCCCACCTAAAAGCCGTGTCACCGACATAAGTTTATGCCTGACATTATAGTGAGTCCGAGCTTACTAACCGTTCGGCCACTTCTCTTTTCAGACCAGCTGGATTTTATAAAGTCCCTCTGTTGGAAAGGAAAATAAAAGACGGGGTTGGGGAGGGAGGGAGCTCCATGCAATGGGAGCATGAAGCATTGACGATTGGGCAAACGTTAGCGCAATGTCTCAATACCAAAAGGAATCGACCGAACTCGCGACTTGGGGTTTTAATCACAATCTGAATGCCCCCTCCCCTCCCTTTTATTTTTATCCTCACCAGTTCACCCATCTACTCATCAAGTTTGCGAAAAGTACAGACTCAGATTTGGTTAGAACATACAAAACATATTATACATGACTGCAAGAATATTATCACTCTAAGTAGCAGCAACAGAAAAGACGAGTGTATAATCATTGCTTTAGAACCACTGGCGGTTCTAACACGTGCCTTTGGAAGTGTTTTGGACTTCAACTGAAACCAACATCTATGGTGCAAGATGTAGACTCTTTGCTGTTGCACGTAGAAGATATGAGTTCAATGCCCGATATGAAAAGTTGTTTCTTTGGTATCTTCGTCTGTCAGCTATGACATTGTATTAAACTAACTCAGCTTGGGGCAGATATTTCAGAAAGGGGTTAAATCAGCCTGCTTTGTAAATGATCTAAATTGTGGCTTCGCAAATGATCTAAATTGTGTTGAAGGGGGTGTCAGGTCAGGTTAGGCAATACAAAACCAAATGGATCTCTTCACTTTATTTCCCTTGAATCATCTGTAGGCTGGGAGAGTGTAGGGGGGCCACACAATATTTTGCAACTCTCTTCCTCCACTCCTCACTTTTCAAAGGTCCTCTGAGTGATGTCCGGCTCGAGACCAGTCCATTCTCTACTGCTGTCTTCACATGTATTTCTATGTCTGCCTCGCTGTCTTGTTCCTTGCACCGAGATGGACAGGAATGTAACCAATTCTATAATATATAATATCAACTATTAGTGAAGATTCTTTTATTTTAGTAAATAGAAACCATTCCCAGACATGTCCAAGGTGCAAAAGGGGAAAAGGGGAGGGGGTACGAGATGTAGGAAGGACACATGTAACAATAAAGAAGAAGAAGAAGAAGAAGAAGAAGAAGAAGAAGAAGAAGAAGAAGAAGAAGAAGAAGAAGAGGAAGAGGAGGAGGAGGAGGAGGAAGAGGAGGAGGAGGAGGAGGAGGAGGAGGAGGAGGAGGAGGAGGAGGAGGAGGAGGAGGAGGAGGAGGAGGAAAAGGAGGAAAAGGAGGAGGAGGAGGAAAAGGAGGAGGAGGAGGAGGAGGAGGAGGAGGAGGAGGAGGAGGAGGAGGAGGAGGAGGAGGAGGAGGCCGTTGCCAAGTTGAGACAGAAAAGTTTATTAATGATACGAAACTCAACTGAAGGACAGTTGGGTATGATCAAAGCCGAAAAATGTTGTCAGTTTGTTAGTATTCTAGCATTTATAAAATGGAAGCCTGCTCTGTATGCTTCCCAGTAAGTTGAGTTTGTTTCAGAATGCTATCAAGTCTTCAGGAGTATAGAGCTTGCTGTTGAACGGGAATATGCGCTATACAAATCTTATCTAGCAGCAGCAGCAGCAGCAGCAGCAGTAGTAGTAGTAGTAGTAGTAGTAGTAGTAGTAGTAGTAGTAGTAGTAGTAGTAGTAGTAGTAGTAGTAGTAGTAGTTGTAGTAGTAGTAGTAGTAGCAGTATTGTTGTTATTATTTTGATTATTATGATTATCATTATTATCATTATTATTATTATTATTATTATTATTATTAATACATGTATTATTATTATTATTATCATTATCATTATTATTATTATTGTTATTATTATTATTATCATCATCATCATCATCATCATCATCATCATTATTATTATTATTACAGAAAAGAGCACAACAGTACACAATAATCGTTAAGCAAACAACTCTAGGGCGTTAAAAAAAAGTCCTGCACACTGCGATGAGGGCTAGCCACGAGGGTATCGAAACAGGTCATAAAACTGCTGTCTCAACTTTTCTTTTTGTTTGTGAGCACAAAGGCTTGGGAATTTAGAAATGGTCCCGAGTATTCTTCAGCACCTTTAGTGGTGTGGAAAGCAACGTATATGTTGTGGAATCGTTTATAATGGTCGACCTCTGGTTCACACAGGCGCCCAACAGCGAGGAAAAAGGCAGTTGTGTTTGTGATGACAAAGACTGCCACTGTTTTAACCACTTGCTCTTCCTTCGAGTGATGCTTGGCTCCCGTCTCTGCGCAGTTTTGCACCACAGAATTTTTAAACTTTGACGTTGACCTCAGGGCGACAGTTATGACAACTAGACAGATGATGACCACTGCTTCCGAGACTATAGGTATGAACGTCTGGTTGACCACGTCCACGAAGGACAAAGCAGAGGCCGTTCCCTGGGCTTTCCAGATGACTAAGGTGGTGGAGTTTGTCAGAGAGTCAAAATGCCAGTGCATTCCTTGTTTGGCGAGAACAGGCAAACGGCTAAGTGTACCGTACGCCCAGGTAGCAAAGAAGATGAAAATGTTTCTCTTTGTGGTGAAAACAGTTTTGAAACGCAGAGGCAAAGCGACACAGCAGCACCTTTGAACGCAGATGAACGTAGTAGTTAGGATAGAAATATCAGAAACTTTATGACTTAATAAACGAAGAGCATTATAAGATGAAAAGGGTTCGCTGACCAGCCTCTTAAAACTGAATCAAAGATGAATACTATTGACGCACCCGAAGACACCACTAAAAGTAATCAGGACACTGCCAGTAAAAAGAAGCAAACATTCACAGAATCTTTCAGTCCTATCTTGGCCAGAACGATTAAGTTGAAAGAATTGAACACAATACTCAGTGACAACGTAGCAAACATTAATACTGTGTTTGTTTTAGTGGAGAGCATGAAATCGTCGGCAGTTAACAGCACAGATGACATTGTGTTCTGAAAGAGCTTTGAGATTAATTGTGAGGCAGCGGAGTGGAATCAGGCTCTCGTCAAAATAATCAAAGTGAAGAAACTTGCATTTTCCCGCAGGTTTGGGAATTTTTATCAAATTTTGGGGGGTTTTATTGGCTCAACACCTTTAACACCCATTAAAGAAATCATTTCTGTGTGGATTTTTCTGAAAAGCGTTGATTAAAGGCACAAAAAATGTAAATTTTCAGTTATCACGGACTCTTAAGCTAAGAAAATAACTACTCTTTGGCGGCCTTTTTCTCACTAATTTTACTTCTGAAAACATGTGACCCCCACCTCCTTCTTTCGCAAATATCTCGACTTGTATGCACGATAAATGGATATTTTTTTCATTCAAATAAAGACAAGTGAACAAGCTTTAAGATGATACCAATAACTCTACATGCCCAAAAATTGGCGAGAGTCTGATTCCACCACGCTGCCTCACAATTGTTGGCGTTATCTGAAAGCATTCTTGTGTAAGCCTTGAAGGTTGATTCTTGTATTGGAAGGACTTTACAGTCTTAAGATTCGAGATTTTACTTCTACCTATTTCTTGCTGAAAAGTCGAGTACCTGGACGAAGTCATTAGAGACTCAACAAGTAAGACTTGCAAGTGGCAGACTGCGACTGGCTGAACTTGTCTTTAAATATTTCTAGCTACAGACGTCAAATTGTTATATATGTGCCTACTAGAAAGCCAAGTATGTTTGGAGGACAGCCTCACCCTTGATGCTTCTGTTTACTTCATCATCTCAACAAATGTCGCGTGTCACGCAGGACTCAACTTATGATAAAGCAAAACCCATCAATAAGGGAAACAACTCATGTAATGTTTTCAGATACTAAGTAATCATAAATTCATTCTAATAATTAGCAAATACGATGGCGTTATGTTTGGTTCCTCATACCTTACAAAACTGACTGTATCATTCAAACAATAATTAGCTGTCACTCAGAGATGAAGAGTTTATGAACCACGGAGATTCGTTACCTCAGTAGTAGTGCTTTTTCATTTAATTTCAAACAGGAAAACGTAAGAAGAAAAAGAGCAAATTTTTGTTAAAGTTGATTTTTTTTTTCTTTGGGGGAGAGGGGGTCGTTTTGTTTTGTATTTGTTGGTTTTTTTGTTGTTGTTTTTTTGTTTTGTTTTGTTGGGGGGGGGGGGGGTTCAATTGTTGTTTTTTTGTTCCTGTCCTTCCTGTATAAATGGGCAGGGTTAGGCGAGCATAACAATATGTGAGACATCGTGGCTGAATTAGGTGCTCATCAAAATAATGATATAGATGATACCGGCGTTTTTTTAGTTTTTTTTTTTTTTTTTTTTGTTTTGTTTTGTTTTTTTCGCCGGTTTGGCAATTTTATCGAATGTTTGTGTTTTTGACTCAACACATTGTATGTCCATTTAAAAACACATTGCTGTGTGTATTTGACTGAAAAACGTTGAATAAAGGTACAGAAAATGTAAATGTTCAGTTTCCAAGAGCTCCCTGGCTTTGAAAGTCACCAAACTTTAGCGGCCATTTTCTCACTAATTTTACTCTTGAAACCAGGTTACTCTCTTCTCATTCAATTGCAAATATCTTTTCAAGATAATATAAAATTGATGAGCGCCTGATTCCACTGTGTCATGACATATGTAAGAGGTTTTCTACTTTGTTGTACTCATGTTCCGCACAATATGAACTAAAAGTACTGTGGAGAATACAAAAGGCTAGCATGTACAGTGCGGTCAAAAATTCGTGGTGCAATTTATTGTCAAATATTTTCTAAAATGTCGAACATAGACTCTCCAGCTGTTTGCACAATGACTTGTATAAATTTGCCTGAACAGGTCGGTGTTATTGTAAACATCTGTTAACTGTAATCTAGAAAATTTTGATAAACACAAATTTAAAAAATCCAAGTAGGTGGTTTCTACAGATTTTAAAATGTTTACAGCTGGGGCAATATCGTTTTTAGAAACAAGTCTGTCACTTTTTTTTCTTATCATGACACTATCTTTATTGAACGCTTGCTTTGAGAAGCTTTTGTACAAAAACTGATTTCAGTATAAAATCAATTTCTTAGCTATTTACCTGTTCTTATCAAGGAATGCACTTGTATGTTGACTCTCTCGGACAAACTCATTAGGAAAGCCCTAAGAACATCATCTGCTTTGTGGTTTATAGATATGGTCCTCAGAAGCAGTGATCATCATCGGTCTCGTTGTCCATAATTGTCTGCCTGAGGTTTATGCCCACTCTTTACTTTTTACTTTTTCATCCCCTATGTAGCCGTTAAGCGCCGAGGGGATATGCAGTTTTCTATGTTCGGACAGCTCTGCAGCTCTTTCAATTGTGATGTTATAATTTTTCAACGTTCCCTTGGCCCTCTCAGACCTCTTCCTTTATAGACTGAGTGCTTGGTGTTATAGGCTTTCGAGGCTGGCTGGATAGGTGACATTCGTAACACATGGCCAAATCATTTTGTTCTCTGTTTTTATGTTAAATGCAGGCATAAATCTTTCTCTCTGTCTCTGTCTCTGTCTCTGTCTCTGTCTCTGTCTCTGTCTCTCTCTCTGTCTCTCTCTCTCTCTCTCTCTCTCTCTCTCTCTCTCTCTCTCTCTCTCTCTGCCTAAACACCGAAAGATCTTGTCAATTTGTAAAGTGTCTGAGCGCTTAATCGGTTGCTTGCACTGTGCCGGTATGCTTCTTGAAATATGGAGAATGTTTCTTAGTGTTGTAAGGTGTTCTGGGGGTAATTATAGAATAAATAAAGCACATAGAGGGGGGCTCTCATGGTCTAGACATTACAATGTTAGCCTGCCATTCAATAGGTGTTAGGTTCGAATCTGGGCAGCGGCGGAAAACTTTCTTCTCTAAAATTGTCTCCCTTGGCTTCCTTTCCTGCTCTTTAACCATGTTCTGTCTCCTGCCTTCGTCTCCACTCCCCCCCCCCTTTTCCCCTGTGCCCTCTCCTCTGAGCTCCTCACTCTTTCTGCAGCCTCCTTCTGCCACTCCGTGGCTCATTCTTACTGCTGTCTTTCAGCCACACCACTGATTTTATGGTAGTCAAGATCTAACACCTTGCATTCTCGGATGGGTGAAGAATCTCGGAGATTCCCTGTGAAAAATTGCGCACGTTAAAGATCCCTTAGCAGTCCTAAAATCGATAAGAGTACGCTTCGACCGCCACCCGGGAAAAAAAATTTAAATTAATTCCTACCAAACTGAAAATGCTTCAGTTGTCCCGTGCGCTCATAGTATGCTTATGCCGTTGCGAGCGCCGCAAATCACTAAAAGAGAAAAAAAAAAAAAAAAAAAAAAAAACCCTCAAACCCATAATCTCGCAATTACGTTTCTGGCAGCCTACCGGTAGCATAACCATGAGACTACCGATGCTACCTATAGCAATATAATTTTCTCCTAACGTGATGATGATTACAATCTTTACTCATTTCGCAGGGAGAATGTGCTTACTACAAAACGATCACTCAACACTTTTTTGGGACATCCAATTACAACTACGACCACCCCCCTCCCACTGCTAAGCTCTTATTAAGTCGAGGCCGTTTGGGAATTTCACGGAATCCAAGGTCACAGGTCATGGAGCGGCGCCCCAAGATGAGGAAGGGAAGTAATCGTTAAAATAGATAGTTTAGAGAATAAGGGCTACTTACCCTGTGCAATCGCCTCCCTTTCCTGTTCAAGCTCTTCAACGTGGTGTTTAGTTGTAACTGTGTAACTGGAGTGAGACATAGAACGCATTTCAGACTTGCACGAAGAGGATGCAGGTTTTCTTGAACAAGTGTCTAAGGAAGTTACTGAGGATCAGATGGACAGACAGGGTCACCAACGAGGAAGTATTAATGAGAACAAGATGAGGTGGGGAAAAGGCGGTGGCGGTAGATTGGAAATACTCTCAGGAAATCAAGCAGCTGCATAGAAAGGAAAGAGTGGGATTGGAACCCACGGGGTAAGAAGTCAAGGGGAAGACCACATGGAACCTGGAGAAGAGTCACAGAAATTGATGTACAGAAAAGTGGAGAGACATGGGATAACATCAAGCGGCTAGCCAAGGGTAGGGAAAAGTGGAAATTGTTTGTTCGTGGCCTATACCCTGATCCAGGGCGAGAAAGCAATGATGATGATGATGATGTGAGACTGGATGAAATTGGTCAACTCCGTTTAGTTCTAAAACCCTTAACTAAGTCTGTCATAGGATTCTTGATTGTTTGTTTTTTAAACGAAAAAAAAACCCACAGGAGTCATAGTGTAAAAGTCACTGGGGTTGTTGTTTTTTGTTTTTTGTTGTTGTTTTTTTCGTCATTTAGATCGGAAATGTCGGGGGGGGGGGGGGGGGCATACAATTCAATGAATGTATATTATGCTTAAAGAAAGAATAAAGACAATAATAATCTTATCATGAATAAATTTCAAAAGCAAGGTGACAGCACAAAAGCAAGGTAGGAAAGTCTATAATCTCGTTAAATGTAACATCAAAGCACACTGGTCTATCGCACTGGCACATCTCGCTGACCTTCTGGAGGATCCAGACGTCGAGTGGTTAGAGAGTTCGGACTCACAAATAATGTCAAACAAGTGTCGGTGACTCGAGATGTAGACGGGTGGTCACTGGCGTGTGTTCGTGAGCAAGACACGTTAACCCTGGCTCAAAAGCAGAAGGAAAAGAATGAAAAGAAAAGAAAAGGCAGTGCACAGTGGTGACCACCAATAGCATGTTTGTAAAATTGTATGCACTGGTATAACGTTGACAGTTATCGTGTATTTGGTATTCTTTTTGTGAGTATGCTATTATTTTTAATACTTCCTAACTGTTCACACCTCCAAGCTCCTCTTTGCCTCATTTAACTAGACTAATATTTGTTGTAAACAAATCTCGCCGCCTTCTACACAATTTAGATTATTTAGGAAGCGGGCTGCTTAGGCCGTGCCTGTCGGGGCAATCCTTGCTGAGTGGATACAACACCTGAGCAGAGAGGGAGGGACGCTTGATTACGATACAGTCTTCATTCGTCTCCACTTTCTTCCCCCACCCCCTCACCTCCTTTGCCCCCTCTTCTATGCTCCTGACTCTTTCTGCAGCCTTTCCACTGATACTCTTTGGCGCCTTCTTACTGCTGTCTTTCAGCCACACCTAGCCTTCTCGATCAAGGGCGAAAAAATCTCGGAGGTCCCGTGTGCAAGTTCCACACGTTAAAGATCCCTTGGCGGTTCAAAATCGATAAGAGTAGGCTTCGGCCGACACTCGGGCAAAATTCAAAGTTTCCTAACAACTGAAATTGTTTACTGTGTCCGCGCGCTCATATGACCTTATGCAGTTGCGAGTGCCTTAAGACACTTATATTTAAAAACACAACAAAAAGCAAAAAGTCTCGGGCCTGTCCATAACGGTCATTACAGATCAGATTTTTTATTACGATACAGTCGGACTTTTCCATGACGGTTGTTCTCTTTGTTTTTTGTTTGTTTTTGTAAGTGTTTTACGGCACTCGCAACTGCATAAGGCCATATGACCGCACGGGACACATTAAACATTTTCAGTTGGTCCGAGAAGGCTAGGTGTATGTCTTTCCTACCTGAAGATCAGGGGTGTGGCTGAAAGACTGCAGTAAGAAAGAGCCATGGAGTAGCAGTAGAAAGGCGGCAGAAATAGTCAGGAGCCCAGAGGAGGAGGCAAAGGAGGTGAAGGGGTGGGGGGCAGAAAGGGGAGACGAAAGCAGACGACAGAACATTGATAGAGAGCAGGGAAGGAGGTGAAAGAAGAAAATTTTTCGGTCGCTACCCAGATTCGAACCCGGGATCTTTGAATGAGATGCCAACACCATAACCTCTAGGCCACGAAATCCTCCATTGGTTATTCAAGACCACAGAGAAATGTAGCCGTTTTAGACAGATTGCCGCTAAGGACAGCATCTGAGTTTTTGGTCACTTACTTAGGAAGATGTAAACCGAATAACTTCACAAAATTGAACTACGCAATAGAAAACAAATAAACCACCAAGCAAAAAAACCCCCAAAAAGTAGATAATAACGATAAAATATCTCTACTAGATCTATGTCTTTATCATAAGTTCCAGAACGCAGTATCACTTCAGAAAAAAATAAGTACCTCAAACCATGAGCCCTTCAATTGGCAAGGG
>NW_004797291.1:162549-163587 GCF_000002075.1 Aplysia californica | reverse complement strand
GAGACAGACAGACAGACAGACAGACAGACAGAGAGAGAGAGAGAGAGAGAGAGAGAGAGAGAGAGAGAGAGAGGGAGAGAGAGAGACGTTGGAGATCTAGTGCACGCTGTTTACTCAACAAGTTACTGTGAAGTCGATTTTGTGATGAAAATACAAAACAAAAGAAAGCACGAGTACAAGAATCGCCGAAAATAATTCCTGTCCATTAAAAAAGCAACAAAAACAAAAAGAAATAAACAGCTAAATACAAACTAAAAACAACAAAAACAAAACAAAAACAACAACACAAAACGAACTCAAAACAAAGAAAACGGATTAAAGAATAAAAACTCGTCTATGGTACAACATTGTTTACAATGTGAGCACATTTCCCAGGTTGACAACAGAGTCCGCCCTTACCTCTCTCTCACTGGTCACCCACTGCCCGGCTTGACCACTCGTGTCCACGACAGGAACGCTTCTGGAGGTCTCGGACAGTGGTGGTTTGGGAAAGTTCTTGAGATTCATAGGCGGGCGATTTGTTGACAGGTGGAATTTGGAGAATGGACCATTTGGAGCGTTTCATCTTAGTTCACTTGATGGCACGGGGGAACACCAGTTTTGTTTGTTTGTTAGTTTGTTTGTTTTGTTTGTTTGTTTATGTGTATGTGTGTGAGGGAGAGATAGGGGGAGAGAGAGAGAGAGAGAGAGAGAGAGGTACTTAAACTAACACTACAGTCAACTCGAGTTAACTCAGTGTCACCATATAATCTGTCCCAGCTATTGATTTTGAGAAGTGCATTCCATACCTATCACCTTGTATCGTAGAAATCTCTCGTGTTGTGTGCACACGCAATGTTGATGTTAACGTGTTGTTCTTTTTTGTTGGTTTTTAAAATTAATTATTTAATTTTGATTTGTCTAAGGCTACCACAATAAAAAGTAATGTTCTAAGAATCTTACCGGAGATTATAAGCGGGCGGTTGGCGGGTGCTCTGGTGTGGTTTGCCCCTTCTTTCCTATCAAACATCTATCGCTCTTATCTCCCCTTCTTCTTTT
>NW_004797291.1:130663-162174 GCF_000002075.1 Aplysia californica | reverse complement strand
CCCCCCTTAAAAAAATCAGCAACGAGCGGACAACAATAAAAAACCAACCCCTCCCTCACAAGTAAATAAAAAGAAATGAAATAGAAAAATAAAGCATAAAAAACAAACACACAAAAACAAGAAAGAAAAAAATAAAAAGTAAAAAAATTAGGAACAAAGACTCGTCAGTGGTAGACCTTCGTGTAGAATTTATGCACAATGAGAGAGAAACGAACTTGTTTCGTCATTGAGAAATATTGTCAGAAACTGAGAGAAAGGTACGCTTATCTAATCCTAAGTACAACTGTATCCTCTAATTTAAAAATATTTGAGAGTTTCAACTGTTACGGTTTTGGAGTGTCAGAAATTTCAACCCACGACTTACCATGATATATAAATCATGCGTCCTTAGTGTTTGTGTGTGTGTGTGTGTGTGTGTGTGTGTGTGTGTGTGTGTGTGTGTGTGTGTGTGTGTGTGTGTGTGTGTGTGTGATAACATAATAAAAGTCAGGGTGATGAAACATTTTCTCTCTCTTTAATGTTTTTTATCATAGAAATGCTCTCATTAAAGTTTTTCTTCTACGAGAGGACTAGTGTTGTGATAAAGGCTCAACTATATCATACCCCCTTCACCGCTCCTAGCGGTCACCCATTGTCCAGTTTTCCCACCTATGGCGGTTACGTCGAAGACCCACAGAAAATACCAGACACAAACCAAGATTAAAAAGCTCGCTTGTCATATCCGTATATCCCCCAGCCTTTTGTTAATTTTTTCAGTTTTGATAAGTGATCAATGAAGCAATTGAACTGTTAGGTCCATGGGAGTCAGGAGACTCCTAACAGGGTAGGGCGGACAATAGAGATGATGATGTCATAAGATCCTGGACTGGCTTGCCTCGGGTTGTTTTTGTTAAAGATTTTGAATTTTGATGATGGTCATTGAAATATTTTAAAGACATTTGATTGGGCTGTTTGTAAGTGAGGGTACCTATGAAGTTCTCTCCATATATAAGAGCTTGTTCTGAAATTTTCTTTCCATTCGATTTCCCGTCTTAGTGAGGTTATAGCTCTTGATATTGCTATCTTGTGTTCTGCATAGAGCTGAAGATTTCCAAAGTGTATATCTCGGACTTTAGAATCAGTTATCTTGTTCTGCTGTCTGGTATACGAGTGTGTTGGTACACTGTGCTCTGTGCTGTTCGTGAGATTCAAAGACTTGAAAAACGTTTCCAATAAATTTACTTCTTTGAGGATTTCCCTAGTGGGTTTTTTTTCTTCTACACTCTTTACCATCAAGTATCAAGCAACCATGCCGGTGTTGAAGGAGGCCAAGTACAAAGTCCTGGACAAAGACGCCTTGGAGCTTTTGAGGATGGACCAGGTACGTTGTCTTAGAAATGTTCTGACTTTTACGTTTGTTTTTAACACATTGCTTTGCTAATTAAAATACATGTGTATTTTGCTAATAACAATGTTAGAAAATGCGCTGCAGTTCTTTGCTATATTTCATAAGTTTTATACTATGCTTTTTAAAACTTTTTTGTAGTTTGAAAAGTTGCCTTACTATCAATTTTGTGGTCTAGATGCTTCAACTTTTAATATCTTCGTCATGTGTGTCACAAGTCATGTTTGTTTAATGAATCTCATATAAAGTATGCTATTATTTTACATAACGAATCTTTAAAATGTAAGAATGCAATGTATTACATGCAATCATTTAATGGAAATATGCATGTGTCGTAAGTAAATGGATTAGCCACTGATTTTCATGAAAAATAGACTAGTTCGAGATCAGACAGAAATGTCAGAGTATGTGAAGGTTGCAGCGTACCTTAAAGTTCTAACTATAACATCAACGACACTGATACTTCCACTGACATAGTTTATTATTAACCCTGCTCAAAACCCTCACACGCACGCGTGCACACACACACACACACACACACACACACACACACACACACACACACACACACACACACACACGCGCGCGCACACACACACACACACACACACACACACTCACACACACACACACACCCACACCCACCCCCCCCCCCCCCCCACACACACACACACACGCATACACACCTGGTTAACAGAGAGTGTATAAATTTGCTTGTTTTTGTCTACCAGAATTCTGTTGATTTTAAGCGGCACTCTGTCTTTCAACACAAGTTAAGCTCATTTAATTTGTATGACAACCACTTCAGAACAGAAGAAGCATTCCATTCGATTTTGATATGTACAGATAAAAGTTCAAGTTGTAAGGAGCCGACTTTTTGTCAATTAAGGGGTTATATCTAAATGTTCACTCACGTCTTCGGAAGGACTGACCAAGTGTCAGAGAGGGGTAAAAACTTTCTCGTGATAACAAAACTCCTTTAAAAAATATTTCAATAAATCTCTGCTTGAATCTAATCTGTTATCCCGCATAACGAGACCGGTGTTTTTACAGCTATCACACTCTAGCTCAGTCAGGAAGTATAATATTTACCATACTAATAACACAGGCTATACCATCAGAGAAGAAAGGTGAAGTTTTCGTATTAAGATCATCGTTGCTCCCTCGGCCTTAGCAGAGGCCACAAGTCATCTTAACCTTTAATTCTTCTATTTCTCTAGAGAATCACTTCTGTGGATGTCTTGGCCATCGTCAGACATTGACCGACGAACTATTATTTATTGAAGCTCCCTCTATTTCTACCGCACAGACAAAACTGTTTCATGCATGCTGTTTTAAGTTCGTCTATCAAAACGTAAAAGGCCATAAATAAGTTGCTACTGTATAAATCAATTTCCATACTAACCTCAAAACTATCTTGTTTGAGACTCAAAACTAACACAACAAAGTTAACTCCACAACAAGCAGAACAAACAACGCTCTTTGAATACGTTGTCATATCCCTCCTGTGATTATGACTGCTTCTTAGTCTCTTCTTAGGCTATGAATAACGTACAAAGTATTGTCATTTCCTTTACTCTTGTAAAGTGAAAACAAAATAATTTAAAACACCCCACACTCCACATTCTTAGAGTCGCTGGTGTTGAAGGATTTTCTACTAGTACATGGTATGTGTGTGTACAGATGGGTCATCACCACGAAATGTTAGGGATGTTTTTTTAAAATGTAGTTGTTTTTACAAACCCATCGACGTAATTAAGAGTTGTTAGGAAGCAGGCTTACGACCCTGCTTGTCAGGGCCAGCCCAGGCTGAGAGGGACAAACCATCCAAGAATTTAAAAAACGAGATACAAATGTATTCGATAAAAGATCCCCTCACTGTCCTCACTACGGAATTGAACTCGGATATTTTCTGAGGGATAACTAAGCGCCTAACCGCTACACCATAGACACATTAGGTATCGACGTTAAGAAATGTGGCAAATTCAAGAATTTATTAAATTTTTTTTGCATTTAAAAGTACTTGTGTGTTCCTTGTTTTATTCTGAAGTACGAACAATCGACCTTCAGAAGGAGAAATATTTAAAATATTGTGTGTTTTGTTGTTTTTGTTGTTGTTGTTTTTTTACATTTGCACCTCCCCTTTTCTTGGTCATCTATCATTTCATTTCATTTATTCAATTGTTAGTCCATCCATATGTTTTATATTGTTGCAACTGTTTCATACAGCTTCCATTCATTTATCTAATCCTGTTTTCTCCTTTCACTATTTCAGGTAGAACTTCTGGACGACGGAGGCTATTCGGAGGTGATCTTAGCCGCGAGAGTTCGACAACCGAGGGCGAAAAAGGTTTTGAAGAAGTTCTTGTTGTTTGAGGATGACGACGACACCCAGAGGATGTGGAAATGGTCCTCCTTTGAACATGAGCTGTCCTTCTTGCAATCCCTGGAGCACCCTAACATCGTCAGGGTATTGGCTGCTGTTCAGTGCCCGTCCTACCTGGGCTTTCTGATGGAGTACCTCCCCACAGATCTTTACCGTATACTGCTTGACGTGACCTACTCCGAGGCGGAATCCTACACAAGTCAGCTCACGGACGTCATGTGCTACTTGCACGGTAAGCGCGTCATCCACGGAGATCTCAAGCTAGAGAACGTTCTCGTAGACAGAGCCGGCGTGGTCAAACTATGTGACTTCGGTCACTCTCAGGTCATTCCCGAGGATACAGACAAGCCTGACGGCTGGAGAGGCACAGATGGTTATCTGCCACCAGAGTTGGACGACAGCCAATTTCACAACGCCTTCAAGATGGACAACTACTCCCTGGGCATCTTGCTGTGGGCTTTGTTCTACGGGACTGCTCCGCGCGATAACATCGACTATCTGTACAAAGTGGAGATCGGTTCGTTTCTCAAGCCACAACACAAACACTGTCTTCAGCGTCTTCTGGTTGTATCCCCGACACAACGAGCAGACATTTGGGAGATTGCTGGGATTCTCAAGGACGAGGATACACCAGAATGTCGCGTGAGGCAGGACTCTGTGTGCTCTGTGAGCTCCGTGAGTTCTTCAGACTCTGCTCAAGCGAATCGGTCATCTCCAGACAGCTGTTCTTCTTCTGTAACGGAATGTCATAAGAGTGAGGACTTAAATAACCAGTTCTTTGCCCCACCACCCCCAGACCCCCAGGAGACACCGTGCTACCTTCTTCCTCAAACGGCATATCCTGACAGCGGAGTCGCCCCAGTCAACCTTGCTCCGAGTTCGCCGCCTCTCTACCAAGATCTTTGTAAAGTGGAAGTCAGCAATTCTTAGCCCCTTCTCACAACACCTTCCGTCTGGATGTTGGGTCAGTCTGAGTGGCAATCTCCTGGAAACGTTTTCTCTGACAGGGATTCTCCACATGGCGCAGTTGTCTTCAACCAGGGCACGTCTGCGTTCTCCATCTCTCCACCATGGACCTCAGACTTTGATCTATCAGACTAAGTTAGACGTTTAGTTCAGCAAAGTTTTCTCTTCATCAAATTCTCCATACGTGCAACTGTCTCCAACTAGGATGTATCTGAGTTATTCGTCTGTCGGCTTGACGATTTTGAAGCTTGTTTGTGTGTGTGTGTGTGTGTGTGTGTGTGTGTGTGTGTGTGTGTGTGTTCTGTGTGTGTGTGTCTGCATTTGTGTGTGTGTGTGTGCGTATGTGTGTGTGTGTGTGTGTGTGTGTGTGTGTGTGTGTGTGTGTGTGTGTGTGTGAGAGAGAGAGAGAGAGGGGGGGGGGAGAAGAAAAAGAAAAGGAAAAAGAAGAAAAGAGAACGTGTGTGTGTGTGTGTGTGTGTGTGTGTGTGTGTGTGTGTGTGTGGGTGGGTGGGTGTGTGTGTGGGTGCGTGTGCGTGCGTGTACGTGAGAAAGAGAGAGAAACAGAGTGAGGGAGAGAAAGAGAGAGAGAGAGAGAAAGAGAGAGAGGGGGAGGGAGAGAGAGAGAGAG
The DNA here is from genome assembly GCF_000002075.1 of Aplysia californica. NCBI lineage: Eukaryota > Metazoa > Mollusca > Gastropoda > Aplysiida > Aplysiidae > Aplysia > Aplysia californica. Next base: position 156,810 of record NW_004797291.1, on the reverse strand, counting down.
AGAGAGAGAGAGAGAGAGAGAGAGAGAGAGAGAGAGAGAGAGAGAGAGAGAGATTGAGAGATTGTTGGACAAACAGACCATACAGTAGCAGGACACCCGGACTGAGAGCAAGGAAAAGATTGTAGATAGCAGGGTCTGGCTGCAAAGACGTGGTCCTGTTTTAACGAGTTCGTGTGTATATACAGGGACTGTTTTTATGGACATTTTGTACAGTGAAAGCTAAGAAATAAAGTAATTTAATTAAACTGCCTTAGTATAATAGTATCCGTTCATTTGTTTCCTTGAGCTTGTGTAGGTGCAAACGCGCGTTCCTGTGTACATAGAGGGAACGTTTTTATGAAAATTTTGTATAATTAATTAAAGCTAAGAAATCTAAAAAATACAGTATATAATCAATTGCCATTAAATGATAATGTGTTCATTGGTTTCCTTGTTGGGTTTATGTTTTTGTTTTGTTTTGGGGTTGTTGTTGTTTTGTTGTTGTTGTTGTTGGGTTGTTGTTTTTTTTGGGGGGGTGGTTTTACTTTTTTACTTTTGTAATTAAACTCTGCTTTTGTCAAGTTTATCTTATGGTTTCATAGTTTTGTCTGTGTATGTACATATTGCACAGCAAGTACATCAGAGTGTAAGTGCTTGGTTAGGTGCAAATGTGCTTTCCTGTTTTAAGGGGTTCGTGTGTACATACAGGGAACGTTTTAATGTACATTTTGTATAGTTAAAGCTAAAAAATAAAGTTACTTAATAATTAAGTGCCACCACAAAATGATAATAATGTTTTCATTGGTTTTACTGTCGTAGTTTAAAAAAAAATTAAACTATACTTTTCTAAAATATACCTTGTCGTTTCATAATTCTGTGTATTCATATATTGTGCCTGTGAGAACATTAGTGAGTAAGTTCTTGTGGATGTGGGGGGGGGGGGAAAGAGAGAGAGATAGAGAGAGAGAGAGAGAGAGAGAGAGAGAGAGAGAGAGAGAGAGAGAGAGAGAGAGAGAGAGAGAGAGAGAGAGAGAGAGAGAGAGAAGATGTGTGTACGGTATGTGTGTGTGTGAGGGAGAGAGAGGGGGGAGGAGAGGGCGGACAAACAGACTGATCCAGTAACGGACACACGGACAGAGGGCATGGAAAAGATTGTTGATAGCAGGGTGTAGCTGAAAAGGTTTTGTTTGTCTTAATTAAATGAGCTCATGTGTACCTACAGGGAATGTTTTTATGCAAACTTTGTACAGTTAAATCTAAGAAATAAAGTTACTTTGCTGCAATAAAATGTTATGTGTGTTTATTGGTTTCCTTGTGGTTTTGTTTTGTAAATAAAATCAACTTTAGTTAAAACGTACCTTTTGGTTTTATTTTTTGTTTATAATATATGTGCGTGTGTGTGTGTGTGTGTGTGTGTGTGTGTGTGTGTGTGTGTGTCTATCTGTCTGTCTGTCTGTCTGTCTGTCTGTCTGTCTGTCTGTCTGTCTGTCTGTCTATCTATCTATCTATCTATCTATCTGTAAGCATGTATGCCTGGGTATCTATCTATCTGTCAATGTGATCATTATTTCTATCTCTCACTTTCTTTCTCCATAACTCTGTCTCACACTTTTCTCTGTCTCTCACTTTCTTTTTCTCACTTTTTTCCTCTTTATCGCTGGCTCTCACTTTTTTTCCACCATGTCTTTGTCTCTCGATTTTTTCTTCCATCTCTCCCTCTCACTTTCTTCTTCTTTTTCTCCGTCTCTCACTTTCTTCTTCTTAATATCTGCATCTCATTTTCTTCCTCTTTGCCTTTGTCTTTTGGTTTCTTCCTCAATTCCTCCTTCGGTGGCTCTCGTGGCCTAGAGGTTAAGGTGTTGGTCTCCCATTCAAAGGTCTCGGGTTCGAATCCGGGTAGTGACCGAAAAAAAAAATTCTTCACTAAAATTGTCTCCTTTCACCTCCTTACCTGCTCGCTTGCAATGTTCTGTCGTCTGCTTTCGTCTCCTCTTTCTGCCCCGCACCCCCTCATCCCCTTTGCCCATTCCTTTGGGCTCTTGGCTCTTTCTGCCGCCTTTCTACTGCTTGCTACTCCTTGGCTCCTTCTTACTACTGTCTTTCAGCCACACCCTCGATCTTCTGGTCCTTCTCGGACAAGGGCGAAAAATCTCGGAGGGCTCGTGTGCAAGTTGCACACATTAAAGAATCCTTGTTGGTCTAAAATCGATAAGAGTAGGCTTCGGCCGTCACCCGGCCAAAATACAAAATTTCCGGCGCGCTCATATGACCTTATGCAGTTGCGAGGGCTGTAAAACACTTACTAAAAAAAAAACACACAAAAATTCCTCCTTCTCTCTCTCTCCTCCATGAAACACAGGAGATGCTACAAAGCCGGGGTGGTCTAGGGTAACCGCTAGGAATGTAAGGATCCAGAGCAGGAGGTGATGAAAGAGGACGAAAGGGAGTCGAAGAGGTGGAGGTGTGAACCAACTGGAGAAGGAGAATTACGACAAAATGTACGAAGAGGAAGATGATGCTGCCTATGGAAGGAGACATCTGGCGGCCAAAACGGACATTTTACAGAGGCTGAAAGCGGGTCAATGTCATCGTTCGGAACTCTCTCTCTCTCTCTCTCTCTCTCTCTCTCTCTCTCTCTCTCTCTCTCTCTCTCTCTCTTTCCGAAACACTTTTTTAAAGGCTAGTTCATACCAGACGACTCCTATAGACTGGTGACTGAGTGATCTATCTTCAACATGAACTATGTTTTATTTCGTTGTCGTTACACATTTTATTTGTGAGACTATAGTTGTGTTAAGGACAAAAATCTCAATAATCTTTGAAAACATGGCTGTAGATCTATAAGGAAGGAAATAAACAACGAAAAAGGTTACGAACTTTTTTAAAAAGAACTATGGTTCCTTAAGGCTTTTCAGGGGCCGACTAATAAGTTTTAAAGCTTGCGTCTCGCATTTTTCACCCCGAACCGACTCATAAATAAGGACTAATATTTTAGCGTGTTTCAAGACCACCAACTATGGAAGCACGCAGTACAGTGTGAAATAATACCGTCAGTGAATGGTTATCTTTATAAATAGCTCTTTTTTTTTTTTCATCAAGAAACTATAGCGGTAAAAAAATCGAATGTAATCTGTCTTAATTTACAACGTGCCTGTTGTCAGAAGCGTCGTACGAGTATTAAAGGCCCATTCTCAAACTGAAAGGCCTACCCCCCTTTCAAAAAGGTATGCATTTGTTTTCTTTGGACAGAAAAGAGACTAAGTTATCATGAATACCCCGAGGCCAGGTGAGTCCGATTTTCAGGCCTGTACAAAAGTAGTGATGAAAACGCATCAGATTCGAAGTGGTTGAAGCTTTCAGGAACAGTTTGGAAAACAAAAAGCAGAGGGGAGGAGGCGGTTCTTTTATTTATTTATTTATTTATTTATTTATTTTAATTTAAAATAAAATCTAGCCTAGAATGGGATGTGTGAGGAAAGAGTGACAATAAGCCAAGGAGCTTAGAACTTACTTTTAATCTCCTTGCAATAAGCAAAGAAAAAAAATGGGGGGAAAGGAGGGGGGGGGTTACCTTTATTATATCACTTGACATTTTTTCAGTGATACATGTATAAATGTTTCTGTTTTCTTTTTGATGATATAGTAATAGACTGTATTATTATCGTATTATTATCTTTTGATATTCTTTGGTTCCGTGACGGTAAGTTAAAGTCTTGTTTCGTCACTTACAAAAACATTTTTTAATCATGTATTTTTACAATGGGTGTAGGAATAATATAAAACATAGACCTACTCGACATAATAAAACGAATGCCGAAGCGAGGTTTCAAAACAAATTTTTTAATTAATTTGAGTTGATGTAATATTGTGTCCACGTTTCAAGATAGCCCGAGGACATTTCCCTCCTGATTATTATAGTTTGATTTCTAGTTTATGATATGGTTGATTTTATACGGTAGTTCGTAGAGCCCTTTGTTTATCTAAATCTAATCTAGATCTAGATCTAGACTCTAGATCCTCAAAATTATATAATGGAATGATGGTTTTGAGCTGAGGACATGTCAGACAGCAGAGCAGAGTCTGCGAGTCAGGTCGTATTCTTGAGTCTTGAGCTGATGCTGATGAGTGATTGCTTTTAAATTTGATCCCAAGCCACAGTGCAGTGAAGATCTAGATCTAGTATCTTGGGTTTTGTTTTGTTTTACCTGAACCCTGCAGAGTAGGCTATAATAATAATGGTAGCGTCAATTGCCACCGAGTGACGCGGTGGCAATTGACAAAAATTGACTTTTTGTCAATTGCCACAGAGTGAAGCGGTGTCAAGTCTGAAAACAACACTATCTTTAGCATTATACGTAATGTGTGTCCAATGGGTCAATTTGTTCTCAACTAATTTCATTGGACGAGCATCTAGTCTAGAGCTACGGTACCAACTTGGCGTGGTTTCAATGAGACATAGGCCTAGATCTAGGCTAGCCTTAGCCTACACTTTGGTGTAGAACCAACACAGGCAATTCTAGAAGGTCACAAACGCACACAAACTCAAGCAGAAATTCACGTTATATCGGGGAACATAAATCGGGGGACGGGGGTCAGGAAAAGACACACACACACACACACAGAGAGAGAGGCGAACACACAACACCGAGCACTCGAGCACAATAAGCTAGATCTACCCACAAACGCAAAAGAGCTCCAATTTCCTCTGTGGCAATTGACAAAAAGTCAATTTTTGTCAATTGCCACCTAACAAACTTGAACTCTATTTCTCCTAACGGTTTCCGTTCTCGAGATTTGTTGTAAATAAGCGAATGGAGTGGCCCGTGTGTGTGTGTGTAAGGTGTGAACGGATTGGGGGGAGGGGGGGGAGCGTGGAGGGATTTTTTTTTTACATGAAGGATTTTAGTTTTTGCTGGGTGACTAAATGCAAAATAGGTTACTGCCGAGGTCAAGCAGTCTGGTTTTTTCGCAGTACCTTTTGGAGGTATTTTCAAATGAAGTATGTCCGGGAATGTTGCCCCAACCACGACTGAAGTATCTAAATATTCAGACCTTTAAAAATCTCTAGCTCTAGAAATTGAATTTGATGCAAAAAAGGCTTCTTCCCAGTCTTCGCAGAATGAAAGGATGATGCCTAAATCTCACAAATGACCAAAAACATCTCGAGATCGGAAACCGTTAGGTTAGGAGAAATAGAGTTCAGCTTTATTTTCCCAAACGTTTGGAGAAATTAAGTCACTTTGAATATAAATATAAATCTCTATTATATTATATCCCCAATAAATCAGACGCCTAGGCCTGCAGCAAATTGAACAACTGGCCCTGCCCTGCCCTGTGGTCTAACATGTGCAGTTTCAGTTTGGATGGATACTTGTCTTCTTTTGCAGTCAACTCATGTGTAAGAATGTAAGTACAAAGACTAGGCTACATCGGCTAGCATACTTTTTGGTCTTTTCTTTTATCAACACCGACATGATTTTAGATAGAAGTTGAAATTAAAACTAAATGTGTACACCTCTTCTCCTCAGTCTCATCGCACACACTTCTGAGCTAAAGACCACAATGGGGCTCTAGTGGCCTAGAGGTTAAGGTGTTCGCCTCTCATTCAGTAGGTCCAGGGTTCGAATCCGGATAGCGACGGAAAATATTCGTCTCTAAATCTAAAATGTTCTCCTTTCACATCCTTTCCTACTCTGTAACAATGTTCTGTTGTCAGCTTTCATCTCCACACTTTCTTCCTCACCCCCTCACCTCCTTTGGCCCCTCTCCTGGGCTAAATTAAAAAATTCCTACATACTGAAAATGTTTTAAAATGTGTCCCGCGTGCATGATCTTTTATGCATGCAGTTGCGAGCGCTGTAAAAAAAATTATTATAAACCCTGCAATCCATTTGAACCTGCCATGACAGCCACCTCTATAAAACGGCCACTTTCCTTTCCCCCACTTGCGTTTTTTCTATAATTTTACTGTGTAAAACAGCCACCTGTCCAATGCGGGCACTGCCGCTGTATTTTAACAAACAATCCCTATCACACCAAACATTAACCCCTATCTTAGACAGCCCCCTTTGTGACTCCATTGCGCTTTGCCATAAACTGTGTATTGGCCCCTGGCGTTGTGGGCGAGTCGTCATTATCAAATCACCTGTCCGTGCTGTTATTTGGTAGTCCCTCCAACCGATCATGGTGTGTTGGCTCCTCCCTCTGTTGACCAATAATTAAATCCAATCGGTAACAAATTTTCAGCTGCTGGTGAGGTAAGCCACCATTTAAGCGTGTGATCCCTCATGACCCATAGACCCGGCCCAGAACTCATACACAAATCGTAATCGAGGTGACCGGTCACTATTTACCCTGTCTTTAACAATGGACGGCAACATGAACTTGAGACAGCTGCGTCGCTCGTTCTCCGAGTGGTGGCGACCCATGTGTTTGTTTTACCATGGCACTTGGTCTTCCTTGTCTGACACATGTCATTTTATGTGTCATCCTGGCACAAAATCAGCAACAAAATAAAATAAGCAAACAAAAAACAAACCAACGAAACAAAAACAAGTACAACAAAGCTGTTACCTTCGTTTGGGACCTCAAACATAACTGGTTTGCTTTCTTCATTTTGATCAGTCTTGCCTAAGACGGCCACCTGTTTGACAATGGGTGGCCGTCTTACAGAGGTTCCACTATAGTAGGTTTTAAGTGACTTACTGTCATTGTAGACTGTATTGGTGGTTCGGTTCAGTTTTGTCAGTTTGGGGCTTGTCAGATTGTCATTGTTGTCCACAGGAGAGGCAAAACTGACAAAACCGATAATGACCTTCAATAACAAACGCTCTTTCTTGCAAGGCCGCACTTTGGGCAATCGGTTTGAGCAGTTGGTCTATTTTATAGTGTGCACTGAAGCAGCCAGAAACTGAACTGAACCGAACCGATCCTCCAATGGGCAGCAGGTTTACTTCTACTCCACCTCTACTCTACTCTAGTAACCCTTCTCTTACCAATCCTAATGCTTTTATGTAATCCTCTAAGCAAGATGTTCTTGTACTTAAGTTTAGGTTGTCAAGGGGATTTCCTCTTATTCGTATTGTAGCAGAAATCTTGATAGATTTGGTCACACTTGGAGTTTGTCTACCATGATCCCTTTAACTTTTCATAACAAATAGATTAAAGTGCAGTGTTTGTTGGATCTTATACCATACCTTTACCATCTACTCAAACCATTTTTTAGAGGCAATATGGATCTCTGTTTACTTTAACTTTAAAATAGAGAAATGTAGAGAGCAAAACGTGGAAGAATAGTGTGATCCCATTACAGTGTTACAGTGACCAGATTTCGCTGTGAACACTTTTACGGGATGCTTTGACTAGTATGATTAGTTTTTATGGCTAAGATTGTAAGTTTGATGAGTGGGAAAGTCTTATCTATACTATATCATTGTCCACGTTCCAAGCGTATGGTCTTTCTAGGTCACTGATTAAGAATACGGTACTGGTGTACAATGAAACACTGTGTAAACTGTCTTGGAGTTGGAGCTCTTGGCCTACCGTATGATGCAAGACTTGATGAGAACATATTGTTATAAATTATCATTTAATGTTAAAACTAATTATGCGTACAGATAATTTTCTACTTCCTGTGCTTGCACCTATTTTGCATGCAATGGGATCGTGTGTGTAAGATTGTGATATAAATCTGGAGTATTTGTGGTTGAATTATTTGTAATTAAACTGACCATCCTTTTTTAGAAGAATTTGATCTTTTACTGCTGCTTTTTCATTGAAAGATGAGTATTATTATTATATATATATATAAATATAATATAACATATATATATATAATTTGTTTGTTTTTGTTTTTGTAAAGTGTTTTACGGCGCTCGCAACTGCATAGGTCATATGAGCGCGCGGGACACACCTAATATTTTCAGTTGGTAGGAAATTTTGAATTTTGCCCGGGTGGCGGCCGAAGCCTACTCTTATCGATTTTAGACCACCAAGGGATCTTTAACGTGGGCAACTTGCACACGGGCCCTCCGAGATTTTTCGCTCTTGTCCGAGAAGGCTAGGTGTAGATCTTTCCAACCAGAAGATCAGGGATGTGGCAGAAAGACAGCAGTAAGGAGGAGCCAAGGAGTAGCAGTAGAAAGGCTGCAGAAAGAGTCAGGAGCCCAGAGGAAGGGGCAAAGGATGTGACGGGGTGAGGGGGTGGGGGCAGAAAGTGGAAGTGAAAGCAGACAACAGAACATTGCTAGAGGGCAGAAAAGGAGGTGAAAGGAGACAATTTTAGAGAAGAAAATTTTTCTGTCGCTACCCGGATTCGAACCCGGGACCTTTGAATGAGAGGCCAACACCTTAACCTCTAGGCCACGAGAGCCCCCATATATATAATTAATATTTTATATATATATATATAGATATATATATATATAGATATATTATAATAACTTCATATACATGTATATTGTAAATATTATATTTTGAGCTGAGCTTTGCAATTATGGTAGCATGACCGCAACTTGTTTTCCTGTTAATAAAATTGAAATTATTTGCTTTATTAATTAATTTTTTTAAATTCTCAGATATCCAGCACTTTTCAAAACAAGGTGACTGTGCAAATTTACTGAAAATGTCTTCGTCATCAAAGTGCCTTGAAGGACTAGAACTTCAACTTGCTGAGGTATGTTGAAATACACTGTGTTTGTCAGCATAAGAATTTTGCTGGCATACACAGTGCTCAAAAAAAGGTGCTAAACGTGTTTAATTTCATGTCGTCTAAAATTATAAATGAAAATGTATGTGTATATATTATATTTAATATATATTTTTATATATTTCTATTCTTTTGAAAGAGTAAGAACAGCTTTTCTGACGGTGAACCATTTCACTGCAGAACTTCCCCTGAGGGCAGATCAATTTACCATTTACCATTTCTTTGTAAAATACCAGTGGTCATGTTATTTTTTAAAAATAACATAAAAAGAACTATACCCATACAAGTAGCCTACATATCAAACATCAAAATGCTTACAAGTGAATAATGTTTCAGGACAATGTAATTACAGCGATTAGTTACATCAGATCTGTTTTCACACTCAGTTCTCCTGTGAATAGCTGTGACAACTTTGTGTCTTCAGATTGATGTGGGTCAACAAGCCAGAGACATTGATTGTTTGAATCCGTCCGTCTGTTCACGATATTTACTTCTGCTAAAGTAACGTCTGTCTCATCTTCTCAGTCTTTCTTTTCTTATATTTCGTAGAGAAAATATTGTTCTTTTCCGGTGTTTCATTCAGATTGATGTTCAGTAGATCTAGGCACAGTGATATTTTAGTTTTGTTAACCAAAAAAAATAAACAAGAAACAACTGAAAATCGGAATCTAGAAATGGGTTTCTTTGAATTTGGCTTTGTTGGGATAATTGTGTTTAAAATGAAAGCCGAACTCTCTAGGAAGAACTCTCAGTGTTGTTCTCCCACTTTAACCTTTTTGGTGTATGGTAATTCAAAATTAAGACTACCAGTATGTTAGGTGCGAGCACAGCACATGCTGTGTTTGCCACTCGGGGACCAGCTGAGTCTAACTGTTCAAGATGACCACCTGTTGTGGAGGAGAAGAATATTCATCTAAGACAAGTAGTCCTCTTGGACAGTGTCATTATAATAATATAGAAGAAACACAAGGTTGGAAATGGTTGTTTGTACAGATGATTGTCTTGGACAAGTGGTCATTAGAGCAGGTTCAACTGTATTTGCTTTAAAATGAGATTATGAGCTTACTTTTCCTGATGGATGTCGGAGACTTAATTTATTTCTGTTCCTACTTCGCTATGGCTGATTTTAGACATAAGCATATATACAGTTGTCTCCGCCGAAAATCCCACCGCTTATGGTCCTGGTTTGCTTATGATCCCGCTGTTTTGGAAAAACCATGTTTCTCAATATTCCACTATTTAGGGGATTTCTGCTACCGCCATTTTCTCCCGCTAAACTCCGCGGCACCTCACAGTAATGCGGCACCTCTTTCTGTACCTAATCAAGAAAGTAAATAATATTTGGTAAGTGACTCTTTGACTTAAAATTATCTTCTAATCCCTCAAATTGGTATGAAATAACCTTACTTTGATAAATTAATGGTTTTTATTTCAGCTTTCTAGGGTTAAACAAATGATAATAATGGGTGTCTCACGGAAATAGTCTTCTGTCACGATCACGCGGAAAGTTCCTCCTTTTTTAAAATTCTGAACTGAGATCCATGAAAAAAAGAATTTTTACTTTATAAAAGTCGCCCCTAAGATCCCTCTCTGACCCGCACTGAAGGAGCTACATTCGACGAAGATCCTGCTTTTCCAGGTCATATTTAATTGAGCTTTTTTTTCTTTTTTTTTTTTTAAGAAAAAAAATAGAATAATAAATCTCGGCACTCGCGGCTGATCAACCAGGTAGCGAAAATGTGCAATCATTGTACAGTCTGTCGTGTCACGGATCATCCACTCTCATGAATGCGATCTAACCTCTGTTGTAAATATCGATAAGCCATTACAATGTTTGCCCCAGACGGGATCGCACTAAGGTGTGAACTCATAGGCACATTGCTTTCCCCGCTCATCTGAGCCGTCCGCCTGATCTTACATCACACACTGATATGCTTACGTTTCCCCTGCCATCGCTCTTGTCTCTCTGTTTTGTGCTAAAACTTTCTAGACAGACTGGCGCCCATACTCGTGGACTGTCTGATCGCCTTTGCGGAATGTGGTCATCTGTAAGCAGTGAACCTGCCTGTCATTTTAAAAAAAGAATTAGTCAGTGTGGTCACAACACAACAATTTATGATGCATCATGACATGGTCGGGGAACTCCATCAGAGATGGAAAGCAATAGAATTTTGGTTGGGGGGGGGGGGGGGGGGGGGGCGTTGCCTGAAGCCAACTTGGTCTCACCTGACACAATTTTTTTTAAAGCCCCACCCCCCCCCTCCCCCAAGCAAAACAAGGGGGAAAACTCACTTTGAAAAGAACCTTTAGTGCCCAGGAGTCACGGCAGTACAGTTTAAAGTAAGGGGAGATCATTGTACAGATGTTGGGCCTCATCATGAGTTACTGTGGATTCTTCCCTCTGGCCTTTCAGCAAGATCCCGGTTCGCCTAAGATCCTGCATTTTCCTTTCTCCCGAACACTCGGATCTTAGGCGGAGAATACTGTAATAATTCATTGGATAGGCATATAATTCAAACAATCATGTTTTGCTTAGGTTAGCATACTGCAGAATATGTTTGGTTTGTTTCAGACTGTTATTTAACCATTTTTAAAAAAAAGTCTTTTTAGCCTAAGACTAACCTTACTTTCATTTCCAAAGCCTACTATTTCTACTTTAGTAGTCTGGGCATTATATTCGTCTTTATTTAAATTACCACGGCCTGAGTGCAATAAAGTTATGTGGACTAGCTTAACCTTTCAACTTTGATGTGGCTTTTAAATGCAGGAGGACATCCTAATTTTTTTTTTCTAATCAGGTGGACATGTTAACATCCATGTATCCGAACCCTGGAGAGTTTGAACTGGACGATCCTGTGGCAGTAGAACTTGTCCGCGCTGTGGTGAATAGAAACCTTGAGCTGGAGAGTCTTGATACACGGATTGGGTTCACTATTAAAGTGTCATGTGAGGAAAAAAACAAGGTAAAAAATTATTGCTTATTGTGGATGTGTCCAAACTGTATTATTGATATAGGTTTTACCCTTTGCGACATCAGCTGAAGTGTGTTCAAATATATGGAAACTGTTAAAATGAGGCTAACCAGTAAGCGGGGTCAAGTTGGATGAGTTTGGTTTTTTTCAAACAACTTTTCTGCTTGAAGTTGTGGAGAGTAAAGCTTTAATTCATGTGGTATTTATCATGCTGACTAGAGTGCTGATGACCCAACACTTTTTAACTTGAATCATTTTGGGAGTTTAACTCTCTTAGTGTCGGCAGCCAGTCTGTAAATTGTGTTCTGTTGTGTCGTGGCCTAATTAATGAGCTGTCATTTGAATCGTTATTTCGCTACGCATATCCTGTTTTTAAATTGCCAAACATTTCAGCTCCTTCACTAATGAGCCCTACTCCCATTCTTCCTTCTTGAAATATCGGTGTATGGCCTTCCCTCCCTTTGTGTACCTGTCCTCAAACATTTTCTGTGGGGAAATCATATAATTGTCCCTGGCACCACAGGCTATTTGTTAGCAGTGCTTTGAGGGTTAATGGCTTGCCTTTCTTTCACTTCTTTTTTTTTTTATCCTATCGAAGATGGAAATTAGATTTACAACTCTTAGGTTTTTTTAAAGTTGAAAGGGGTGTTAAGTCGCTACTGCCATCGAATTAGGGAAGCTGGGATTCCGTTCTGACTTGTGGGTCTTGTACGAGAGGCATTCCAAGTTTTTTACCTGACCATGAAGGAATAAAAGTAGAAAGCTGAAATTTGGGTTGAAATCTTCTTCCTAGACTGCATGTAAATTTTGGAGAATTTCAGATCCCTCGTTTTAACACCAGTGCACTGTAAGTGAATGGGGGTATGTTGTTCTCCAGTTTCAACATGAAAACGGAGAAAATTGAGCACAGGACAGTAATGAAGTTTTTGTTCTTGCAAGGCTCGCAAACACATGAAACCTACTTTTTTTGAAAAACTTAACCATGGATGAGAAATGTGTCCACCACTACGATCCTGAGTCAAAATCAGCATCAATGCAGTGGAAATCGCCCTCATCTCCAACACCAAAGAAGTGAAAAGTGCAGCCATCAAGTGGAAAAGTAACCCTATCAGTTTTTTTGGGAACAAGGAGTGATTATGACAGACTATCCTAAAAAGGGACATACGATCAGCGGAGTCCATTAGATTCTAACCAGCAAAAAAAAAATTCTGAGAGGCTATAAAAGAAAAATGCTGAGGAAAGATCCGAAAAGGCATTTTGCTGCTTCACAAAAACGCGCCAGCACACACTTCAAGTAAAGCTGCAGAAACTGTACGAGAAAGGGGCCTTGAAATTTTGCCACATCCACCCTATAGATTTATCCTCGTCCGACTATTTTTTATTCCCCAAACTGAAAAAGAATGTAAAAGGAAGGCATTCTGAAAGTGAAGATGAAGTCTAAGAAGCTGTAGAGGGCTGATTTTCTGACAAAGAAAGGGTCTTTTATTCTCAAGATCTTTTCCAGGTCATACACCGATGGCAAAAAATGTATAACTGTGAGAGGCGACTACATGAAGAAAGATTAAGGTTAGAACCAAATTTCAGCTTTCTACCTTTATTCCTTCATGGTCAGGTAAAAAACTTTTGGTATGCCCCTTGTAGGTCTTTAAGGAAGGTAACTAGGCTACATAGTAATACTAATAATCACTACCATTTCATTGTTTAAAAGTGATGGTTGTATGGATTTAATGCCCCTTTCAACAATATAAGTTTTTTTTAAGAGGCAGAGCTTCTGGATCTTGAATCCACCACTCATAGGTGGAGAGCCTTAGCAACTCCCTAAACAGCCTCTTTTAGGATTCAAACCGGGTCCATCCACGCCATGACCTAGCGTGACACCTGCTAAGCTGACGGCCCCTCACTCTTGTCTGTTTGCAGTAAGTTGGATTTAAGATTCATGTTCTTTCCCCAACAGAAGCTGACAGTTGTGCTGGTATGCCTGCTGCCCCATGAGTACCCCTTTGTAAAGCCACAAATCTTCACTAGAGCCTCAGATATGAGCCGGGAACGACACAAGGAACTGAGGGAAGATTTACAAAAACGTAAATAATTTACACAAGTGACTTGTTTGGCATATTCTTTTTTGTTTTGTTTTCTTGGGGGGTTGTGTTCTTTTTCTTTCCAGTGTATAAGCTACACATTTAGGTCACACTGAGTGCCTTAAACCACTACCTGAGAAAACTTGGCAAAAAAATATTGAGAGTTTGAACAGCAGAAAAAAATGTTTGCCTTTTTGAACAGCTCACTCTCAGTTCATTTCTATGATACCAATGTAGAATACATCAGTGAGAGCCTTGAGAAAGATACTGCAGGATGGGTTTGCTCGAACTGCGTTACAAGGCAGTAAAGATTAAAAGTCGGCTTTTTACAAAAAAGTTTTTTAAAGACTTTTTATTCCTAATTATCTTGCTTGCCCTTTTCATGCTGATAGTTTTAACAAAATCATCTTCTGTTCTATCCTGTAACAAGTTTCTGAAGGTTGGATTCTACCATTCAATTTTGTTACTTATGGCATCGCTGCACACTTAAAATGCAACATGATTCCTGTGTTTGAGAAAGCAAAATTTGTGTTGTGTTTTGTGCTTGGGAATATTTATCCTTTGAAACTTTTTTCCAGAGCTGGAGAGCTTGCAGGAAGATGAGCTTGTGGTTGGGATGATGGTAGAGTGGCTACAGGAGAGGTTGTATCAAGAGCTGCCCTTCCTCGGCACCAACAACAAAGTTAAGAAAACAGAAGTAGGATCCGGGTCCAAGAAGATAACAGACTCTGGGAGGTATTTGTTAGTTTTTATTTGTCTTTTTTAGTTAGGCTAATTAGATTAATAAGAAAGGCCAGTTTTGTGTGTGGAGAATTGGATTAGTTGACAATACAGTTTTGAGGGTAACTCAATGAAGAGATGCAGACCGAGACCTTTACTAGATCTATGACCTTTCTAATAGAAATAATCAGGTGTTTTGAAGTACAGTAGTCTCCGCCTAAACGCTCGCCATACAAAAGCACGCTCCGCTCAAACGCGCGCTTTCGTCATCTGACGTTTTTTTTTACTATATAATGTAGACATACAAACACACGGTCACTCCCTCTAAACGCACGCTCCGATCCGCGAAACACGCCGGCAAGTTAAGCTTGTCAAGGGGAAATTTTCACTACAACCTGCACAGCCTGCATAAGACAAGCCTAAAATTTACTAGAAAACGGGATCTTTGGTGAGAGTGCCCCTCACGCTGTACAAAGAGAGTGATGGACTGCATTTACACACCCTACTTTCCACTGACGCATAGGCCTCGATCTAGGGCTGGTCGGTAAAATGTTGGGGGGTGGTGGGGGGGGGGGGGGGATTGGGGGGACTGAAATGTTTTTTGATTGGTCTCTGGACAATGTATCTTTGAGAGAAGGTTTCTGACTGGTGTTTGAGTGACTGCGTGTAATGTTTAGTTAAATCTAGGCTTGGTGCGCGACACGCGCAAATGCCGTAAAACACTAGACAGGCCTCTATAGGATTTTAAAGATTAGTCAAGTAAGCCTAATCAGCTGCACTCGAAGAACTAATAACGTACTTGTTCAACGAATCACAAGAGAAAATGTTTCTCAGGGATGATTCTGCATGAATTTACAGTCGGGGGTGGTCGCTTGAAAAGCCATGTGGCTGGTCCGTCGTCTCCATGACTATGTCCAACAGTTTCCTCTTAGGCTATCTGTTCCCGACGTTTACAGTGCATATTCATTACATTGAGTTTGTTTTTCTCTCCCCCCCCCCCCCCCATTCAACGCCTTTGTATTCTTAACCCCTGTCGGGGAATCCTTCACAAAACAGTCACGTGTCGTCACATTATCTGCCAAAATGACCCCCTCCCTCCAAGGGAGGTCACTAGAGTAATAAGGAATTGAGATGACTGCGTCCCTTCCTCCCCTTGCAAAGGTTCATGTAAACGCACGCTTCGTATAAGCACACGCTAAGGAGCCCTCCCGAGCACCATGCGTTTAGGTGGAGACTACTGTATACATATATGCAAAGGTTCACTTTACTTATATCTTAAATGTAAAGAATGGTGAACACCTGCGTATTGTCATGAATAGAATTTTGTATTCCATTTTGCATAGAAGTAAAATATTTATGTTCCATAAAATATATTTATAAAAAGCTTATATGTTTGGGAAAGGCAGAAAAAAATAGCTAGTTTAATTTCAAAATTATGGTATGCCACATAATGCAAATGTGCTAATATTTAGACTGTAAAATTGTGCCTTGTTCCCTGGAATTTGTCTTATTTTTCTTTTCTTTTTTTTCACTCTTGTCTTCTTAGAGACACAATAACAAGATTGTGGGTGTACAGCCACCACATATACAGCAAGATCAAGCGGCGCGACATTCAGGAGTGGGGGCAGGAACTCGGACTTCACGGCTTCAGCCTGCCTGGAAAGCCAGGGGTCATCTGTGCGGAGGGCTTCACATGTGACGTGGACGAATTCTGGTACCGCATCAGGAGGATGACCTGGAAGAAAATCTGCATTAAGGAGCAGGAGGTTTGTAAAGTGGTTCATGGTTGTTTTTTTTGTTGTTGTTGTTTTAGTTTTATGGGGGGGTTTTTTAATAATGCCTTGGGACTGCAATTTTATGTTTACTAATACCAATGCCATAATGAATTTCTCACAACAATTCTGCAAAAATGCTGAGATGGTACAGTCCGTGCCAACTTTAAGCACGCCGGCATAGGACTCAAGCACGCTAAATGGCTCTTACCAAATTTTTGCAAAATAAATTACACGCCTTTAAGCACGGTAACTTCGGCTTCGGGCACGCTTCATTTACAAAACAGTCAATAATTTCATGGAAGTTCGAACACAGTCTACACTGCAGCAGTGGAGTGTGTTAAAAGAAACACAAAGAATGCAAGTGACGGAGACACACACTCACACAATCACATACACTCACACAGGGGGAGAGGAAGGCAGAGAGATGCACACGGCCTCAAGCATGGACATAGGGTCTAGCCTAGGGCAGCGCTACATACAAACCAAAAAAAAATGCAAAGAGAGTCGGGGAGACGAGAAAGGGAGGCTGGCTGTAGTTTCACCTTTGACCCTCGCTATCGATTAATCCTGATTACGTATCAAGCGTGAGGTGGGATGAAGGCGGTAGTATGAATGTGGCACAGCGGGCAGCGGTACGCACAGGTAGTGTGTAGGCCTAGTGTGCTGTATCGTGACTGGCCGTCTAAATTAAGAAAAACAAAACAAACAAAAACTACCGTAGCGGGTAAAAATGACAGCGCACACTTTTGCGCGACCACGACTTGCAAATAAAGGGAAATAACTCATGAAATTTCCTACTTGAAAATATCTAGATTATATCTACTTCGCACTCAAGCATGCTTCAGCATTAAGCACGCTTATGCTTTCTCCCGATGACCATGCATTTAAAGCCGGCATGGACTGTACATCACATTACGAAATTATGTGGCCTTGAAAAAAGTAATTTTCCAAGTAATGATGAAGAGGAGAAGAAAGCCACAGACAAAGTATAGAAACCAAGACCTTCTCATACAAGTGGCAAAAGTGGGACAGTCTTGCACACATACATCAAGGCTGCACTCCTAAAGCTTAAAGCTTTACCCTGGGTCAAGGGTGGAATACAAGAAATATTTTAAACCCACTGAATACATAATATATATAATAATGTTGTCATGTTTTTTTTAGATCTCATCACACTACCCTTCCCCTAATGGGGCTTCTTAGTCCTACATCCCTTTTTTTTCTGTTCCGTTATGTGTTATTTTACCAAAGATTTTAGAACAGGACCCAGTAAGATGTAAATCTGCGAGAATGAAGAAGGGACATAACCAAGAATTCATTTAAAGCAGTTTGTGTTTATTTTAGTTACCCCCCTTTGGCCGGAAGGGTCTGAAATGTGATAACACATTCTCGAGTTTCAAATATGGCCAGCTTGAGTCCGAATATAATTTTTATCTACTCGAGTAGTCCGAATATGGACTTTTATCTATTCGGATTCGGGTCCGAAAAAAAGGTTTTATTTTTTCGGACTCAGCTTCTAAGTGAGTTATGTGAGTATATGGAGGTTACATTATATAAATGTCGGCGGGAGATTTTATGTAAAACTAGAATTAGAACTAGAACTGCCCACTAGGACTGTGTAATTGTGTCAAAAGTCAAAGGACTGCACTCTCATTAGATCTATCCAATGGCAACTGTAACCGACAACTCAGGGTCTTTCCACCACCACTATAGCATTATCATTACTTCCACCACCATTTGCCTTTCCACATGTTTAATTTCATTTTGTTGTGTGTTATAGTTTTTCTGTAATTATTAATTTTTTTATTACATCGTTCAAAACCGACAGCCGTGGTCTCTTCCCAAGACCTCTTCTCCCTGCAAGCGGAGAGTGCGAGATCGCTACGGGCAATCTCATTGGTGGACATAAATTAACTTTGCCCCTGGCAAGGTCAGCTCAAATTAGTCGTTCTGTTCATACTAATGATGTAGGGAGGGCCAGTTTAGATAGATCTAGATCTAGTAACGGGATAATGAAGCTCACGTCTCGACTGTTATCATTATAATAGAAAAAAAGTTCTTACATGCTGGAAATATTTAGGAACAAAGATTGGAAGTCGGAACAGACGTCATGCTGGACTGAATTCAGAATCCGAATATAATTTTTTTCTATTCGGACTCGAGTCCGAATAGTCACTTCGTTCAAGATTCGTGTTTCAAGACTGAATTCTGAAATGGAGTAGGCTGTGAGAGGTAATGGAGGGCATGCCATGCGTGAGACAGACTCATGTTGCGGTGGATTCCTTCGCACCGTGATGTCTAAGGAGCAGAACTGGTGGACAGGATGGCAAGGCTGGATGCGCAGAAAGAGCAACCAGACAAGGGTATTACCATAGAAATGGACATTCATAAAAACACTATTTTAAGCACCACAGACAACATAGCTACCTGAGCTGTACCCCGCCCAGAGCAAGTGATTATTCTCAGAACATGACTCACAAAACTGTCGAACGTTCGTGAGAATAAACAAGGGACACAACCGATAATATATTAATGCAGTTTTTGTTTATTTTCGGTTGCTCCCCTTTGGCCATAGGTGCGGGAATGTGATCGTTTTTTTCATTGGGATTCGGGCCAGATCGCCTACCGTTTCATTTTATTTATTGTTTTCTTGTACGTCTTGGATATTGTAACAACCCGTGCATTGGAAGAGATGGATGTGTTCCTTTTTTGGTATTCGTGTTTCAAGACAATATTTTGATATGGGGTAGGAATGATCAGTGTTTTTGGTTGAAGTATAAATATATGAATGCTAGATTTTTTCTCCTGTATCTGCAGATTAGATTTTATTTGTTGTATATATGTAAGTAGCCTACTACATTTTGTGTGTGAATGAAAAGATTATAATTGTTCTAAACTCTCAGTTTTCAAATGTTTGGTTTTACCACTTCGTTACACAACAAAAACAACAGTAATAAAAGCATAGAGTTAGTCTGTTTCAAGTAAAGAGAATAAAATAGCTCATAAAAGTTTAGAACATGCACTTCGTAAGTCATAATTTAGGTATGTGGTGTTTTGCATATTTTGGGAATGCAGCTTCCTAGATCTATGTGTCAATTGCAACAGAAAAATCTTGATGAGAATATATATTTGAGAATTTATATCTATGGATATAGGAGCAGAATGGTACGGTTGTATTGAAAAAGAAATGGTTTGTCTAATGTGCTAAAATTAGCTATTGGCTTGTTCGTTTACTAAAAGTCTTTCAACATTCTGTGTAACATTCTTTCCCATGTCAGTTTTTTTTTTACTGCAATTTATTTCTAGTTTCAAACGTGTTGGGGGGGGTTAGATCTATTCCCTCTCCTTATTCTTTATGATAACTTTTTTATTTCAGCTACAGCGCTTTATTTTTTTCCCTTTCTTCTTTCAATTCTCTCATCATGCCATCCTTTTTCATCCTCCAGGTGGACCCTTCTCCTAGTTCCGGAGACTTGCGGGATGGCTGCAAGTTTGATTCCTTCTCGGAGCTGGTTCTAAATGCTCGTGGTGGCAAAGGCAGAGAATACCACATGGACCTGGGCCAGTTCAATACCTACCTACAAGAACATGGCAGTGGACACATCTTTAATTTATTCTTTGGTGTGGACGGTCGGCAAGCAGATAATGACGATGGATAATGGCAGGAAGATTTGTACTATTTGTTGTTGTTATTATTATTATTATTATTATTATTATTATTATTATCTTTAATATTATAATGTACACTTGCTCTTCAGCAGCACAGCTGAGGGTGGGCTTATCTGTAAGTGGACAATGTGCAAAGTGCCAAAGTGCCTGAAAACTGACATTTTGAAAACTTGAACTGTTTTTATATATTTGAAATCATCAAGGACCTCAGTTTGCTACAGTCTACTTGGTCCCACACTGATTTTGTTCTAAATTTACATTTTATGCATCATATTGTCTGTTCCCTGACCAGTTGTCACTAGGCATGTAGCCTATTTATTGTGTTCTGCATTTGTATAGAGGTGTCTCACTGTGTTCAGCAATAGTCCTGGGGAAGCCTGAAAAAGCTGGGTCCTGAAAATGTCACTTTATTGAAGAAATACAACGCAAAAATCTTTATTTTTATATATATATATATATAAAGATTTTCTAATCCCAATTTTGTTTTTAATGCTGATTAAGTTTTTCACTTCTCAGTTGTACAACTCAATAAAGTATTTAGCCATTGATTCCTTGGTCGTGAAACAGGTTAGCTCGTTTATTTTTTTTTTACTGTCTAGAAATCAAATATAAGGATTTATGTGAAAATTCTTATGATAGTTTTAGATTAGATAATCATGCTCATGTGTTACCAGATTTATAGCTATGGATAACGACATAGAAAAAGATTGAAAACATAAATGGAAATGGCGGTGATAATACTATGTCCAACAGCAAGGCTGGAAGTAACTGAATGACTGTCTCTTTATGTCTCAAAGGATCAAAGGAGGTAAAAATGAGAGTTACAGTGACCGCCGTCCATATACTCTTGGGTGTGGGGAGGGGGGGGGGTGTGCGTTTTGTTGTTTAACACCACTTCCAGATCACTTCAAGCTTCGTAGTACATTGTTGTTAAAGAATGCGCATACGTGTTGTCATCAGAAGGATGAGAACAGTGTCATCACTTGACGTCTACATTTATTTGTAGAGATTTTTATCAGCATTACCAGTGTTATCTTAGAATTGTTTTGATTTTTTAAAGAAATTTGGAATAGGAGTGTTTCCTTTGAGCCTTTTAAGGGAAAGTTTGCCACATTTATTGTATAAGCTGTCTGATATTGCGCGAGAAAATGTCTTATTTGTCTCGGAAGTTCAAGGCATAATGGATACTCGACTCAGCACTCTGATGGTTTCTCTTGTCTCTTACTCTTTCTTTTATCCTCATGGGCACTGGTTCAGGGGGTGGAGATTTGATATGCGGAACAGCCTCTGATGTGTTGTCAAAGCTGATGATGGATTTTGTACACATTTCTGCTTGGTAATGTAATATGTGAGGCATCGTGGTGAAATCAGGCGCTCGTCGCAATAATGAAATCAAAGAAACTGGCATTTTTCAGTTTTTATTTTCCAAGGACTCTCAAGCTAGATCTATGGAAATTTCAAAACTTTGGTGGCCATTGTCTCTCTCTCTGATTTTGATTTTACCTCTGAAACTAGGCAACCCTCACCTCCTTCCATCACCAATTTCTCGATTTCTATTCAATGTAGATTGATGTTTTTTCCCCAAAACTAGATCTAAGGAAAATGAACAGGCTTTCAGTTGATACCAATAACCTCATATACCCAAAAATTGGCGAGCGCCTGGTTCCTCCACTTTGTGCCACAAATGATAAATTAATGTGATAGAGTGTACAGTAGAGGGAAGAACATCTGCTACCTGAAGTTGTCATTTACAATATTTGTCAGTCACAGATTTTTTTCATTGCCTCACATTCCTCCTGTTTTGCACAGAGTTTGACTGGGTTGGTGAAAGATGATCTCAAACTTTCATACTTTTGACTGATGACCAAAGATGTCAATCATTACAGGCGGTGAACTTTGATCTGTTTGTATCATGCTGGGCTGTGGAGCGGATGACCTTGGTTTGAATCGCCAATGGGATATTCTTGACTTTTGGTTCTTAGGGGAGTATTCATGGTGGTGCTCCGTCTGTCTGGTTTTGTCATATATTGGACTTTGTTATTAAATTCAAAGGTTTGCCTCTTAAACATTCTTACATTGTGAGAGATGTAACTCTCATGAAATTGAAGACAAATTTCTCTTTATTTTTTATTGTCCAAATTAATTTTGTTATCTCCTCCCAGCCTGACTCGGCCCAGTGACAGAAATATGCAATGTCTGACCCATTGATATATGTGCACAACCTGTACTTTTTCGTTATATAAATTATTATGGAAACTTTGGTTAACAAATGAGTATTTTATGTGACGTGATGTGGGCCTATGGCCTTAAACACTGTGTAAACTTACTTACCTATACAGTGGAACTTGGATTTAACGAGCTCGGATTCAAAGAGAACTTGGATTCAGCAAGATGAGATGGCTTCCCCGTTTTTTTTCTTTCTTTAAAATCAATAAAAATAACCCAGATTCAACGAGAACTTAAATCAGCGAGCTCGGATTCAACAAGGTCACTTCCAGGGTGAACAGCCTCAGTGGCCTCGCTCATTTTTCTCCCAAAACGAACTTTATCTATTCCTTGAAACGATCCATTGCACCTGGATCGTGAACCATTATTCACTTAGCCGATTTCATACGACCAATCAGCAGCCTTTTTTCATACATGTACCAACACATGCGGTGTTGACACGCGCACTTGTCTGCTCTGGCATGTGTTGGGGTCGGATGGGCAGCATGCACACGTGTGGCTGTGTGTGCATGTCGGTGGGGGGGGGGCACTAACGATCCGGGCGTTAAACGTCTCGCAGATACAAATGCGTCACAGTCTTTTTTCTCCCTCGGCAACTGATCGCTATTACCATGATAAGTTAGTCTTGACATAGATCTACAGAATGAATTGAGCGCTGCTGGTCTATGGAATCAAAAGATGCCATGTGCTAGGCTCTACACAGCAACACAACTTTTTGGTGAACAATCGAGATGACACAGGCGTGCATTTGAACGAATCGGGTCTTTTTTTTTACACAGCTCATCATATGCAGGCATTTCAGGCACTACTTGTGACTTCTCTGTATACATTGCTTGCTCAGTGCCTGTAATTTTCTACACAAAACCTCATGTTTGCTATAACGAACACTCGGATTCAACGAGATTTTAGGTCAGGCCCGGCGACCTCGTTGAATCCGAGTTCCACTGTACTAACAACTGGCTTACTCTGTTGAAAGGGGCATTAATCCTATTCCATACCGTACCTTACTCACAGTGATACGACTGCAATGCAATAATCAGCTGCGCCTTGTCAGTAACCATCTTTTTCACAATTTTTATTTCCCTTCCAAATCCTTTCAGTCATGTTTCATACTTTCTAAGAATTTTTTTCCTCAGGGTGTGTTTCAATCATTTTGCTAGCTTGTTCACACTTTATCTCTTGCAGTCTCAAGGGAGCTTGTAAGTGGATAAAAATGCTAATGTGTTACATACTAATGGCTGTGATTTTATATTTCTTTCTCTCTCTTTAAAAAAAAAAAATATATGTGTGAAAGAGAAAAATTGAGGGAGATAATTGGCCCACCTTTCCTTTTGATTTTGAAGAAATACCAATCTTAGTGTTTGTGTGTATGTTTTATTCATCATATATGCATAAACTGTTTTTTATATATATGTACATTAATACCAGAAGCTACGTATTAAGCACAAATGATGTACAAAGATGGATATGTGTTCCTAAAAGTTTGCCATTTTATGTTTTTGCTGACTGGCATATTGTAGGAGGGTTTTTTTTCTTGGAAATCAGAGACCTGAGGACAAATTTCAAATCTAGGGGAGCACATTTTTAAGAGTTCCGTTTCTAGTTTATTGACACAAATCCAGACTGAGAAAAGTAATCTATATGCTTCCTAGGAAGCCAAGAATATTTCTGAGTGTTCTTCTACCGTCTGCTGGAATAATAATCAGAGAGACTCTAAAACGTATAGAGCTTGCTATTGAGCAAGGATTTGGGCTATACAAATTCTATTTACTGTCAAACCTAAGGGCGGCCTGTATAAGATAATCACCTCTGTACAAACAGCCACTTCTCATTTTGCCCCTTGCATTTCTATTTTAAACATTACAATGACTCTGTGTAAGGCGTCCACCTGTCTAAAGCCACCACTTTTCTCCTTTTTAATGGGTGGCCATCTTAGACAATTTCGACTGCTGCTATATAAATTGTGAGGCATTGTGGTGAAACCGGGGGCTTGTCAAAATAATAAAATCAACTCAACACCTTTTATGTCCTTTTAAAAACACATTTTTATGTGGATATTACTGAAAAACATTGATTAAAGGCACAAAAAATGTTAATTTTCAGTTTCCAAGGACTCTCAGGCTATGGAAGTTACCAAACTTTGATGGCCATTTTCTCGCTAATTTTACCTATGAAACCAGGTGGCCCTGACCTCCTTCAATTGCAAATATTTCGACTTCTTTTCAAAATAATTGGATATTTTTGCACCAAAAGAAAGGCAAATGAACACTCTTTAAGATGATACCAATGATCCCATATGCCCAAAAATTGACGAGCGCCTGATTCCAACATGTCATGACACAATTGTTTGCCAAAGCTGTCATGCAGTCCATGTAATAGCACGTTTTGAATGACAGATAAATCCCGGGCACTTCATTTTTCCTAACTGTGGCCCTCATTTATCTTATACGCTTAGCTCTCATGATTCAGTACAGAAAACTCTCTTGCTTTTAATTTTATTCATTTATTAAATCAGTTTGAAATAGAGGGTTCCTGTAGTGTAAGTGGGACACGGGTTTTGTTCAGTCGACTCTTGTTGTTAACTCAGACCAGTCTCAATTTTATTTGTGTGTGCAACAATGTTTGTAAAGAGACAGTTTTATTTGTCAATTAAATGAAATCTGCTGAATGCACAAAAGTTGTTTTGAGTTCTTTGAACTTATAAGCCTACTTGAGTTGTCAAAGGAAAAGATTTTTGAGGTAGCCAAATGGTTAGGCTACCGGACCTGTAATCATGAGATTGTGGGTTCGGAGGTTCAGGCCTCAACTCAGTTCGATGTTATGTCCTTGGAAAAGGCACTTTCCATGAATTTTCCTTGGCTCTGTCCTTTCAGAGATGAAGGTTAAACTCGGAGGTCCTGCCTCTTAAATAACCTAATACATGTAATAGTGTTGATAGGGGCATTAAACCAATACTCTTTCACCAAAGATTTTTGATGATGGTACTTTTGGCACTTTTGAACTTCTTACAGTGTGCAAAAGACTTGTAGAGAATGGAAACTGGATCTTGCATATTTCTTAAGAATGAAATAGAGTGGAGTCTGAATAAACCAAAAACTGTTAATCCAGAAACAGCAGTAAATTCGACGGAAATAAAATTCCAGATTTTTTTTTTCCTTCAGCAACCTTTCTAAACAGAAGAAAATCCAGTAGTCCTGCAGATAACAGACTCTATTTTGATATGTTTTTTGGTTGTTTTTTTTCTTTCCTATCAAACATCTGTCGTCCTTATCTCTTCTCCTTCTTTTTTTTTATATGTTACATTCTAGTAACACCTCTAATCTTCGACACTATATGACCCGATTGTGTTGCAAGTGCCATGAAATATAAAACTTTTAGTAAAACTGAACAGAACACTTTTCAATGACTGGTACTGGTACTCATGGTTTGGATGAGCTTCTTGATTGCCCCTTCATTATTTCCCATCATATTTTGCGTTTTTCTATCTTTTGTCACAGTTGGTTGGAGGGCACCACTGATAGGTCCTACTTCTCCTTTTTTTTACTTTCCGTCAGTTGTGTCTATCTGTTTTACTTTCCGCCAGCACTAAATTATTGTATGGATGTGTTTCTCTTTATTTAAACAACAAAACTGTCTGTTGTCTTCTGTTCTCCAGCACTGAGTAATAATATTAATAATTAATTATTAATATTTTATACCCCATCCCGACCCCTTCAGCACATTTAAGCTAATTTAGGAAGCAGGCTGCTTCTACCCCGTATGCCAGGGACAGCCCAGACTGAGTGGGATACAGCTTGCCAGTGGAAAGACAGATTCTTCATATCATTAGCTTCCCCACATAGGAATCGAACTCACGCATTTGGCGTACAACAGCTACAACAGCTTTTTTTTTATGCAACCACTTCTTGAAACTGGTGCTTTTCCTTTTGTGTGAAATCTGGCATTTTAAATCGTCTTGATACCTTCTCTACACACATATAAACTTAAACTTACACGCACGCACGCACGCACGCACGCACGC
>NW_004797291.1:118676-129105 GCF_000002075.1 Aplysia californica | reverse complement strand
ACAATCCCCCCTCTCTCAACTCTCACCATCCCCCCCGCCCAAGTGCTGCCGTAACCTTCACTTTCCGCCCCACTGTTCTCGCCAGTCATCTGTTTGCACCACTCAAGGACGCACCAATCAGCACCAATCAGCACGTGTGTTGCCTTCACGAGGTCAGATCTTGTACTTGTCCCCATATTTCCCTCACCTCGTATAGTAACTACATGAGTACATTGTGATTATTCCCATTTTGTCATATTTACACAAGTTTGCGACGACTTTGCACACGCTCAAGTCACGGCCTTATAGATTGGGCAAGATGTTCTTTTCCCTCTAGATCTATGTCACTTTTGATGTTGTTGTTGTTATTATTGTTATTGTTTTTCACGGTTAGTCAAGAGTTAATTTGTTTTTATTTCTCATTGTTACATTTTTAAATGATCAGAATTGTGTGTGTGTGTTTGTGTGTGTGTGTGTGTGTGTGTGTGTGTGTGTGTGTGTGTGTGTGTGTGCACGTGTGTAAAGGGAGGGGGATCATAGAAACCTTACTAGATCTAGATACAGAATAAGTTATACTACTTATTTAAAGTTTGATCGAATCATAATATCTACTTCTCTCTCTCTCTCTCACTCTCTCTCTCACACACACACACACACATACATACATACATTTTCATCACTGGTACGCAAATACATAGGCTACTAGGTCTAACATGACTAGATCTAGATCTAGGCCTAATACTTATTGAGATGATATTTCAGGGGAAGGATTAGAAAATGTCTAACCAACATAAAAGAGGAGGATGAGAAAGACGAAACGACTAGATCTAGATCTATTGCAGAACTCGGTCCGAAAAGAAATGACCTCGCAGATTCAATTTAATCAAAGTGACACGTAGATCTGCATTGTAATCATTATCGTAACCTCAGCAAGTCGTGTCTTTAATAACAAACCGAATCCAAAATTAGATCAGAGAAGTCCGAAAAAATCACCTCAGTCATGGTAACAAAGTACATGTATTGCACTTGACCAAGTTTCGAGTAAGATCGAGATAAAATAGCAATGTATTGCGTCAACACGTGCTCAACAACCCCCTGCGAGCTAGCCTACAGAACGAACAGAGGTTTGCGTCACACATTCCTTACACGACAGGGGTGTAACATTCACGTGGGGTCACGCGAACCTTCCTTATCAGAGGAGTTCATGTTTTGGGTCCCCGAATCTCACTGATGTATGTGAAAACGTACATTTGGGGCGAAATCCTTGAGTAACATTAATGATCCCTGACTATCCTTTTCAAAACATAGACAAAAAAAAAAAAGGGGGGGGGGGGGGGGGGAAGGAAGCGGTATTTTATTATTATGATATCTCCCTTCCATGAAGAAACATGGATCTGAGACAAACGTTGTTTCACAGACAGGCCTACATTACATCTCGTAAAATGCAGTGGCAAGCGCACAGTCATTGCGCTCTTCTTTTTATTTACAACACAAACATTTCATGTCTGGTCTATTTTACTGGTAGATTATTAGATTATAACGTATTGTACTTGGTACTTGGAAAGATTATAAGATTTCAGCCATTAGCCTACAGACATAAATAATTTAGCAGAATCTCAGTTGCAAAGAATGCATAACACCGCTGTTATATTTAGACCAATCAGCTGACAGCCACAAATCAGCTGATTCTTTGCAACCTCGAATAAGGCCGAGAACATCGACCGTCTGACGTCTCGACGTCATTCCTGGCAGAGAGGGGAAAATAACAAAACAAAGCTATTGTCCTTACATAATGTGTAAATATTAAGTATTTGTCCTGATTTGTTTCCTATTTACCCTTGGTACATGTTTTTAAAGGTTATAATGACAATAAAATGCAACCAAAACGATTTAACAGAAAAAGAACCAAAATTTACTCCCTTACTCTATTTTCTCCTTTCACTGCGTACTTGCTGGCAGCTCGCCAAGGCAAGCCGAACATTTGTTTATTTTAGCTTTCCCGCGTCTTGCCAACGGAACTACTTTTTATCATTGATTCCGCAAGTATCCGCGATGTAAAATAAACCAGCATGTTTTAGCCATTTATTTTGTAACGGAGCCCCAAAAGTGTTTCACTTAACTTTTTTGAGTAGTAAATATTAATATAGAAAATGTTTGGTACCATTGTAATCCTTAACTTTCCCCTAATTTCGTTTTTGTACTGTCATGGGTTACTAGTTGCTGATGTGAATTGACCAACAGCTGTTTCCCGCCAATTATTACTCATTCTACCCCAGCTTACGTCGGGAGTTGTACACGTCGGTCTTCGCAATCGTAAACAAACTTGTTTTTCCGTAAAAACAATCGTTGAAATTTGTTGGAAGTGTATTTCATGATGTCAGTGGATATAAGGAACAGTGAAAGACGACGCTTTTCTGAATTGGAGGCAAGGGAGAAAGAAATTGCTGCAGGACTCGTCAAGTAAGTTGTAGAAAGTAGTACGCATGCATGTCAGGCATAAACATTGTAGTACGAGCGCGTGGTCATAAGTACTTATCGTCTTGTTTTGCCCATATCGCTCATGTTTGCTCAAAATTTTGTCTTCATGTAACTTGAAGTGTTTCTTATAATACATTGTCCAACAATGTACATCCCCAATTTGTCTGTCAATGCATGTTTTGTGATTTAGACCGTATCTGAAAGGAATAACTGTTCGCCGACAAACCATCAGTTGGCGTTCAGAATGACCCCGGCGTGGTTCACCGTCCCAATGTCCGCTGTTTGACACCAGACCAAAAGAGAGAGGCCTAGATCTAGATTCTAAATCTAGATCTACTCGGTGGAGCTGAAATCGGCCGTGCAATAAATAATGATCTAGATCTAGAGATCTAGATCTAGAATATAGATAGATCTAGATCTAGATTCTAGATCTAGATCTACGCATTGTTTGCTCTTCGAAATCGTTATCCTATGTCTTGCATGTTTATCTTTTCTGTTGTATGATTAACTTCTTCTCTGAACATAGAGTTGAGATCATGACAATTTGTAGATAAATCATAATTATTAATTAGGCTAGATTAGATCTAGAATCTAGATATGTCTTTCACAGATAAATATATAGAATCTAAATCTTGAGTATAGATCTAAACCTATATTAGATCTAGACTAGATCTAGATCTAGATCTAGTCTCTAGGTTCTAGATCTAGGTGATTTGTTCTCTCAAATTTGCCTGTAATTGTTGTCTTAGGAATAGATCTAGATCTAGATCTAGATCTAAATCTAGATAGAATTAATATTATCAAATTGTGACTGTGTTTTTTTCGTTCTAGATCTAGATCTAGACCTAGAATCTAAAGTCTAGATCTAGGCTATTTAAATCTGAAGACTGATGGTCAAATATTCACATTGCTCAGATATTTTTCTAAGTTTGATGTGGACAGCCCCGCCCCCACACCACAAAGTCAGCAAACTATTGAAACTTGGCTCCTGAAGTCTTTGATCTGTTAGCAACAAAACATCTAATCTAGATTTTTCTAGATCTAGATCTAGATCCGTTTGTCAAGAGTGGAAGGAATTGCAGATGTCTGTGTAGATCTAGATCTAGATCTAGATCCAAAACGGCTCACATGTCCCAACTGATTTGTGATCTAGATCTAGATTCTAGGAAAGTAGGCCCACTTCTACTTCTGAAAGTGAAACTCTATTTCAAATGATAAATGCTTGATTTTGAGCATGTTTGAGAGTTCTTTTCTTCCCATTCTCCACTAATTAAACTAGATTTAGATCTAGATCTAGAATCTAGATTTTTATTACACTCACATAGCCAACTCTGCAAATTTAGCTTTTAAGTTGTGACAGGGGTGTTACGTTGTACAAAAATATCCCCCAAAGTATCATCAGTGTGACTATACATAGATCTAGATCTAGACTAGTCTACCGTACAAGTGGTAGATCTGCTGGGTTTGTTTGTTTTTTATGGATGTGTTCAAGATCTATGGTCACGGGCGGGGTGGGGGTATCAGTTACAATGTAATTTAAAGGGGATTTTAGCATCCGTTAAAGTTTACGGTAACGACACCAGTCGGGTCTAGATTTCTAGTTCTATCCTATTTCCCGACTACAGACTAGATATCTAGATCTAAACCTAGATTAGATCTAGATCTACATATATATTTAGATACAAATACAAGTGTAGTAGTCTTTATTGTATCAACTTTGTTTAGGACAGTCACTCGACTCAGAAAATAATTAAGTTTGAAGTCGATTACGGTGTTTTATAGTTCATTTGGGGACGGGATGGGGTAAAAGGGTGAGGGGAGGTTAGCGTCTTGAGTCTACATGGTGTGCAGATGGTCCTAATTGAAATTGCCAGCAGCTTGGGAGGGGGGGGGGTCTGTTGGCAAAGCATACGCTTTTATTTATGTATTTTTAATCATGTGAGATAGTTGGTCTTAAGGTGTAAAGGAATTAGAAAAATAATATATGCCCCCCCCCCAAGTAATTGTTCTAAGCTGGTGTAGATTTAAGGCCTAATATGCTCAGTTGCGTCAATGTCGTAGTACCCACAGCTGATCAGAGCGGAACGCCGTCTCTCCCTCTCTCGTAGCGCGACCGCGTCACTCCTACGAAAGCGTAGTGTTCCTCCGCCTCACCCCGCTCCGCCATTGATGGCCACATGCCAGCGTTGTGGCCCGAGCTTGTGGGTTTGGCACGCAGCCAAAGCTCTCCAACCTCGACTCGAACAGGCCTCTTCACTTCGCAAAAGGTCAAACACGGTTGAGCGCCATTCGATCGACCGGCATTGCTTTCCCCCCTCCCCCCCTCCTCCACACTAACGTCGGGTCTCCCTGCTCTTTCCCTTCCACCACCCGCCCCCAATTCATTCCCTTGTCTGTCGGAATTTCGCCTTCGGTCTCGGCGTCTCGAGGTTGTGCGTGTACGCGTCTGGCTTGCCGCCGGGAGGCGAACTTCATTTTCCTCGGCCAGGCGCTCCGCTTCCAAACATTATCCAGCAGTTGTATTTTTTTCCTTACACACTGGCTCCCTTACGTCCCACTGTTTTGGGGTGGGTGTGTTTTTTTTGTTGGAGGATAAAATCTAATATTTTGTTTATAAATGCATGGTCCGCTCTGATAATTCTACCCGTTTTAATGTATGAAAATAAATCACGTCGCTGATTGCGTTACGGTACCATTTTTTAAACTTGTTATTCTACAAGAGTAGGCCTATCCTTGTTTTGTATGACATTGAATCATTGAAAACGTTTAATAAAATACAATTTCTAAATCAGGAAACTAGATCTACTTCGGTTATTGACGTGGGGTCATTTCGTTGGCTGACCCACCCTACACAGAGATCCGACACAGCCCACCAATGTATTCCTTTTACCTTACCTACTGAGGTAACAAACAAAAAATGTACTAGAAGCTAGCCCTGGATAGAGAAAGGTGGAAAGTGTTTATCCGTGGCCTTTCCCCAGGTGCAGGGTGAGGAAGGCGAGTGAAAAAAATACTTCTCTTTCCCCCTTTCCCCCCTCCCCCGCGAACTGGAAGCACGCTGCAACTTTTTTCTTCTCTTACTCTTGCGTATAAGCTACACACTAGTGATTCGTTGTGTTAAGCACTATACAATTACCAGTGTTAGTAATCTCTACTGTAATCCAGTATACATAACATAATCATGTTCTTTCATTCTCCTGCTGTTGTCAACATGTTTTAGACTACCGTAGAGTTGTTATTATGTAACTTTTTTGTATAGGACAAATGCTTTCTATTAAGGCATTACTAATCATGTTTGATATTCTGAATTGAATTTCAGAATTTCAACAGGCCTGAAAAGATTAGATCAGGTTAGTTGTCATTCACTGGCCTGTTTAAGCGGTCAAGATTTTCTAAGACTAATGATAATTCTAAAGTTTAATTATTTAATGAATTTACTCTTTTTGATAATATTAATTTTTACTTTTTCTTTGCGAACTTTTGCTCACAGCAGAGTATCCCCGCCTGTGTCACCAAAGGCTCAACAGGAAAATGAAAAAAGAATGAGGAGGGAAATAGCCAACAGTAATGAGCGAAGACGCATGCAATGCATCAATGCTGGATTCTCTTCCTTGAGGGCACTCATTCCTCAGTTGGAGGGAGAAAAATTGAGCAAGGTCAGTACTGCACAGATGTTTTTGACTCTTGATGTGTGTTTATGTTTGTGCTTGTCATGTCATGTGGAGGCGTAGTGTTCAGGTTCATAACTGTCGTGGACAAGTGAGTCTTGGTTTATTTGAATGTTCTGTCTTTTGTTCTCTTTTTTGCGCCTGGATGGAGTGGTGGTGGGGGGGAAGCAGGTTTTAGGAAGGTACCTTCTCCTGCTTATGTTCAGGTTTAGTATTGATGACCTCTTTAAAAGCAACATGATATCCTTAACTTTGATTTTGTGCCTTACCATTGTACTGTCAATTTCTCCCTTATTTGGAACATATTTCTTTTGTTGTTAAAAGGCCTTTCTGTTCCTTTATTCAGACCGTGCCTGTGTCATCAAATGTTTTGTTGTTTGTGACATGAAAACGGTTCGCCTTTCATTTTCTGATTGATGAACGCTTGTGGTGGAAAGGCACCACGGATGGGTCCTCCTTTTCTTAACCTCTGCTGCTTCTGTCCTATTTTTCCCCTTCACTAAAGATTGTGCATCTCGTCATTCAAACAAAACAAACAAATAATCATTAAGAGAAATGAAATACTATAATCTAGGGACATAAAACTTCTTTTTTCTAGTCAGGGTGACATTCCAGGGACATGTTATGGTATTTGGGGACGCACACACCTCTTGGGAAAAAGGATTGGCCCGCTGTACTCAGGAATGTAGGACAGCACTTACTGCTGCAATTGCGAGGGGGGGGGTGTTGGACAGAGACAGCGTGTGGCCCTCTCCACGCCACGGATTAGCAGGACGAGCAACGAGGACGTGGCCATTAGCAGCAGCAGAGAAAGTAAAAGAAAAGGCCGGTCCTGACCTAGTTTGAGTTTGATGTCGTCACAGCAGTCCACTTCGAATCTTATAGTACGGGCGTTTTGGGTTTGTTTTTAAAGCTAAATAAACTGCAGATGCACATTCCTGGAACGTGTCATTTTTTTTATTTTTTTGGGGGGGGGGGGGTTGTACTTGTAAGTACGTGAGCATTTTTAAAATAATGTTTGTTGTTGTTGTCTTCTGAAGATTTATTAGCAGTATTTCATCAAGTAATCAGTTTATTAATTAATCCGATTTCTTTAAAGGCATATTTGTCTTCAGGCGTGTTTTCTCTTCTTTTTTTATGTTTATTTTTTTCCTTATGCATATTTGTCTTGTGGTACGGAGGGGGGAAACTGAAGTGTTATCTAGGCGTCTGTTTGAAGAAGTGCTGCACCAGTATGTGCTTGTGTTTGTTCCGCGTTGACACTCGGTGGCGTCACCCCAGCACACATGCACTGCTGCTGCTGCACACCGGTCATGTGGTCATGTGACCCGCGCGGAGGTCACGGGTTTGCTTGGGAAGTAGCGTCCTTCCCTCCCTCTCTCCCTCACCTCCCTCCAGGGGGTCCAGATTTTCGGCCGGACTAAGCACCATTGACAACCAAACACCACCCACCCCCCCCCCCCCACCCCCCCAACACCTCCGTGCGGTGTGACCGGTTATGGTGAATAAGGGGGATGCGCTGGCTTGTCATGATTATTATGGTGATGACTGCCATATGTGCTGGAATGTTATTCTGGAAGCGAAAATTTGGGAAATTGGGTTGAAAACGTGATTGAGCTTTTGAATAGTGTGGTTGCTGTGTTGAAAGAGTGCACTTAATCAGCAATTGGGTGGGTGTTCTATCTTTCTCCAGTTCCCTCCCCCCCCCCCTCTCTCTCTCTTTCTTCTCCCTTTTCTCTCTCTTTCTTCTCCCTTTTCTCTCTCTTTCTTCTCTCTCTCTCTCTCTCTCTCTCTCTCTCTCTCTCTCTCTCTCTCTCTCTCTCTCTCTCTCTCTCTCTCTCTCTCTCACGTCATGTGGTATCGCTATGAGCATCACATGTACTAATAGTTTGGACGGTCCAGCCCTCGACCCAGTTCGATTCCCCTCCCCGTGAGCGGCCGCGACTACACGAGAAAGAAGCAAAGAGGTAGCAGCAACATTCATTCCCCAGCTGTATGTTACCGTGCATGATTCAAATCAGCTGAGCCGACGAGCGTCGGTGTTGTGACTAACTGGGCCAATGGCGGTGCTGTGATCGCGGCCAGGCAAGCAAGCAAGCGGGACCGGTTTCGTCTGACTTCCCTTCCCTCCCCGTCTCTGGTTGTTGTAGTTGTGTTGTGTGCGGCGCGCCTGGCTGCTTGCTTCACTACCACGTCAGTCAGTCAACCGGCGCTGTTTTATCAATGGGTGCCTGTTGAGCCTACTCGGCTGCCCGTAGCTGGTCGTTACACATGGCCTCTCATGGGCTTTTTTTTTTTTTACATTCAGCCTGCTCGTGTGACATGACAGTTTTAGGTCAAGAATCAGTATTGAGAGCGCTAGATGAGTTCACAAAGTGGTAGAAAGGATTTGGTCTAGTCTGTACATGATCAGTGGGTGTGTGGGACTTATATGGAAGCATGTTCGTTAAGTCAATATAGTATAGAAGTGAAAGCATACTCATTGGTGCCTGAAAAGCTATGTATTAAGGATATCTAATGATCGGTTTTTTAACTTAAATATGGGGGGGGGGCGCAAACAGATGCCGGGGCTCCGAAAAATGTCTTTACCTAGCATTAGTGATTTCGTTGTTGGTGGAACTTTTGAATCTGTGCTGATTTTTTTCCTTTTCTACAACGAAGTCATTTAATTTTTATGTCACTAAATAACATTCACTCGCTCTCTCTCTATATATTTTATCTATATCCTTCGGGTACGTGTTTTTTCACCTTTTTGGAAAGGTCTGTACCCAAAGGAAAGTTCGCCCCCTATGCACATATTATGTGCACACATTGACTCAACGTATGTACCCGACCACACAACCGTCTAAAGAGTGGGTTTTTCCCCCGGGTAGATGCAGATAACAGTTAAATGTGTGCACGGGGTAGGGATCACGGCTTTTGGATAGAAGGGGCCACAGGGTCTAACAGCGAACTGCATTCAGGTCAAGAAAGGAGTGGCGGTGGAAGATTTTTTCCCCTTTCCGCTGAGAACGGCAGTTTTGTTTTTTTACCTGATTTATGAGGGACCGTTTACCTTCCGGTCCCACTCCCACCCCCACCCACCCCTTCTCTCTCTCTCTCGCTCTCTCTCTTTTTCTCTCTCTCTCTCTTTCTCTCTCTCTCTCTCTCTCTATCCATCAATTTATCCATCTATCTCTCTCTCTATCCATCAATTTATCCATCTATCTCTCACACCTCATGGGGATAGTACAATACATGTGTAACATCTCTGCAGGATGTCTCACAGACCAAATGGTTTCTTTCATTGAGAAAAAACGCCATTCACTCCTAGGGCCGCGGCGCTGCGTGGTTCAGGAATTTTACCACGTTCAGGGGATTGGCTCGTTTTTTGAATTTTCAACTGCCTTTGTACTAGTCGTCCCTTTTGTGGGTCAAGACGGTCTATGAGAGGCGTTTGAAAGTCCTTTACTTTTCTCCGGCTGAGAACTTTTCAGTAAGATCTGGAAGTGAATTAGTAGAACTTACAGGGATGGGTTATTATGTCTTCAGAGAGAAGAAGGGGGGAGGGGGGGGATAGGTTGAATGGGAGAAATTACGTACCCCTTTGAGTTTGGGATTGATGAACAGTGGTAAAGCTTAGGGTACACGACGTGTTCGTTCAAATTTGAAAAATGAATCTGCCACACCCCATTCTCTCGCTCGTCCCCTTCTTGTTAGGGGAACATTTGCTGAGCTTAAATGTTCACCGAGTTCTTGTGTTCTTCGAAAGAGGAGAGGGGGTGGAGTGTCTGGATTTATTTTTATTTTTATGTAAATGTACGTTCTGCACTCAGGGAGTGAAGTGTCTTTATCTCTGGCTCTGGTTTGCTCTGCTCCTTTTGCTTTGTCACTGTTACGACTAGCGCTTTTTGGTTTTTCTGATTTAGATGAACATATATAATAATATTGCTGTTATTCTGCTGTTTGAATGTAAAACGCAGATGGTTGAAGGATGCTACTGGCGGCCTCTGTTGCTTCTGTCTATATCTCTTTAATAACAATTCATTATTGCATAGATGTGCTTCATTTTACTCAAGTGTTTGGAGGGTGCCACTGGTCTGTCCTATATTTCTTCTTTATCCTACTTTTGTCTGTCTCACTTTAACCCCTATACCTAACCTAAGCCTAATGACCGTTATGGTGTCGACGAGAGCATCTCCTCATTCAGACAATTTTTACTCAAAACTCCCCGACAAGCGCCTGTCGTCGACGACTCCACGTGTACGGAATGAGTTTCTTTTCCTTTGCCATTGTTTTCACCTGCTCGTTCTGACAGATGCCGC
>NW_004797291.1:116060-118576 GCF_000002075.1 Aplysia californica | reverse complement strand
ACCTGACATTACCCACTGGCTTCAAGCTGACGCGCACGACTCCGTCTGTCCGAAACGATGCAGTGAGTCAAAGAGGAGTAAAATATGAAAACTGACTCACTGTCTCTCTAATTACATGTAAATTTATGTCCCCGCGTAGTTTGTGTGGGTGAGTGTGCACGCGCGCGCGCTCGTCCGGAGTAATCAGGTCAATGTCGGCTGGTGGCTGAACTGACTCACCCCAACCACGCTGATGAGACGGTGTGTGACCGTGCGCACCGCACAGGGACGATAGTCGGCGGGTTGGTAAACGTGGTGTTGGGCCGTGCACGTGTACGACGGGCAGACGCTGAACTTTTTTTCTATGGGGGGGGGGGGGTGTCTTCGAGTGTCTCGAACAGCTGATGAGCCAGATGAGAACAAATGCTGATGAATTTGTATTGCATTATGCCTTTGTTTACTGATTTGGAGGAGGAACGACGTCGTTGTTAACACCGATTTGCTTTTCTGTAAGGCATGTCTGACCGATTAATTTGACTTGACATTCGTGGTAATGGCGTTTTGTTGGAGGTATTTCTTAAAATATCAAATACATGTTTGGGTTCCCTTGGCAGGTTGGTTGCTGTTCATATTTTATGTGACGCTGTAAATCGTCACCTCCATCCCCTAAAAGCTAATCATATATGACAACAAATAAATATTAGACTTGAGATTTGTGTTGTTTAGCTGGGGGGGGGGGGCATGTGTTTATAGTCCGCCAGGATGTGTGTGTGTGTGTGTGTTGAAGTAAAGACACTTACAGTGGAAGAAATATCTTTTTATGAATTTTATATCGTCCGTTTGTTGTAACATAAAAACAAAGATTAATATATCTGTCCGCTGAAACCTGAACCAAGTTTCGAGAGTTCTCCCAGGAGGTTGTGCTAAAATTTCACAACCTCTACCCTCTCCCGAATGTTATCAAATCGAGAAGAAAAAATAATTAAGCAATGCAGTGTGCCTGGTATTACGTCGGTGTCTTTGACTCAAACACCCTTGTGGTGCCAGCGTTGAACAGACGACAGATATCGCACAGATTTGGTAAGCCGCGGCTTCGCGGAGTTCGGGACATCATCAGCGCTCGGCGGCTGGGAAATCGATAGCCAGCCCCGCGGCCAGCCAATCAGAGGCGCCTGACGGTGTGGGCCGATTTTCCCAGGGTTTTGAAGCGTCTGGAAGGGGGCGCCGTAACCTCGATAGCTCTCCTCGGAGTGTGAGGACGAGACGATGGGGAAAGAAAGAAAGAGGAGAGAAAATAACTCCAATAAAAAGAAGAAGAGAGATGCGTTGCGCATTTGGATCAAAATTACAAATTGCATCTGGCAGTGAGTTGGGTTGAAGCGGAGGAAAGGAAGCGGGGTGCGGTTTGCGATATTGTGTGTTTGAAAGGGGGGGGGGGTGTTGTAATGTACGAGTGAGTGCAGTGCCTCCGTCGGTGCCAGTGTTTCTCGTTCCCCATGCTTTAGGAGGGGAACATTGAAAAAAAGGACAGTAGAATTTGTTGGGGGGTAGATGGATCGGGTTGACAGTATGTCGTCTCTTCTAGAAGAAAGGAAAGGGCTTTTGTGATTGGCATTCATCTCTTGGGTGTGCTTGGTCACATGATTTGATTTTAGATGAAGAAAATAAATGAAATCCCTTCATCTGTGGTGAAATGGTGTGGAAAGTGAATTAAGTGTGTATAGTTTGGGACTGTCGTTCGATGTGGTTTCGTGCCTGCTGTTATACACGATGTATTAACCCATTGCATGTATTATGCTGTGGCTAATGTGTTTATTTTATATTGAAATGAAATTGTTCAAGACGTCCATCTAAGACAACCACTTTTCTCTTCGACAATAGGCTATGGGTTACCATCATTGCCAATTTCGATTTTAGATTTAAAGGGTTAATCCTATAAACATACAGTGTTACAATTGCATCACCACATCGTGTTTCCTTATCTCTGACCTGGCCTCGGTGAAATGTGGCCCTGTGACTACATTTGCCCGCGGACTCATGATCACGGGAACTGGCGAATTTTTTCCCCAGCGCGAAACGGTGGCCAGATGCGTCAGTGGATGACGGCCGCTATGACGTGGCAGGCTGAGTGATAGCTGCTGGCAAGGAGCCAAATAATAACGGAATAAAATTCGTGGCCGTGGTCTTTTCAGCAAATGGTTACTTTTTTTTTAAATTCTAGAGTTGTATGTCCCGGTTGATAGCTTTTTTTTTTTTCGGGGGGGGGGGGGGGAGCGGCAGTCAGTGGTTGCAGCATTTCAGAGCAAGCGAGTGAAATGCAGAGGGGAGGTATAAACATAGACAAAGTAGCATTGGTCTGTGTCACGTAATCACTTTATGCGACATATATCTTCCTAGTGACAAGATAATGGTGTACAAATTAACCACTGGGGCTGGGGTTCATGCTATCAATAGGTCCTTGTATCATCACTGTTGATTGCTAAGTAGCGACAGATGGTTTTGATCCAGCTAATAGGGCGGGGAGGGGGGGGGGGGGC
>NW_004797291.1:105547-115960 GCF_000002075.1 Aplysia californica | reverse complement strand
GGGGGGGGGGGGGGCTGTGAACGGTCGGCAGCAGATTGTGGTCAAGGGTCCTTGTAAGCTTACGTTGCTGTCTGGCGGAGTGGACGGTCCGTGACTGGTAAGGAGACTCTTGTAACCTGCAGTGATGGACACACGTCCGGCGCTGCTTTGGTTTTGAGACTCTCTCTCGCCACAAGGAAAGCCTTTTTATTGGGGAGAGGAGGGTACAGCGGGACTTTGACTTTGAGTGGAGAATTAGGATGGTGGGAAGAAGGGTCCCATCCGAGGAAGGGAAAAGGGGATATGACCGCACCGAACTCAAGAGGCAGAGGAAGATTGTGCCCGAATTAGAGCAAAATACAATTAACTGTTACACATTAGTTTAGATTAAGACCATGTGCGTATCAAGTTGCGGGGGGGGGGGGTGTCCGTGGTCAGTATTTATATTAAAAGTAACACTGGGAAATGTTTTTGTTTGGTTCAACACGGCTAATGGATCGTGAAACCATAGCCTGGGTTTATATGCGGAAAGAGGGGGGGGGGTGTGAAGAAGACAATCGGATCTGTTTGGTGGGCGTTCTTCTGATATTATATGAGATTATCCAGTGCTCTCTTGATTTGTTTTTATTTTCAATGTGTCTCGTGTCCTCCTCTACTATCGGTGAAATAAATATGGTCCGTTATCGCGAGTGCTGTCTCATTGTGTTGCTCAAATCATCAGGTCTCAGCGGGAGAGCTGATATTGATGATGTGGTCTGTTTTAGTGTAGCCCTGTTTCCCATGAGCTGCAGATCTTATCAATGAATTGAATGTTTGTCTTGTCGAGTGTGTGTATCGATTCGATAAGGACAAGGGCACATGCGCTCAGCGCGGGTGGTTGGAGGGCGCCACTAGAGGGTTGCACTACATTAAAGTTTTCCTCTGGTCCGTTTTACTTTTTTTCCCTTGGACAATATATGACTGTTACTGTGTCGGTCGTCTCTCTTTCTCGCTCTCGCTCTCGCTCTCGCTCTCGCTCTCGCTCTCGCTCTCTCTCTCTCTCTCTCTCTCTCTCTCTCTCACACACACACACACACACACACACACACACACGCACATTCACAGGCCGCAGTGTTTATATTATTCTGATGTAGGCCAGATAAGGCCTATCTACGGTCACCACCACCGCAACTCAGGAGGGTCCAGGGGCCGTCTGGTGGGTCAGAAGTCTACATCACGTGGTGTATTTGGATCGCTGCAGGTGTGATGTGTGTGTGTGTATGTGTCATGACGTTACGTTGTTCCCCGATGTGAGGTGATTGCGTTATGCTTCATGAGTTGTCGTCGTCGTCACTTGGACAGGTCATCGGGTCAAGGTACATTTATTACCACCTCTTCACCATAACCGATGGCTTATGGCGGACTTCCCAACAGTTTAGTTTGCCCTCGGGGTTTGGGGGGGGTGTCCTAGTGTTGTTGCGCAATGTGATAGGGGAGTGACGAATGTGTGGGTTTTCACTCTGATTATGTTTGATTTGAGAGAGGACAAAAAAGACTAATCTAAAACAATGCATGGAATAATGATAGATCGTCCGTGTCTGACGATGACCAGTGTATGTATCTGCAGGGGAGAATAATCTCTAAAATAAAAAATAAATGAACAATAACGGATTGAGATATTTTGTGGCTTCCACTATAACCATTAATCCTCCTGTGCACACTCCCACAGACACCACCAACGTTTTTTCCAGTGTCAGAGTTCCTCCTACTGCTCACACTGACTCTTTTATCGCATGTTCAGCTTTACGTCCAATTATCCTTGGAACCGACTTTGCAACTTTGGTGGTTTGAGGGCATCACTGGTATGTCCTACTTCTTTTCTTTTCTTTTCCTCCACTGTTTCTGTCTGTCTTGCTCTTTCCGTGCACTAAACGCATGTTGTGGGTGGTTGGGGGGCGTCGCTGTTAGGTTGTACTTCTTCATTTTCCCATCTGTTGTTCCTGTCTTTCTGTCTTACTTTTTTCCAGCACTAACTGACCATTGTGTGGATATGCTTCTCTTTACTCAAACAATAAACACCTCTTATCGTGTTGATTTGCTTCTTTTTACTCAAAGAAGACTTGCAACCTATTTTAAGCATCGTTTCTCCTGTTGTGTTGACAGGCGGCCATCCTCCAGCACACCACGGAGTACATCACGTCCCTGGAAAAGGATAAGACCCGCATGCAGCTCCAGGTGGAGCATCTGAAGCATGTGCTGGCTGAGCTGGGCCAGGAACGGGTCGTGACTGACCCCTACATCTCCAGCTCTCCGCCGCCCAGCAAGCGAAAAAAGCGAGATACAGGTGAGGGAGGAGGCTGTGGAGTTTGACAAGATTTGAATGTTTCTTTATGATCACATCTTCACCTGTAGGCTCATCAGAATTTGCAATCTCTTCCCCCCCCCCTAGCTGGTCTGTTTATTTCAGTGGTTCTTGTCTTCCTCTGTTAGTATTGGGGGGGTTTTAATTGTCTTGTTAGGCTGAAAATGGCATCTTAATTTGATGTGATCAGAGTAGCACAATTAAAAAAATATCTATAGCTCTTTCTTAGTTGTTGCATGTGTTCATCCAGACTGTATTTGTTTACAATAGATCTTTTGTTCTTTCTGGAAGTCTAAATCACCTTCCTTTTTTTTCTCCCTCAAGCAGAATCCTCGGATGAAGGAGTTGGGTCATTATCGGATGGCTCTGATGAAGGAGGCACAGAGCTACGCCAGGAGAATGTGGCTTTGCAGCACCAACTGGAGGTAGAACGACAGCGGTGTGCCAGTCTGGAGGAGCATAATCGTCGGCTGGAGGATCAGCTGTACTCACTGCTGCAGAGGCAATCGGCTCAGGCAATAAGGGTAAGATTGGTGTTGTGTTTTCATTCACACTGTTATTGAGAATTTTATTAGTGTCTGTCAGTCCTTTTAATTAATATTAAGAGGCCAATGATTTCACCAATAGTTCCTTTTCAAACATACTCGGGGGGGGGGGGGGGGGGGCAATAATTTTGCAACGCCAAAACACATAGTCAGAACGGTTTTCATTAACTTACGTTGAAGTCAGAATTTAATAAAGCATGTGAAGTTAAAATGAATGTTCAATCTGCTGGGTTTCTGTCTGCAAATACGCTGAAAGCAAAGTGAAGGAAGATATATTATGTTTACCCTTTCTTTTTGTGACTTTGTGTGTTTTCATATGTTTGTGGTCTCTAACAAATTTGTTCTGCTTTTGTGTTCAGGAGCTGCAGCCTGTGAAGCTAGAAGCCGCCCACTCTCTGACGCCACACGAGCCAATGTACAGCAGGGAGGTGGTTGAAGTAATTGCTTCCCGGGATGTCAGACCACCATCTCCTCCCCCTCGTCCACTCTCGCCCACCCCAGAGAGAGGGATGGCTATGGACATATCAACACCTCCAATGGACACGTCAAGGCACGAGCATTCGCCGCCCGCAGCGCCCTCTCCCATCAAACCTCTCCCCATTCAAAGTCCAGCTCTGGATAGTAATAACAGTAGTGTGGGAGGTCTTGTTCAGCCCACGGTGGGAGGTCTTGTGCAGCCCGCCGCTAGGGTCAATCCCCCGAGTGTGCCAGAGGGTCGCGTTCCTC
Source organism: Aplysia californica (assembly GCF_000002075.1). Classification (NCBI taxonomy): domain Eukaryota; kingdom Metazoa; phylum Mollusca; class Gastropoda; order Aplysiida; family Aplysiidae; genus Aplysia; species Aplysia californica. Next base: position 112,369 of record NW_004797291.1, on the reverse strand, counting down.
ATCATCATAATTACTGCCATCGGGACCACCCTCGTCGTCGCCATCGCCATCAGGCGCAGTTGGAGCAGCAGCAGGCTGAAGAAGAGCTACGGCTTCAACAACAGCAGAAGCAACAGCTACAACAACAGCAGCAGCAGAGTCAGCAGGCGGTGCCGGCTCAGAGCTTAGAAAATCTAGTAGAGGCTATCCGTCAGATTGAAGGGGATGGTGTGTTGTGTCAGATGGAGGGAGAGCGTATGGTGTGCGACGAGAGAAAGCTGTACGAAGAGGAGCAGAGACTTTACACTAAACGCCAGTCCATACCCACGACGGAGGAGAGTGAGCGGGAAACGAGCAGCATTAGTGACATGGACGAGTTCAAATCGGAGGGTTCTGGACGGGACTCCCCCATTCAACACCATCACCATCATATGGTTCACCTGAAACAGCAGCAGCAGCAACCAGTCATCATGTCCAGTCAGCCTCCTCCCCCTCCCCCTCTCAGCACCACCAACTCCAGCAGCATCCACAACTCTGGCTCCAGCAGTTTCTCGGAGAAGTACCCCATCGCTAGCCACCTCCTACACAGGCCCCTCCACCCATCATTCTACAACAGGCCTGGAGTCATCGTTCACAAGCAGTAGCTTTGCAACAACATTTACACACTCTGGGGCAAGTCAGGACTTCATTGTCATATTTCTCTCTCCTTACACTGGAAACAACTCACGCTCTTGACTTTGGATTTTAGAAGGAAAGGATTAGGAGCTCTGACAACTTTGTTTACCACCCCTCTTATATAATGTAGTAACTTTGGATCGCACTTAAGAATTTATCTACACAGAAAGGCATTACTTTTAAAAAATCAAGAATTACTCTGCTTTTTGCTCAGAAGGATTATGCATTTTCTTTCGTTTTGTGCAAGGGATAATTCACATCAAACTTTGAAGGGAAAAAAGGATCGTCAGCTTCGGTACACTGGACTCTCGTCATTGCAAGCATTTGCGCAGCTTTGGATTGTTTTGTCTTGGATTAATTTTAATTTTTTTTTCAATTTTATGATGAGCGACACATAGATATGTGTGCTTGGCTGTAAAGGAAAGACATCACATGTCACTAAAGGTGAAGTATTAATGATTATGGAATTTTTTAAATTTTTTTTTCAGTTCTGCTTTTAATTTTGTAAAAAATCGATTTTTCTTTTATTGTAAATACTGATGTTTTGAATGATGAAGTGAGTTTTTGCCACTTTCAAAATTGTGTTGAACACAAGTGATACTATTCTGTTAAGGTTCCTGTTATTTTTTATTTTTTTTAAATTTGTGTCCAAAATGTTCTCTGAAAATTGGTGGGGGAAAAAATGTATATAAATGGTAATCTTTGAACTACAGAGCACTTTTCAAATATGTAAGTAGGGCATTTGTCCTTGCTTTTTATGGTATCTACTGTCAAAGGTGGGAATAAGAACAGAATCTATCGTTTGAAATGCTAACTGCTTGAAAGAATTTTAACACAAACAAGGAAGTTGTTGAGATGTTAAGTATATCTAGTCCTTTTTTATTTTTATTTTTTAAATTTTATTTTTACTTATTTGTTGGGTTTTTTTCTGCTTATAAAGTTTTAGAACATCATTTAGTTGTCACGACTCATGAGTTGAGATATGTAGTATTGGTTAGGTTTGGTTTGTTTTACTTCCATTGGTGGTAAACTTAAATGTGACAAGGTTAAGAATGAGAATGAGTTAAAGTATTTGTCAAGTGAGAAGAGAGTTGCCTTTGTTCATTCCCTCTTCAATCTTAACTGGAGTTCTCCAATTTCATTCAACATAACTCGTTGCCTATTTCACGTATTTAATACCATAAGCGTCATTATGCATTGTAATATTACTCAGTAAATTATTTATTGCTTATGCATTTTACGGATTGCATGAGCCTTCATATCTCATATTATTTTCTCATATTCTTCATTCATATTTTTTAAAACATGTTCACTGTTAAGAAGCCAAAATCTGGTTTATCATTATGTAGGAAACATACATAAATGGTAATCTATTTTTATACAAAATGTCAGACAAAAAAAATTCAAAAAAAGATGATGTACATAGTTTTGTTATTTATTCCCTATTTTGTTGTTATTTCTTTTTTTTGTTTTTTGGAATGTTGAGATTGAATGTTTAATTGATTAGGGGGAGCACCCCTGTTGCCTATTTATTATTACTTTGAATTTCAGAGTAGATTCCTGCATCAACAGAAGTGCCAACTCCTTTTGTTGTTGTTGTCAGGAGTTTTAGTGACTTTCAAAGGAAAGGAAAAATTTGACTGACGTTAAGCTAGCTTTCTCTCCCCCTTTTTCTGCTCCCTCCCTTTCCTCCAAACACCACCACCCCCTTCTTTCTCTCTGTCTCTTTTTTTTTTTCTTTTTCTCCCTCCCCCCACCCTCTCCTTACCTTTTTCCACTCGTCTTTTTTTTCTCTTTCTCGTTTAATCTGCTAAGAACTCTGTTGATACAGGAATTTGTCAAGATACGGTTCATCTGTTTTTGTGTGGTTTCCTTCCTTTCTAACTAATACCAGTTACTAATGGAGATTCTTAAAAAGGTTGAACATTTATTAGAAACCGTGACTACGTCACAGAAACTCGCAAAGACCTGTTACTGTTTCTTTGAGATACTTCAGTGACTTTTATGACATTTTACAAAGATCAAATGCCTCTGGTGACTGATTATGTGGTATTCATATTGAATGGTTGGACTGCGAGAAACATTTTGCATTATTTTATAATTTTTCCAAGGGATACAGAAAAGGACCTAATTTACACTTTTTTGTGTACAATTGTCATGCAATAGGCTTGCATGTGCAATTAACATTTGTTGACTGTACTTGTGGTGTATGTCTCAGCCGATATGAAAACAATCTGTGTGGTTTGTTCTGCGGTGGTTAGTGGTGCTGGTTGGTGAGGTGGGCCAGAGTCGCATACGGCTCTGGCCAAAGGCGATGCACACAGCAATGCAAAGCACTTGTATCCAGTTTGTCCTTTGTCTGGCAGCTCTTTGCTCGCCAGCAGTTACAACTGATATGAATTGTGCTCACCCTGTTTCTGTGTTGTAGCTTATCTGTTTTAATTCTTCAGAAAATATTAGCTTTATTTTTGCTGTTAACTTAAATATTGAACTTTAGCGAACAAGAGGTTGGGTTGATTTTTTTCCCCCCTAAATAGACACATTTGATTTGATTGGACTTGTTTTTAAAATATCAAAATTGACATCGAAACTCCTGGTTTTGTTACAGTTGATAATTTAATGTACTTTCTGCAGTGACTTCCAAGTTTTGTCATTTTAAAATTGTTTTTTTTCCTTTTTTTTTTTTTTTAACATGTAAAGTTTCTGGAATGTTTGATGTCAGCTTATAGATGTTAACTGTTAAGCTGTGAGCGGTCTGAACATACAGCTTTTGTCATTGAACTTGGAATGTGTTTATGCGACATATACAGCTTGTTGCGCTTGTGTACTGGAAATAACTGAGAAGTAGTGCGAAGATGGTGAACGACTGCCACGTTTATTTCTGTATTCAGGATTCCTTTATACTTTTTGTTTGGACTTGTATTTTTTGTTCTGTTTATGTGATTTGTGCTTCATGTGTTCATGTATCTATGTGATAGATAACTTTTGTCAAAACTGCCTTCTTTTAAGGTGGAATTTTTTTTCCCTTCTTGCCTTCATTACGATTCACAAGATTTTACAGTACTAGAAAAAATAAGAAATGAAAGAGCTACTTAAAAATGAAAAAAGAAAGTTGTTTTGAGGCATTATATTCATTATAGTAGTTCTTGTTAGCAATTCTGAATCTTCACCATTCAAAAGCCAAGCACCTTCAGATGCTTGTTGATGGTGGTGTAGGGGAGGATGTCTATTAAGCTTGTGAGTCTCTTTCTCCCTTTATCCTGCTTCTCTCCGCCTTATTGTCGAGGTCTAGTTTGTAAATACTGTACAATGCTAAGAGATGAGTTCTCTGTCAGTCTGGTAGCCTAATGCTTACGAGTGTCAAAAAACTATTTTCTTTTTTTAATATACCCTCTCCTCGCTGCCTCACTGGTATTTTAACATGCTGAGTGGCTTTGGTTTTTAAAAAAAGGACCAGTCCAACTATTTTTATTGATCTATTGACTGAATTTAGTGTCAACAAATTTGCTCTGTTATTACGAATGTATAAAATTTTAATGTACTTTGTTTTCTTTGTGAATCAAACAAGGCAAGAGGGAAAATATTTCGGCTATTTCCCTGTTTTTATTTCAGCGATAAGGGTGTTCTATTTTGGGGAAGTAATTTTTTTTCCAAAGGGGGATGTCAGTTGCTTTGTTTTGAATTGGATTTCAGACAAATTCTCTGCAAATTTGTTCTTGCTTTAGAAGTTCGGAAGCCATGCTTGTGGATGAACAAATAAATTGTTCCTCTTAATCTGTATTCACGATTGTTTTTTACATTATTTCATTTTGTGTCGTGGGGGCTCTCGTGGCCTAGAGGTTAAGGTGTTGGCCTTTCATTCAAAGGTCCTGGGTTCGAATCAGGGTAGCGACCGAAAAATTTTCTTCTCTAAGATTGTCTCCTTTCACTTCCTTTCCTGCTCTCTAGCAATGTTCTGTTGTCTGCTTTCATTTCTCCTTTGCCCCCCTCCTCTGGGCTCCTGACTCTTTCTGCTGCTACTCCTTGGCTCCTCTTTACTGCTGTCTTTCTGCCACACCCCTGATCTTCTGGTAGGAAAGATCTACACCTAGCCTTCTCGGACAAGGGCAAAAAATCTCGGAGGGCCCGTGTGCAAGTTGCGCACATTAAAGATCCCTTGGTAGTCTAAAATCGATAAGAGTAGGCTTCGGCCGCCACCCGGGCAAATTCAAAATTTCCTACCAACTGAAAATATTAGGTGTGCCCCGCACGGTCATATGACCTTATGCAGTTGCGAGCGCCGTAAAAACACTTTACAAAAACAAAACAAAAACAACAAATTTTGTGTCGTTGAGTATTTGTTTTCTTTTTGTGTAGTGTGATTTAAATGGAGACACAACATAGTGTTGGTTTAAAGCTCTTTTCAACACAGCTTATAACTCTTATAATTATAATTCAAGTGCAGGGCTTCTCCAGTACAACCTGGTGAGGATTGGAGATAGGCCAGCTGAAAGTCCTGGGGTTTTTTTACGGATTATTTTGACTGCAAATGGGTCTGTTCGTTTCGCAACACCATTTCAAATGAGACGTGTGGGTGGCTCTGGTAGGATCTACTCTTGTCTTTCCCTCTGGTATTCTGTTTGTTTTTCTTACCTTTTCCCCAGCGCTAAATCTAAGACAAAGATGTGATTACACAGCTGACTACATAGTTTACTGTTTCCTCAAGCTGGCGCTATTCATCTCCCTGTGGCACCTCTTAGGCTCACTTGTTATCGTGCTGGACGACGGTGTAGATGACCCAAGTTCAAATCCCCAGTTTGGGTTTTGGGAAAGTTTTCAAGGCTCTCCACCTTCATGACTGCATCTCACTGAATAAATGGACAGTATCCACCGTCAGCTCAGTGCCTGTTGTGTCAGACTGGTCTACACAGCATAGGGCCCTGGTTAGCTCCCCAGAGTAGCAGTCTGAACTCGGGTTGTGTTTCAATGAAGCTGTCCGCCCCTTTGGCTTGGCCCTGTCGGATAAGGACATCATATTTGGAGGCGGAGGTCCTGCCTCTTAATTGAGCGTGTTGAAAGGGGCATTTAAAAACCTGTATAATGACCAATGGAGATTTGCATCAAATTTAGAGGTCCCGCCCCTCCAATAACCTGAGAGTTTACAGTACTGTTAACCCCACAACAAAAGTCATGGATCATAATATATGTGAATGTGTCTGGGAACTTGCCAGGGCAGAAAGGACATACGTTATTACGGCGTCTTATGACCCGTCTGTCGGATCGAAAGTGGTGTCAGTAATCCATTGGTTAGGCTACATGACTTAAAATCGTAAGATTGTGGGCTCAAGGATGCGAGGCTCAGCTGTCTGGGGAAAGGGACTTAACACGAATTGTCCTCTCGTGATCTAGAGACACGGAAGTTTGCCTCTTTCTAAATTATTCTCATTTCACTTTCTTTCTTGTTCTCTAGCCATGTTCTGTCGTCTGCTTTCATCTCCACTCTCCCCGTTAGCCATCAGGACAAGATTCAAGATTAATCCTTTCCATATGAAATTACTCTCGTCAGTATAAAACCACAGAGCACCTTCGAAATCAGAATTTGGCTGCCAGAAGGCACGGGGCCCTACGAAGTAAGGGGGAAAAAACGGTTGCTTTCTTAAAAATCAATTGCACTGCAGGTTGAGAAGAACCAACAGTCGACTAGTCCTGGGATCTAGCAGTCAGGGGGACACTTAGAGTAAGGAGACATGCATTGTCCCGTTTGTCTCGGCCCTATCGGAGATGGACTCACAGGCCCCGCCTCTTAAATAACCATTCAGTGTTACAAGAGGTGTTAATCCTAAACAATTTCGGAGGGGGATACTGCTGTAAGCGGCACAGATATCATTTGCAAGCAAGCAGCCACCACCCGTAACTGATCATCAACTGTGAACGCAGATATAGTTTCCCCATAGCTGTGGAATATCACGGGGTTTACGTTCTAGAGTCTCCTGCTGATTAGGGAAAATCCGCGAAGTAGAAACAATGCATTTATTACGTATTGTACGCCTTTTGAACCCCCTTCGCACTCTAATAAACCTCTCCCACGCACTAATGTACCCTGTACGCTTGGAGTATGACAGACCGTCGGTATTTAAAAAATAAAATATTAGTTTACATTGTCTTTATCAATAATTTCATCAAAATATA
>NW_004797291.1:102855-105071 GCF_000002075.1 Aplysia californica | reverse complement strand
TAATTGTGTATAACAATGGATTGAACAATGAAAAGAATAATATGACAATATACTAAGACCCATAGGAGTGTTCAGAAAGTGGTGACATAGGTCATATTATTGGACAGGAGAAAAAACCCCCGATATATTGAGTCAAGGGAATGTGAACCATGATATGGCGAGAGGATACTGTATCAGTACTACTGCTTGGCAGAAGGGCTATCGTGAACGTGTAAACACTCCAGAGTTCAACTGAAGATAAAGGGGATCTGAACTCGTGGCGTTGCGGATAGGCACTTCGCTGTCGCACGCAGGAGACCAGAGTTCAATTCCCGAGAACATATTATGTATTATATCGAGTACAGTGGTATCTCGGGTCTTTCCTGCTGGGATGCTGTATCCCTCTCAGCCCGGGTTGGTACTGACAGGCAGGGTCGAAGTCGAAGCCAGCCTTCTAAATGATCTAATTTGTGGCATGGGAGCGAGGAAAAAAAACGATAATACAAAAAAATATTTTAAAAAAAACAAAACAAGTTGAAGGGAAAGATGGAGGATATTAGCATCTGTGGTGTATTGGATAAGCTTTGGCCATCCCTGAAAAAGAAGCGCGGGTTCGATTCCTGTGTGGCGGGGAAGAAATTCCATCGGCTGTCTGTCTGTATTTCTGCTGAAATGATGTATCCCACTCAGTGTAGGTAGCCTGTAGAGTTGAAGCAGCCCGCCTCCTAAAAGATATAAATTATGTCTATGAATGATGGCGTGAAAACAAAAGGGCAATGGTCTCTAGAACTGAAGCAGCCAGCCTCCTAACTGGTTTAGAGTATGTCGATGATAGTGTAAAAACAAGAAGAACGTGGTTTTGTTCCCCCTCCGCTCTGACTCTGATTCTGAAAGTGTGTGATTTGTGATTCACAGATCGCGTGACTGGGCGAAGCACGAGTCGTATCTAAACTCAGGGACAAGATGTTCTGATAAATAAATGGCCTCGTGAGAGCCGTTTTGAAACGTTTACCTCCGTCTGCGGGCGATTGGGGAGGGTGCCGTTGGTCGTCGTAGGTTTACTTCTTGTCTTTCTTTCTCTTCTTTTTGTCTGTCTTTCCTTTATGGTTTTCGGCACTAAATGGCTTTTATTCGGGTTGGTGTGCTTCTTTTTATTCCACTTTGTTGTTTCTGTCTGTCTTACTCTATACCAGTACTGAATGGCCGTAGTTAAAGCGTCTGTGTACACGTACTTCAGTACTTCTGTTTGCTCAAACAAATAGAACTGTTTGTCTCGAAGTATTGTGCCTTGACGTCATGCCAGCTGGAAAAACCCACACTTATCAATGACGTCACGGTACAAGTGGCACCATCAGAGCACCTTGTTGCACGTGTACTGAAAGTGCCCTCATGGCCTTCAAAATTCTCAAAACAGTGCCTATAACTACTATACATTGTACTAGTATAACCAAAGATCTTTGGTATAACTATTAACCGGCATAATTCACCACACCCCCTTTACCCTGAACGCCACCGCAAGATTTATAACAGGGACGTAGGTAAATGGTCACGAGAAGATAAGATACACTACGTGACGTTTGCTCGAGATTGAAACTGAAACTGAAACAGTGCCACGACGGTGTGAAACGTAAAAACCGTCTCTGGAGCAAGGATCATAGTCAAGGTTGCTCTTATTAAGTGGAGAGGGGGTCTGTTACTGTTAGAAGTCAATTTTGACCCCCTTCCCCCACCCCCACCCCCACACCCCAATTCTTGAATGTTATATGATCTTTCACGAATGACGTCAAGGTGACCAATCTGTGGCCCAACAAAGAGTGGAGACTCAGCTAAAATTGATCTTTACTTTTACCGAAACTTCAACTTCAATCATGGCCGTAGACAGACCAGCACCTCGTCTCTCGGCAACGAATCAGGATCGGTATCGAGAATCGTCTACAGACGTCACAAGTCGGAAGCGTATCACTAGGCCTAGCCTACATTCTCCCACACAACTAAGGCCTACATAGTACAACAATCGTACATGACGTAGTACACACACTTTTGTCTACCCCCGCCTGCGGCCATTTTGATTTGATTTGCAAGCTGAGACCGAGAGGCGCGCCCTCGTGAGAGGGCTGTAGTTCATGTCTGCTGGTGTGTTGCGCAATACATGTAGCCTACTAGTCAGACCGTGCAATGAATGAATGGGGGATCTGCGACTGTCAGCAATTCAATAATTCCATTCCTGCTTCCCCCCC
>NW_004797291.1:100902-102050 GCF_000002075.1 Aplysia californica | reverse complement strand
GTGTGTGTGTGTGTGTGTGTGTGTGTGTGTGCGCGTGCATGCGTGTGTGTGTGTGTGTGTGTGTGAAGTGTGGGATTATGGATGCCATATGTGTATACCAGGTGCGCCCAAAAAACATTGAACATCTAACTGAACTAACTCTCAATTGGGGGAAAAAATAGATATAGATAGACAGAGCTACTCAGCGTGGAAACCGTGAACAGATTGGACGAGGGATAGGCCGAGGATAAAAGACCAGGGTTGTTTAGGTTATTCTTTTTTAAAGCATCCGAGCAGAGTAATGAGTGGCGAACCATGATCGCCGATGTCTGCTTCAGATCTGGCACTTGAAGAAGAAGACTGGACGCGAGAGGCGAGAGGAAGGGAGTGGGAAAAGTGTGTGTGTGTGTGTGTGTGTGTGCGGGGGGGGGGGTATAATGATTGGAAGTGTTGCTCACCCCAGCCTCGCTTTCACTGTTGTTGGAGCACTGTGAAAACCACGTTAATCTGACTAATCATACTATCATACCATGCACATGCTGAGTGCGTTATGTTCACCAAATTGTGCTTTGCGGTGTATTGCTTGTAGCTACTCGAAAATAGGTAGGGTGAAAATGATACCGGTACTTTTTTATGCGTGTGTACACGTGAGTGAGTCACATGACCTTAGTTACACCATATTATACTGCCCATTATAAACGATCAACACAAGGGGCTATCCCGAAAAATGCTGTTTTGAGAAAATCGAAGATAAAATTTTTGCCCCTTGTTCATTTTCTTTAAAAGACAAGGAGATTTTTTTCTATAACCAAACAAATATATATACCCACCAATGAAACCAAACTTCTCCTATAGGTAGGGCAATACTCACTTTTGGTGTAGGTCAGGTTTTCTGGAAACTCCCGAAATCTGGGTTAGCCCGCTTGTCCTGAAAAGCGACCAAATTCTCCCCCACAAGATTAACAGAGTATCATGCAGGTTGTTTATCTATCTGTTTATTTAAATTGGTTTTGTAATTATCTACTTTCTATCTTTATACATTTATAATTTTTATTTCATATATTAAATTTTCTTTTTGAAAAGGATTTACTTTCTCTTTTTCCTTTTTTTTGGGACTGTTTTTTTTTTTTTTGGGGGAGCAAGGATCATAGTCAAGGTTGCTCTTATTA
>NW_004797291.1:97919-99555 GCF_000002075.1 Aplysia californica | reverse complement strand
ACACACACACACACACACACACACACACACACACATTTACACACACTCACACACATGCACACACATAATTCTTTAATTCTATCAGAAAACATCACTGTGTAGTTTCACACCTTCGCCTGAAGTAAAAAAAGCGTATGTTGAAGGTTGTGGAGAACCAGAATAGACGAAACTCATCGTATACATGTACATTGTAGTACTAGTAGTACGTGGGAGGTGCACATAGTTCAAACTTAACATAAAACTTGCTTCATCATTAACGCTGACGATCTGCATCGCTCTACAGGGAATGGAAACGGTGAAATGGTATTGGTTTAACGCCACGATCGACACCCTGAGGGTATTTTAACTTTTAAGAGGCGGAACCTCCAACTTCAACGTCCATCTCCGAAAAGACCGAGCCAAATAATAATGTCGTTTTCAGGTCCTTTCCCAAGGACACAACGTCGGGCTGAGCTGAGGTTCGAACCCCAGAACCCGCAATCTCGCGATTACGGGTCCGGTTGCCTAACCACTAGATTATAGAAGCCACCTCTATGGGAACTGTTTGCTCAGTCTACCTGCTGCACTGCCTCACAGTTGCTTCAGTCACGTCAGTTTCCACGCCATGTTTTGTTTTAAAATTCAGTGCACACTGCCTATTGGATGCAATTGAATTGAGTCGGGGCCAACTACATTTTCCTCCATAGTGGGGCAAAGGCTACCATTTTGGTACAACCTTTTCGCGACCTTGAAACACAAACGCAGTTGATTTTGGAGGGAGCAATCGAATGTAGTCGAATTTGATGAAATTGTGCGAAAATGGCAACTTTTGTCTTATATATCTATAAAAGAAAATCTGACTGGCCCCCACTCAATCAAATGAATTTTATCGGAAGCATGCTCTTAGTATTAGCAAATTCTTCCAGTGCTAAAAGCAGTTGATGTTTCGGTAGCTCTTTATGGTCCACTTAGCTATTCTCTGCTGGTATTCCATATACGTACCTCCTTATTCCGAGCAAAGGTTGATTCTTTGATGTTTTGACGGTCAAAGTAGACCACTTCCGGAATGATTTGAATATGGGTAAAAGTATAGCTTATAATAGCACCCCAAACAAACAACCAAAACAAACAAAACCCCAACAACAAAAACCCCACCAAAACAACAACAATGTCTTCGCGAATCATGACGATCAGTACCCTCTGTTTTCTGTTTCTGTAAGACATTGATGCAGCTACACTATGACCTCCTTGGTGACCCAGGATACTACGTACTACTAGGTCAAACAGTTCATGATTGGGGGGGGGGGGTGAATACTTTACTTTTACCCTAAATTGCGACGGTGGGGCCGTATAACTAGCATACAGACTCTCAGGTAGTACCTTAAGCTTTGACGTTGGACTTTGTTGTACACGTGACTCAAGTGCTGAAGAATTTCCAGTGACTTCCTGACCTTTGAAAATGTTGCCAGGGGTTAGGTTGAGGTCAGAGTCGGAGCTGACCAGCACATCAAAGGAAGGAGACAGTGGCGGTCTGACGCCTGTGGGCTCGTAAACGTCATGTCTATGATGCTTTCTGTCTTCTACCTGGTCTCTGTGTGTGGCTAGGACCGGTGGGTGGGAAGGAAGATTGGAACATTTAGGAATTTTGAGAGAGGAA
>NW_004797291.1:93675-95727 GCF_000002075.1 Aplysia californica | reverse complement strand
TCAGAGAGACTCAGAGAGAGAGAGAAAGAGAGAGAGAGAGAGAGAGAGAGAGAGAGAGAGAGAGAGAGAGAGAGAGAGAGAGATATACAATTCTGAAAAAAGGGACACAATATAATAACTTCTTAAAAATCAGCAAAAGAGGGAAAATGAAAAAGAAGAAGAAGAAGAAAGAAATGAAAGCCCATGTTTGTTCATGAAAGCGAGCATGTATCAGACACGCCTCCTTTCACGTAAAACCGAGCATGTATTTGAAAAAAGAAGGTCCTTCCTGAGTCATTTTCTTTTTAAGACTGTGTTGACATTTCTTTCAGTGGAGCTTTCCTTTTGTTTGAACAAAAACTGTTGAAAAGGCACAAAACTTACCCCCCCCCCCCCACCTCGACCCCCTCCCCTCAGTACACTGTACAGAAGCATCATGAAGGAGACATTAGGCTCAGTATGCAAGCTTAAAGTCTTGGGGCTGTTGCTGTCTGTGGAGGTGGGTGTGTATACATTCGACTACATTTGCAGAATGACATAATCACCATCACTGCCTTTCTCACCTTGCATCAAGGTATAGAGACCACGAGCAAACATCTTCCACTTTTCCCTATCCTGGGGTAGCTTCTTAATATTATACCATGTCTTCCCACTTTTCAGTACCGGTACATCATGCATTCTCTGTGGCTGTTCTCCAGGTTCCACGTGGTCTTCCCCTTGATCTCTTTCCCTACGGACTCCAATCCAACACTTACTTTGTTATTGCATAATGATTGCGAGCCAATTCTGTCTGAGAACCGTGTTGATGCACAACCGGCAGCCAAACAGGAAACAATCTACAACAAACCTGTCAAACGCACTAGGCACTAGGAAGAAAATATTGGGTACACCCGTTTTCGTCCCACATCTTCGTTTCACTACCCGTTTTCGTCCCACTTTTGTTCAGCCACGATTCTACCCGTTCTCATAAAATGTAAGCAATTACCATTCGATACCTAAGTCTCTCTCTCTCTCTCTCTCTCTCTCTCTCTCTCTCTCTCTCTCTCTCTCTCAGTCTGTCTATCTATCTATCAATTTCTGTCAAAAACTACATATTATCCAGTTTTAACTTCCCACCCACCCCTACTTTGGACGTACTCATCTGGAAACCACATAGGGATACAAATAACAAATGTGAAAATTTCCATAGACTTTTTGCAGACATTTTTACAAGTTCTCACCCTTATGTCTTTGACAGGTTGTCAAGAATCATGGATGATCAAAACACAGCTCAAAATTAACTAAAGCATCAGGCAGACCAATGCCACGGTACAGACACTGAGAACAAAAACTACAGAACTGAAAAGACAAGAACTGACAAAGAAGTACGAAGATGGGCATGTTTCACCAAAAGACTATCTCAGCTGTTTGCTGGAAATTTCAGCATACCATCTCATGAAACAGTGGCAGACTGACTGAACAATAAACAAAGTTTTACCCTGTATTCATAAACGTCTTTTAACAAGATTTTTTTTTCACAAGGATTTTTTATCGAAACTATTCAATCAGACATTTAACTCTGCAAACTTTTAATACAAATTTTTATCGTGCACAAAAACCTACTTACACCCCTCTGTTGATGTGATAAGAAACAAATGACTTTTCTTCGCGCATCATAAAAGCATTTGAGAATCGGGGTGGCAATTGCAGTAACTTGTTAGCAATCGAAAACGGGTGGGAAGACGAAATGTAAAAAATAAAAATTGTGGGATGAATACGGGTGGGGCGAAAGCGGGGACGACGAAATGTAAAAAAAATGAAAATTGAAGGACGAAAATGGGTTCTCCAGAAATTTATTAGCCCAACAAAGTTCTGAGGGACTCAAAGTTCTACGAGAGACTGTAAGTGCTATCTTCTGAAAGTGGCACGGAAAAGAACGCGCGAACTACCGCCCCAAACCGATGATACAGAGCCGACCTGTTGAAAGCGTGGGTTTCCCACTTTAGCTGTTCTGATTTCTTTGTGACAAGACAGCTGGCTAAGTGATATTTTATTGGATGGCACCTACATACCTCTTAAGAAAAAAAAAGAAAG
>NW_004797291.1:91102-93532 GCF_000002075.1 Aplysia californica | reverse complement strand
CCACACACACACAAAAGAAGCAAAACTGCACGGCCTTCCGACGAAAGAAAAGTATTAAAGGAAAAAATTTTTAAAGTGAAAAACATACACTGCAGCTGAGTTCTATTTTGAGGAAGGAAAAGAAAGAATTCAGATGTAAATGAGGAAAAGTGGTATTCTTGAGCTTCATGAGCCCAACCCCCAAAAAACTCCTCAGGAATCGTTCTGTTGAAATGTCGACTCCTATGCTTTCTACGTTTCTTTCTTTCTCTCTTTTCTTTTCTTTTCTTTAAAAAAAAATTTTTTTTTAGGAGTATGCACATGGTTTTATTTGTGGACAAGTGCTTTTACGTTACAAATACGTTTTTTTTTTGTGTGTAAGAATAAATAGACTGCTTGTGTAGACTTAATTGCTCGTGAAGTTGCCGTGCAAATGTGCGTCGGCGTGCATGAATTAGACACGCATCACCGCTCATGGGTGCCGTGAGCATTTTCTTGTATGTATGATGTGTGTGTGTGTGTGTGTCCGTGCGTCTGTGTGGTATGTTTTTTGTGTTTCCGAGTTTTGGGATTACAATGAAGCCATTTAGATCATCGGAGTATGTTGAGTATGTTAAATAATTGCTTTCCATCTTTTTTTTAAAACACCGTGGGCCTTTGGGACGGCGTTGCACTACATTTAAATACATTTAAAATTATTAAACAGGGAATCAGCGGTGGGTTCGGGGTATGTGAATGTGTGTGTGTGTGTGTGTGTGTGTGTGTGTGTGTGTGGGCGCGTGCGTGTGCGCGTGTGTATCCGTGTGTGTGTGTGCGTGTAGGTTTTTTTGGATAGGGTATGTGTGTGTGTGATTGGGGGGGGTGTACATGGGGTAAGGGGGAGGGGTGTCTGTGCTGGTGGGGTTTTTATTTGTTTGTGTGTGTTTTATTTTACTTTACTTTCTTTTCTTTTCTTTTTTTTTTAGGGGGAGGAGGAGTCGCGGTTACTCAAACTGAAAAAAAAAACAGGACAAGTAAACATCTTCGCTACGCCTGTTCTTGCGCCTTTCAGTCAAAGTAAACTTGGACCCCCATTTGAACTTACTTGACCTCATGCGCAGATCCAGGGTCAAGGTGGGGGTCACAGCTGGGTTGGTGCTAGGTCTTATACTTATAGGAACAGGAAACAGCTGGCTGTAGTCGTCAATCTGCACAAAGGCACGGGTGAGGGGGGGGGGGCTAAACTTTACTTTTACACATCTTCCTTTCTAGGTAAATGAAGAATTGACCGTTGTGTTTTGTAGGTGGTGTGGGTTTAGGATGTGGGTGTGAGAAGGTGGAAATGAGGGAACAAACCGGCGGAAAGGAACAAAAACAGTGGAAAGGAAGAACAAAATGTAGAGAGGAACATAAGTGGTAGAAAGTCACTAAAGCAGTGGAAGGGAGCAAGCGAAGCGGAAAGGAGCAGAAGCAGAAGCGGAAGCGGTTGTATGGCTCATAAGCATTGCAAGGGAACAGACTGTGGAAAGGAACAGAAGCTGGGAAAAGGAACATAAGAAGTGGAAAGTAATAAAAGGCAAGGAAAGGAACAAAGGGAAAAAAGGAGCAAAAGCAAAAGCAACAGAAGATAGATAAGATAAGATGCATGTAATACTTTATTGTCCCAGAAGGAACGAAAGCAATGGAAAGGAAGGAGCAAAGCAAAGGAACGGCGCAAAACAAGACGTCTAAATGAAGACATTTCTTTGAAGGAAAAAGAGACACAGGACAGTGTCGCCACAATTAATTGTGAAGGATTTCCAGGGGAAGGGTTAAGACGTTGATGATGGTCAGGTATAGGCTTTTGGTTTGAAAAAAAAAAAGGGGAAAAGGGGAAAAAATTTTTTGAAAAAAAAAAAGGGGGGGGGGGGGGGGGGTTATTAAAAATAGAGGCTTGGGGCTGGAAGGAGTGAGGGTTGAGGGGGGCGGATAGAAAAACAAACAGGAAGGGACGGGGCTGGAGGTTGGTGGGGGAGGGGAGTGAGGAGGAGGGTGTCTAACTCTTAGATTTAGAGAGCTCCGCTGTCGCCTCGGTGAAGTGTATGGAGTGGGATGAGTTCGGAGATTAGTATGAGGAGGAGGAGGAGGAGGAAGAGGAGTATAGGTGTGTGAGAGAGAGAGAGAGAGAGAGAGAGAGAGAGAGAGAGAGAGAGAGAGAGAGAAGGGGGATTTCCGGGTTCTAGATATTTTCAACACCTTGCTAAAGCTGCCCCCATGGCGTTGCACTGTTCCCCGCTTGCCTGGCTTAGGGAGGGGGAAATAGATGCCTGGATCTCGGCATAACATTACGTGCTAATAACATGGGTCACCACAACAGAGAGGAAGAGAGATAGGGAGAGCAAGACGGCGAACGAACGAGAGAGCTTGAGAGCTTGAGAGCTTGAGAGAGAGAGAGAGAGAGAGAGAGAGAGAGAGAGAGAGAGAGAGAGAGAG
>NW_004797291.1:86377-90345 GCF_000002075.1 Aplysia californica | reverse complement strand
TCTCTCTCTCTTTCTCTCTCTCTCTTCTCTCTCTCACTCTTTTTCTCTCCCCCCCCTCTCTCTCTCTCTCTCTCTCTCTCTCTCATATCTCTTTTAATGAGGCTAATATCTGTGTGTGCGTGTGTGTGTGTGTGTTTGCATACTGTGTACGTATGAATATGTGTGTGTATTTACGTGCGTGCGTGCGTGCGTGCACATGTGTGTACGAGTACGAGTGTTTTTGTATGTGCGTGTGCTTATCCCCTGTCTGTCTGTTCGTTCGCTTTCCTTCTATCTCTCTGTCTGTCTGTCTGTCCGTTCGCTTTCCTATCTATCTATCTGTCTGTCTGTCTGTCTGTCTGTCTGTCCATTTGTTGTGCCGTCTGTCCCTTTCTATTACATTTCTCTTCTCAGGATATGCAGAAAACTGCTTCCTTTGTCACCGGAGTTTGCCACCCAGTGTACACTGCGGTTCAAGTTTTGTCAGATCTCGATGTAGTACATAACAATGCTGTACATCAGATTGCTCCTGACTTAGTGAAAAGACACAAACCGAAGTTGTTTGGGCACATCACACCAACATCTAGACTGACCAAGAGTATCCTGCGTGGGGAACTACAACTCAAGGAGAGAGAGTGGGTGGTTGGCGGGTGTTCTGGTGCGGTTTGCTCCTTAATTCTTTCCTACTATCAAACATCTATAGTCCTTTTCTCCCTTCCTTCTATTTTGTGTTTTTTTACTCTCTTGTAACACCTCTAATCTTCGGCACTTATATGACCTTATTGTGTTGCAAATGTCGCAAAACTCTTACTAAAACTAAAACTAAGGAGGGACGGGACGAGTCAGGCAGAAGAAACGACGGGAAGGCAACATCAAAGAGTGGACGAGCCGTCACTGGAACATCTTACTACGGGCAGCTGAGAACCGAAAGGTGTTGACAGAAGTCCAAGAACCCGAGGACAAAATAATTCTGTAATAGTGCTCCAACAGTCGGCCAGACTGTGGGATAGCTGAGGGTGGAGATGAATAAATCAGACTGGCCAACTTTCCCTTTAAATGGAAGGGCAAAAGCAGCTAGATCTATTTTGGACAGTTTGATCAAATCTTCAAAAACTTAACTGAGAAACATGTTTTTTTTTCTTCTCAAAGTTATGGATCTGATACATTAAATGCAAACAACCAATCAGAGGTCTATTACGCATTGTGGGGTCAGATCTTTTATTTGTGCGCGGGATGCTACAGGCCCTGATTGACTTTCAAGGCGAAATCTGAAGAAACAAAGCAGAAGTCACTTTGTTACTGTGTGCACTGGCGACACTATCAATCGGCCCGACCTGTTCCGATCTGATCATGTTGATCTACAGCACTTGGACATCCGCTTTTACGCTTAGGCATGCATCCATCCATATATTAAGTGTCAATGTACATACCACATCACAGAACAGCGCCCCCTCCAATAAACAGAGAAATATTTTGCTCTGCTTTTCTTCATGTTATGGAAGCCAAACACTCGGTTGAAAAAAAGAAAAAGAACCAAAAACAAAACCGAGTTCAGAAAGTCTGGTCCTGCTTAATCCGGAACGACACACACTTTGCAATTTTCGCAGCTTTACTGAAGTATCAAAGTTTAGCCGCAACCTCTTCCAACCTCATTTGATCAAGTGTGGTAAAACAAAAAACCTGGCTACTTTCACCATTTATTTTTTTTAAAATCCCAAAAAAACCAGAAGCTTTTTTTTTTGCACAGTTATACAACTAGTCTGGAACAGTTTCTGTTCTACAATTTGGATTTCGTTTTTAATCTTCTAGAACGAACCTTCAGGCTCAACAGAAAAGCGTTTGATAAGGCGAAGTATCGAGAAAACAAGTAATTTATTGAGACAAACGGCTAAAGAAAAAAAATACATCCTGTAAGTTGCAAGTGACGAAGAAGACTCTGAGGTTCGATACAAAAGTCTGTGACGACGAAGCCACACCGGAAACGCACAAGACGACAACAATGTCCTTTTTTAAATTCCTTTAAAAAAAAAAGAGAGATGTAACTTGATTCTTGCAGCGGGAATAAATGTTTCCGGCCTCAAAATTAAGTACCGAGTCTTTCGCAGACCTGCCTCCCCCCTTCCTCCCCCAAAAGACACACACACACCCTTTTCCGGATCTTCTCTGAAAATGGAGACAGATCTTGTCCTTCGTTTGAAAATAATACCCCCTCCCCCCCCCAAAAAAAAAAAAAAAAAACCCCAAAAAAACCCCACCCAAACCAAAAACAAAACAAAACAAAAAAAACAACAACGAAAAAAACAGAAAAAGTTAAAAAAAACCAAACCCAAACAAGTAGAATAAAATAAAATACAAATACAAATAAAAGTCATTGTGCACATGAACTGCAAAAACATGAAAAAAATAGTGGTTGTTTTTTTTGTATCCACGGGTACTGTTTAGATCATTTCAGCAGACGAGTTGTTCTAACTCTGCTTGTCAGGGCCAGTCCGAAATGAACAACAGAGCTACAACATATAAACAGATGATCAAGATGCACCATAGAATATGTGGCACGACGTAAAGGAATCAGGTGCTCGTCAATTTGGGGGCTTATGGAGTTATTGGTAACATCTTAAAGCCTGTTCGTTTGTCTTCCTTTTGGTGAAAAAAATATCCATTTATGTTGAATAGAAGTCGAAATATTTGCAATTGAAGGAGGTCAGGGCCGCATGGTTTCAGAGGTAGAGTTAGGGAGAAAATGGCCGTCAAAGTTTTTAGTAACTTACTTCCATAGCCTGAGAGTCCTTGGAAACTGTAAGTTTACATTTTTTGTGCCTTTGATCAATGGTTATCAGTAAAATCCACTTAAAAATGTGTTTTTAAATGGACATAAAAGGTGTTAAGCCAAAAACAGAAATTAGAAAAAAAAATGCCCATAGGCCCCCAAAAATGCCGATTTCTTAGATTTCATGATTTATCTTTTCTCAGATGATTTACAAGCTTATACGGTCAAAGCAACCCCCATTCTTACAAAAAGTTAAATAAAGCATCTTTCTTGAGCTTAAAATCACGGTGACCCATATGTGACCATTCACATGCATTGAATGAAGACTCCAAATGTGCATACTAGGCTACTACGTTCCGACCGGAGGGCTAAAGTTTACTTCATCCTGGTAGGCCTACCTACTTTAGAGTATTGTCAATGTCCTCTTCCTTTATTCTTCTTTTTTCCCGTTATGTCTTCAAGCGCATGAGCGTTAAACTTATAGGAAAGCTAAGGAGAACCAAAAATAAAACAAAACACAAAACAAAAGAAAATAATAACAGATAACACACAGCATTAAATTTATTGTATAGCGAAAGTTCCCGCTCAACAGCAATCTCTATGCGCTTTACAATCTACACATGTATTAAATAAAACAAAACAAAATGCAACCAAACGAGACAAATAACAAAACAAAACAACCAAAAAGAATGACAATAAAAGAAATAAGAGGACAGCCCCCCCCCTCCTCCTCACAAAAAAATTAGAATCGGTCAATAATAATTATCATACTAGCAGCGATCAGAAGAGTTGTCTTTTCCTTTTCTCTTCCATCCTAACTGATGGGACAAACGTCCATGTCACGTAGCGGGACAGCCATGTACATTTATTGCTCTGCATTTCGTTTTCTTTAAGAACAAAAACCACTAAAAAGCAATCTTGAGTCCCATGACATGACATAGGAACCACTCGATGCCGGAGAGTCTAAGCGTGCGGCACAAACCAATCTTTGTCATCATAGGCGCTTGACCCTTCCGGTCATCGGTCAAGCCAGCACAGACAGACCAAGTCATTACAGGCCACGGCAGCTTATGAATAAACATCTCATCTTCTGGGTTTGTTGACTGCTTAAAGCGTGCTCGGTTTTACAGACAATCGCATAAGGCGAGCTTAGGTGGGCTGGAGAGGAACGATCTGTGCTCAATTCTGTCTGCAAGTTGGACCTCCTACCCTCCGCCCCCCC
>NW_004797291.1:82224-84490 GCF_000002075.1 Aplysia californica | reverse complement strand
GGGGTCAGACATTTACACAGGGAGAGAAGGAAAGAGGAAGAAAGCAAAAGTGAGATAGAGAGTGCATGTTTTTGTTTTTCTCTTTGTCTATCACTCTCTGTTTCTCTATGAGACAGGCAGACAGACTGACAGACAGACTGACAGACAGACAGACAGACAGACAAATAATGAGAAAGAATGAGAAAGAGAAGAAAACAGAATGAAGGACGGAAATCGAAAATCCGTTATACTCATTGTTTTCTGCCATCTTTTAACCGTCCTTTGTGCTTTGAAAGTGTTACCAAGTACAAAAGCAACACTTCTCTTGAGAAATCTGGTAATGGCGGAACAGAGACAGCGTGTCCTCTGGGACAACTACGGTACTAGCAGAAAAGAGTGACAGTGCGTCCATTGGGACATGTACGGTACTTGCAGAGACGAGAAACAGCACGTCTGCTGGGACAAGTAACGTACTTTCTGAGAGGGAAAACAAAATTTGCTCTGTTGGGAGTGAGTTTTAAAAAATTACAACGGTCCGGATTTGATGAACTGATTACGTCCTTGGAGCCTTATCTCCTTAATTTCAAGAGCAGGCCCATCTCCGATTTTAGGTTTGGTATGCAAATGATACGAACGATACGCGAATTGAGACAAAACAGAATCTGATCCAGAAAAACGTAAATTTATCAAACAAATTGGGTTTTGTTGCACTTCTAAATCTATAATAGATCTAATATTCAAAAATGCAGAACTGGCATATCCAAAGATTTCCTCGTGATCGTCAGATAAAAGTCAGTGTGAAGCACGGGTCTCAAACTCAAATTACCCATGGGCCGCTGAAGGTAGAGTCTGGGTGAGCCTGGGCTACATCGAATCAACACAAAATAGGATTTCAGCAAGTTACATTATTTTTTTAAAGTTCAACTAGATCTAGATCTAGATCTAGAGATCTAATCTAGGTGTAGTCTAATATTCTCAGTCTTTATTAAAAGCAGATCAAAACATGAACGGTTCCTCATAGGAAGTGCCTGTTTGCAACGCCGCGTTGCGATTAGTGCCAGTGCTAAGTTGTTATTTTTTCCCCTCTTCTCGGCTGACCAACAAATTTTCCTCATAAATATAACTTGTTGCTTTGTAGGCTAGTTTTTTTAAATAATGTAGAACTAGATCTAGATCTAGATCCAGTGATGAAGCATGCACATTCTGGTTTTGTCCCCAAGAGGAGCTCTGTACAAAGTAGGCCTTAGTATAGCCTATACTTTTCCTTTTACCAATTTAGGCCAGGTTAAAGTTCAACAGTGGCTTTCCTTGGTCTGTGACTCTAATTATTATATTTATTTTTAAATTTTAGCTCATGAGAGGAAAAAAAAACACTTCCGGGACCGGGATTTGATGCCGCGCTTGGAAGCACCGAACATTAGACTTAGGCCTAGCGAACGTAGAAAGCTTGTATACGTTCTCAAGCACTCAAGGCCTAACTTAATTAATATAATAATATTTTTATGTAGATCTAGAATCTATTGTATGACGACACTGCGGACAGGAAATACTGCTTATACCGAATTGCAACGTCTTGTTATTGTTATCCAAGCGTCTTTTGACTTACTAGCTCAAACTCAAAACTCAAATGATTGGGATTATGAGAGATGAACAAGACTACGTCTAGTCTACTTTTGCACAAACAATGTCAGACTCAATTTGTGATCTAATCTGGATCTAGACCTAGATCTACCTCATACTGGTCGGAATAGACAACGTCATAAAAAAGGAGTCAAACCCTTGGGGGTTTATATCAAGAAAATGAGAAAGCTTCCACAATTCAGGCAGGACTACAATATTATCATTTAGAAACGATGGCTGCTAGATCTAGATCTAGATCTAGATTCTAGTCGGGGGCGGCTCGTGGGTCTAAAAAGTGGCGATGCACAATTAAGCTATCTTAGGCTGGAGATCATCAAGGGCAGAGTTAATGGGATGGTGTATATTAGGATCTTTGGGTTGGTGAAGGAAGACCTTGAGCTTTTATTTTCATTCTTTTTACTTGTAGCTTTGACTTCTAGAACTAAATCTGTTAGCTAAACGTCAATTTCCTTCACCCTGCATTAGAACGGAACACTCAAGTAATACCTTTCACCACTCCACTACAAAACCGTTCAAAAGCACAATTCATAGGACGGCGACTTAAGTATGTCACGTTCACCTCCCTCAGGTTCACGGTCACAGAGTCACTTAAAATAGCGACAAGACAATGAACCAATCACAATACACTTGAGCACTCTGCTGGATT
>NW_004797291.1:80330-82107 GCF_000002075.1 Aplysia californica | reverse complement strand
TACTGTGGGCTATGTTTCGGCGCTATTCGGCACGAGCACATTTGAGATGTGCCGTCTTATTAATATGATAATATATGATATATAACACCGCCAAACTCTCTACAAATGTCGTCATCGCTTGGGTTATCCCAAAGAGCGATTTAAAGGCCAGGTTTCCACTGTTCATTATCCTGTTACGTTTGGATACAGCGCTTGAACTTAGGCATGGCATAGTAGATGTTTTACGGCGCTATAGAATAGAAATGACAGTTACGAGGGCCAGCGAGGGCCTTGTTTTGATATAATATTTGGCTAGTGTTTGTTTCTGGCGTCTGTTATTTTTTATTATTGTGGGTGCTTTACGTCATAGAACATTAAAACATTTTGGGCGGCACTGCACGACCGTGTTCTATGGACGAACCGCGCCTGATTCTAGTAGGCCTACTGGCGTGTCAAATAGCATGGGAGCTATTCAGAACGCGGGGCTGCAAATTGCGCTTGACGTCTTCAAAACATAAGCCTCTCTTACCTCAGGTAGCCTGTGGGCTGCGAGTTTGAGAGCCCTGGTGTAAAGACTTCTAGGTGAAGATGCTGATTTCAAATAACGATATCAAAGTTCGTTAATCTGTATGTTTTCCAAATTATATCTTCTTTGCTTCATTTGGAAATGTAGAATAGAACTGTAAATTAGTTTTTATCTTTTTCCCCCCATACCTCTGCTGCTTGCAACTTTCTCTTTACACCGTTGTTATGATGAAAAGAGAACAGAATAAGGCTACAGAATATGAAAAAGATACTAAATCAGACGGGGAGTAGGCCTATTGTACAGACACGACTTTGTTAAGTTGATTTAAAATTTACTCGACGTAGTTACATTCTTTAACAGTTACAACACAAAAAACACCCTGTCAAACAAAACAAAATAAAACAAACACGGAATAACGCTTAGATCCACATATCGACTGTGCCCGACAGTAAGAGTGTATCTGCCAAATTAAGCCAAACACCTTTTTTGGGGGGTGGGGGTACAATTTCTTAAAATGAAAAAAATATTACCTTACAGAATAGCTCAACATTTTGGGTAGTGTTCTTTTTACTTGTTATAGTACATGTACCATCAATCATAATTGCGGTTATAGATAGCATAATATCAGACAAAAAAGTATCTGACCTAATTTGATGGATACTCGGTTAGCGTCGGACACCAACCAACTGAATTCATGTAGCCCTACACGTACATGCTTATTGTACACGCCAGCAGTCACGAAGGGAAAACTTTATAACTTTATATAAACAGATTTTGTGAACTTTTTTGTTGTTGTTTTGTGGTAACATCGGGGGATCACGAGTCCAGCAATGGGCAAAGGGTAAGGGGCACCGAAGGGGATGCTTGCAACAGCTCCCCTCCTCCCCTCTTTCTCTTTCTCTACCCCCTTCTCTCTCTCTCTCTCTCTCTCTCTCTCTCTCTCTCTCTCTCTCTCTTTCGTTCTTTGTTTCTTTCTCTCTCACCCTCCTCTCTCTCTCTTTCTCTCTCTCTCTCCCTCTCCTCGTCTCCCTAGTTCCCCTTTCCCTCTCTCCCTACCTATCTATCTACCAAGCAAGCCTGGAATGAGTTCACTAGAACTTCAAGACAACCGGGTAGACATTCACAGCCCATATTCTTTTTTTTAAATGCATATAAATTATGCACTGACATAGGCGAGCGAGTGGGAAAATGACCCTCCTATGAATTGTCCTAAATTCTTGTGCGGTTTACCACAGGCAACCCATTGTCCGACTTTTGAATTTGAACGTTCGG
>NW_004797291.1:76778-79279 GCF_000002075.1 Aplysia californica | reverse complement strand
CCCCCCCACCCCCATCTTTCCCTTTCAAGACATTGACCCAAGCACTGGACCGGGGCTGGCGATTGCCACTCTCTATTAATAGCTTTTGGCATCGTTTTTGACCCCAGAAAACCTGTCTGTGATTCTCTGAAAAATGAGAGGGGAGCTAGAGGGGGAGATTCGAGAGCGAGAGAGAGCGAGAGAGAGCGAGAGAGAGAGAGAGAGAGAGAGAGAGAGAGAGAGAGAGAGAGAGAGAGAGAGAGAGAGAGAGAGAGAGAGAGAGAGGGGGGGGGGAGAGCGAGAGAAGAACATAGGAAAGTGCAGTGCAAGTACGTTTGTACTTGAATCACAATATTTTTATATCTGCTTAGGGGGGTGAATATTGACAACGGCTGATAATACGTGAAAATGAAGCTTATCGCTTATTTTTTATTTTTCTTTGGGCGTTAAAGTTATATTTATTCATTTATTTGTTTTGTTTGTTTGATCGTCCCATGCCCCTTTCCAGGTGCCATGGTAATGATTTTTCTCGTATCAGACAATCATTAACAATGAGAATGTGAGCGAGTAAGTACACTGTACACATACAATGCTATTTCAACAGTCTGATGGAATAAGTAATTGATGTATTTCTTTCCGTTTTTTGTTGTCTATTCCACACACACACACACACACACACACACACACACACACACACACACACACACACACACACACACACACACACATACTTGCGTACATACACACACATACACACGTACACACACTGGCACGCACGCACACACTCAAAAACACACACATATATACACAAACTCTCACGCACACACATACCCACATACACACACACATAAACACACACTCACACACACACCCACACACACACTCACACACACACACACACACACACACACTTTTAAGTCCTTTTTATACCGCCGTGCTTCCCTCTGAAGGCTTCACAGTAACTCCCGTCTCTGACCTGTTTACTTGTCTTATACCAGAGTGTGTTGTGTAATGGTTGGACCCAATTGTCCTAACAGTCAGGGTCAGAGCAGCCTGCCTCCGAGTAAATTTGTGTTAAAATGGCCGTAAAACGTCTTACCTCCACCTAAAGTTTTATGTCTTTTTGCGTAAAACATTTACTAACAGTAACTTCGTTCGAACTGATATTTTCAGTTCGTACGCTCATTATTTTTGTATTCCCAGTTGCTTTTATTTTCACCACAGTTGAATGGTGTGTTGTGTGTGATTTTTGACTCCCGAAGTTGAACCTTTTCCGTGTGTCTTCGGTGGGATTTATTGCCGCCACAATTGTATTTGTCTATTGAGTTGTATGGCGGCTTCTGATTTCTTTTATAACGCGTGCACCCGAAGGATTATTTTGGTAATATGTGTTTTTGAAGAAGTTGTACTTATTCAAAGCGTTTTTTATTTTAATTGGTTGCTCCAGGTAGGTGAAAGGTTGCAAACGACTAAAAGTACTGTGTTGACTCGTTCCGTGAAGCGTACTATGAGGTTTGATTTCGTCAGGAATGGATAATGTTTATAGTTAACTGTTTTAGAGCACTTGACGGAATATACAAATACAACCTTTACTTTGGTATCTACTGAAACGAAAAACGAAACCCAGATTTTGTGATTTTCTGGGAAGAAATTGGAGCCAGGGACAAGGATATAGAGAGGAGAACAGAAGAGAATCGTTTTCTCAAGAGGTGATTGTGTGTCACAACCTCTCACCATGAACGGAACCCACGGGCTCCCAAACGGCTCAGGGTCCTCCCTGCCCAACGGGCGCCCACCTGTTGTGCCCACCGTCCAGCTACCCGCCCACCAGCACACCCACCACACGCCCGCGTCCCGGGAGTCGTCTGTGGGCCCCGCCGGAAGTGACACGTCCGAATCTTCTGTGGACTCGTCTGGCAACGCGCAGCTCAAGCCGCGCAAGCTCTTCCGGATCCGGTCCCGGGCAGGGGAGATGACTTTTGGCAAACTGCTCATGAGCCCAATCGTAAGTCGTCCGTGTCTGTTGTTGGTGGTGCCTCTGCTGCATTGTTGTAGTTTTGTTAGTATATCAGTATTCCAATGGTTGCTTGGGAAGCTTTGGTATTATTCTTAACACCCCTCTCCCCCCAGTTTTTCATTTTTTTTCACTGCCTTACGAAACTTCTGTTGCACTTTGAATGTCTCAATAGCTACAATAATATCAGTCTGTCTGTCTGTCTGTCAGTGTGGTTTGCTCCTATCAAACATCTATCATCTTTATTTCCCCTCCTTTTTTGTTTTTGTTACTGTTAACTCCCTAGTAACATCTCTAATCTTCGGCACTTATATGAGCTTATTGTGTTGCAAGTGCCGTAAAACTCTTTAAGAAAAAGTCTGTGTGTCTGTCTGCCTGTCCGTCTGTCTGCCTGTCTATTACTATCTATCTATCTATCTCTGTCAGTCTGTCAGTCAGTCTGTCAGTCAGTTAGTCTGTCTGTCTGTCTGTCTGTCTGTCTGTCTGTCTGTCTGTCTGTCTGTCTGTC
>NW_004797291.1:74850-76030 GCF_000002075.1 Aplysia californica | reverse complement strand
GGGGGGCAGGGGTGAGCATTATGCTGATTTTAGAGCAGTTTGTAAAAAAATCCTTTCTTATCCTCATGTATTCGTTTGGCTAGAAGGAGATCGTAAAATGGTTCCCGGATTTGGAATGCTTCATGCACTTACAGAAGCCTGTTTGACCTCTCAAGTGTCCTAGGAAGCTAATATAGCACTTAGCCAAACAGCGTGCTAAAGTCTTCGTATTTTAATTCGCACAGTAGATCTATGTGGTGCGACAAAGATAGTAACATTACACCACGATTCACTCTCTAGACCAAGCATGGGCAAGCTACAAATAGTTTTTTGAGATGATAAATTATGGTCACTTTTGGTATCGAGGTGTGCACCAACTACAGTTAAGAAGAACAACGTTTCAGTTCAAGTTTCACGTATATTTAACCCCAAAAGAAATACATTTTGTACTTGTATCTTTTTAAAAAGGAACTAAATTATGTTATAAAGTGAAATACAGCGATCCTAGTGTCAAACGGCAAACAAATGCTAAAAAAACGACGAATCAAAGACAAAATAACCGCAGTGGTCACTTATGGTGCAGAAGTTATGAGTAGAAAGACATTTCCAAGGTCAAAATGCGATGTCAACAATCAACGTAGCAACCAGAATTTTTGGGAATGTGCACTACTTCCATCATTTCTTCTCAGCTGATAGGAATCCTTACACACTGACTTAACTAACCGTCAGTTGACAACGAAAACAAAGATGTAATATTATATAACAAGCTAGGTTTGTAAGGAACGCGCAAGACGAAAACATTCCTTTAAATAAGGTGATAAATTGTGACAAATCAAAGCTATTCCATCATGTTAAGTAATGAACGTGTTTTTAAAAGCTTTCAGAAACATAATGTTTATAAGAAGAATAGGTGTAAGATAGTTTTTGAGGTTCGTGTAAAATGGTTGATGAGTGAAATCCTGACGAATTTCAATTTTCTCAAAAGATTTGGGTTTAATTAGGAACATAGATCTACATGTTTAATATGGTAAAAAAACAACAACCAAAAACAAAAGCAATGATAATGATGATGATGATGATGATGATGATGATGATGATTACCTACTCGTATTACATTGTATTTAAACCCTCTGATCTAACTGGCAATTCTAAAAATTCAGTATGTTATAGCCTACACGTCTGCTTGACACCCCCCCCCCCC
>NW_004797291.1:70527-73408 GCF_000002075.1 Aplysia californica | reverse complement strand
TGTAGAGTGTTGAGTCGTAGAGCAGGGTCATTTCAAGCACGTCTATCATTTATTACCTCCCGACAGGTACAGTGTAGCAGACATGCATTGCATTCTATTGTCTTTCTTCCTTTTTTTTTCTTTCTTTCCTTCTTACACTTTTGTCAGGGTTTCGTTATCACAGTCTGCTCTCACCACTTTTTGCTCCTACAATTCATTATCCCCCCTTCTTGTATTTATAGAACTGACTTTATGAAGTCGTGCACTTTTATATGAATACCGGTACCGTAACAGTAATTTCGACTACCCCCCATATGAAAAACGAATTAAGACCATCTTTCACGTTTGATGCCTCGATGAAGGGCTCAAATGTGGCCCTCCTTGATGTAGCCCCACAGCACATGAAGTCAGATCGGAATGGAGGGCTCAAGTTTTCCTTTTCCTACCCATTTCTCCCACCACCTGTTTCTCTAATTCAATGCACCCCCCACCCTTTCTACCTCCCACTTGTTGTTGCCGAGAACTGACTAAAAAGTGCCCTTTAAACTATATGTAATTACCACACCCTTACCCTGTCCCCAGCTGTTGTATTTCTCATTAATGCCAGTTATGAATCACTAGAAAGCATTGAGTAGGCTAATTATATATTTTAAAAAAGCTAAATATGATGCAACTATATATAGAAACATGTGGTATGGTTGCGTAGCTAGCGCACAGTTCCTCTCCACCCTGGCCTTGAACTACGTTATGTATTTTCCAACACGTGCACTGTACTGCTGCATGTGACGCCCCAGGCTGCTCAAATGGTAGTCAGTCAGCTGTGAAATAGAAAGTTACAGAATGGAGGTCAAGGAAAACTCGGTCACGAAAGACATGGTATAGTTCATATGCGGTTTGATGGGGGTGGGAATGGAGGAAGTAGAAGAGGAGGGGGAGGAGGGGGAGGAGGGGGTAGAAGGAGGAGGAAGAGCAGTGAAGAAGAGAATTTAGAGGAGGAGGAGAAGCAGGAAAAGGAGGAAGAGTAGTAAGAGGAGAAGGAGCAGGAGGGGTAAAAGATGGAAGAGCAGGGAAAGTGTGGGGGGCGGGGGGAAGATCAGTTGGACATTTTAAACAGTGTTAGTACAATTCTAAAAACGCAAGGGAGGGAATGAGTAGTGGTCTTTGGTACAGGTGATTGTCTTGGGCAGATGGTCTTTAGAGCAGGTTTGTTACTTTCACCAGCAACCAAGAACCAGAAATGTTAAGAGACGTGGGAAAATCCCAAAACAATACCAACAAAAGAAACAAAAAAGCTAACCGCTCTTCTTCCCCTCTATCTCTTCTTCCCTTCTACCTCCTCCTGTCCCTCCTCTCCTTTCTCTCTCCCCTTACCCCCCTCCTCGTCCTCTGCTCGAGTCACACCTTTTCCCCCTTTCGATGGTGCTTTTTGAATAGCCTGGTCTTTTTTTAAAACCACAGATTATGATGTTTTCGCTGTTTGTTTTGGGTTTCGTCATGAAAGCACCCCCCCCCCCATTTCCCCGATTGTGGTGATGGATGATATTTCGGAAGTCAGATCTATTTACAACTTTTTTTGATGTTACATGTATTACTTCTGAGCAGTGTGTTATCAATGTTATCATTGGGATGTTCTCAGCTAACAACACATCACGCGCACAATGTTATTTAACTCAGATGGCGTAATTTCGATAGGATTTGGAAAGAAAAAGAAGAAGAAAAAGAGTTTCATCACATCACCCTATCAATACATAAAGCATAACCTTGAGTTGCCTACAGCTAACAACACATCGCGCACAAAACGGGACACCAATCAGATGGCGTCATTTTAATGGGATTGAGGGCTAGAAAGAAAAAAAAAGAATTGATTACATCACCCAATACACAAAGCAGTGATCCTAGACATGGCATTGCATATGTCTTCGTTGAATCGTTAACTAATTTTTGTCCATTACCTTGACAGTCTGTCCCGAGTCTAAAGCTCACTGCTGATATCACGAAAAAACTTGTTTTGTTTTGCTTTGTTTGTTTTAAGGTTCCACCTGAAACCACCGAGCAGCTGTGAACCCAGACACAGCAATGAAACATCACGCGGTTATTTGAGGAAAGAATGCAGATGGTTGATACAAATTTATAAGGGATTTCTCCTGCAAAAAGTTGGTTATAACCCCCCCCCCCAAATAAACAAACAAACAAACAAGAACAAGCATACAAACAAACACCAATAGCAATAAATAGATACATAAATAGATACCGTTCATTTTTTAAAAACATCATCACAATTTAGACCATTTAGGAGGCGGGTAGCTTCCACCCCTACCAGTCTGAGCCCACCTGTTCTTTAACCCACTCCGTACACTCTGGGGTTGTATTCTTCACATTTTAGAATACTTCGAGTACGAAGGTCTCTTTGAAACTTTCAGTATTTCTAAAAAAAAAATCATTTTGACAGACTGCTATGCTAAGTGTGCGGATCGGATTAACGAGTAAATTTCCTCTTTGGAAAGTGGCGGAACAGAGTTTCCCACGTCGTAAAATACGACCGACGGATAGGGTTAAATTGTCGGATACGTCATCGCAAAAGAAGTCAGAAAGACAGAATACTTTTGTAAACTATCTTCAGTTCTAACGTCTTATGTGTGCAGGGTGAATAATCTGTTTATCATACCATAGACGCCTAGACATCGTGGAAAAAAAGGTCCTTTGAAAAAACAACCCAACAAAACATAAAAACAAAAACAAAAGAAACCAACACCAAACTAACAAAAAAAACAAAAAAACAAAGACGTGTTGAAAAATATTTTAAGAACTTTGATTTTATTCATTTATTTATTCACGCAATTTATCCACTTATCAATTGTTCATGGGGGTGTGTGTGGTGGTTTGGGGGGGGGGGGGGGGGGGG
>NW_004797291.1:61308-68808 GCF_000002075.1 Aplysia californica | reverse complement strand
CCTCACATCAATGGAAATTTTTCATGAATGGCCTTCCCAGCTCTCTCGCTCCCAGCGCCCCCTAGTGTAGCAAACCTGTAGCAAACGGCCTGGTTCAACCGCAAGAATGCGCCACTCGTGTTCCTATCTCTCTACGCTCTACGCACTGTACGCAAATGACTTACATTGGGGGCCGTGACTTGGCACACTTTGTTTACCCTCTGAGTGAACCCTGGCGGAGCGCGGCAGCTATTTAAAATCATGAAGCTGAGGAGAGAGGGAAGGGCGTAAACGAAACAAAACATTATTTTATAAATAAAAGACTGTTTCAGATGAATGAGGAGAGATCAAGACTGTGTTCAGCTGGTTGTTTTTTGTGGGGTTTTTTTCTGTATTGCGTGGTTATGTCTCTCTTCCTTCACGCGCGTGCGTGTGAGTGTATGTGAGTGTATGTATGTATGTATGTATGTGTGTGTGTGTGTGTGTGTGTGTGTGTGTGTGTGTGCGTGTGCGTTTGTGTGAATGTGTGTGCTGTAAGGAGATCTTGACTTGTTCAAGTCTCCGCGGACATTGGAACCTAAAGACAATAGACATGAATGCCATGTATTGATCCAACTCTAAGTAAAGGTTACCTTATTTATTCAGTTGTCTATCAGTTATTTCAATGTGTTATTCATAAGGTCTCCAGCTTGGCATTATTTCTGTGCTGTTTCAGCCAAGTTGCTTGTTTGTAAGTCTAAACACAAACACATTCTTTCTTCCTAGATCTAGATTCAGAGATCGCAGAATAAGTTAAAAGCTTCTTTCCAGCATTGCCCAAAATGTGATCCTATGGAAAGTGGAGACTCCAAATGTGTGTGTCATATAAGTTTTCAATTGAATAGGGGGGGGGGGAGGCTCAAATTTAACATTACTGATTCCATAATGCCACGTGAAGGATTCAAACCTTCCTCCTATTCTCCTAGATCACATTCCATGCGTAGCCACGAGGTCAACAAGCAGCAGATTAGCGCAAGCCAGTGTTTTTGTTTTAACTAATTCAGTGTCCTTCCAGATCCCTCATCATCATCATCTTCATCATCATCATCATCATCATCATCATCATCATCATCATCATCATCATCATCATTTCCTTTCTCACCATGGATCAGGGTACTGGTCACGAACAAACACTTTCCACTTTTCCCTATCCTGACCTAGCGCTTACTGCTATTCCAAGTCTTCACACTTTTCTGTACATCAATTTCTGTGACTCTTCTCCAAGTTCTACGGGGTCTTCCCCTTTAACTTTTACCCTGTGGATTCCAATCCAACACTTCCTTTTTGTGCAGCTGCCTGACTTCCTGAGAGTACGTCCAATCCATGGCCACCGCCTTCTTCCTATGTCACCGTCCTTCCAGATAGCTGGCAATACTCTGAAGCAGTTTGACGTCTATTTGAGACCTCAATTGTTTAATAAAATAAAAGCGTCTTCATTGCACAGGTGTCTGTGGTGTAGCGGTTAGGCAGGAGACTCGAATTCGATTCCCAAGCGAGGAGAATTTTGAACGAGTATCTCATTCTTTTTGCTGGGGTAGCCCTTTCAGCCTGGGATGGCCCGCCTCCGAAAATGATCGAAATTGTGTCGAAACACTTACATTAAAACAACACTTTTTTCGCATGACGTCCAGCGACCCACTTGGAGCCCTACAGCGAGTGAGGATCCCGGATGTGCGTAGAAAGTTAAGTAAGATCAATGTGAAATTGTTATGCAGCTTCACACGTTTCAGCGCACATGTGCTTTCCGGAACTTTGAAATGGAAAGACACAGGCACTTGGATAAAAAATTCAAAATACAACTACCCCTAAGCGTCATACATCGTTAAAAAGAGCTCATCAAGAGCTTTACAAAGATACCAGAACCAACTTTCTATCTTAATTAGTTCAAAAGTTATGCTAAATTGAAGATAAGAATTTACTGTCTATATGGCCTTTGTATTTATGACTCTGTTTTTGTGACCGAAATTACCGCAGCAACTCATAAATATGTCTGTAACTTTTTAAATACAACACAGAATTGCACCAATTTTTCACACCTACAGCATTATTATCTGTTACAAACAATGAACAGACCTACAGGTATATTTTGAAAGAAATTAATTCATTTGATGTTGATTTGGTTCACTTTCGCTCGGAAAAATTACAAAAGCATTCATAATTTCCATGTTGTTTTTTTTTTTTTAGATAATTCCTGCAAATTTTTGCATGCAATCTGCTGGTGCCTGATGTCGGTGCTCTCCAGCAGTTTTTGTGTGGGGGCGCTTCGATTTCGGGCTCCTTGAGAAATCATGAAAGTGACAATCTCCTGTTGTTCAGCAGGGGGCTTGCCGTCCAACCACTCTGCTGTGTTGTTGGCTTGCCACTTCACTTTTCCGTCCAGGAACCCGACGGTGGCGTTGGGTGTTCGATGAAATTGAGCACCGAAGCGCCCTAGGGCCCGCTCCGAAAGCATATTAAGCACAAGAGCGACAGAAGTCGCTTCGAGAAGGCTGGGCGTTGGTTCAGAAAGAGGGCCCTGAAGATAACGTTGAAGCTGTCAGTCAAGCAGGATGATGAAAGCTCCAGCGAGATGCTTGAGGACTTGGGCCAGCACCTCTGCATGGTGGAAAGGTACTGCCCTCAGCTGACGTAGTGTTTCATCGTCGTCTTGCAAGGGTTCATCGAAGAGGCTGTCAGTTGACGAAACCAAACTGGAAAGGTCAGCTTCTACGCTGCGTAGGTTCTCAACACAGCGTTTCAGCTTGGGGACCGCCTCCAGATGGCTCATTTCTGCCTCTCCACAGTACTGCTCCTTCATCCAAGGGCCAGTCAGCAGCTTACCGAATAAGCCTAAAATTTGAAAAAATACAGATCGTGAGAGACCATCCACTTTTGCTAAGAATACCACAATTTCTTTCCTTCGTCCATTATAAACATGAGAGATCCAAGAAAATACAAGAATCTGTTGCTGCAAATACCGGCTTACCAGTGCCACTTATATCTACTTCAACAATTTACTGGATAAGGTAATAAAGTGTCCACTTACCTGGAGCTCTATAAATCTGCGAAAAATTCCAATCAAGGAATAATATATACAAAAATAAAAACCAGGACAATACTTACCAAGTGCCTGCAGCTTAACTGGGAAGTCCTCATTCTGCAGGTAACTCAGGAGGGTAAAACGTAGCTGCTGAGTGATACAGTACTTTTTCAAAAACTGTAAGAAATCTGGCCTCGCTGAGAATATCACACCGGACAGATGGAAGAGAATGTGCAGGCGGTTGCCCGCATAGCGCGGCATCAACCTTTAGTTTTACGACAACATTATTTAAAAAAAAGAAAACTAACACTAGTATCATTTTAAAAAAAATATTCACGTGAAAGAAAGAATAAAACCCCCCGCCACAACAACAGGCTGACTTTCACCTCTAGAGACAGACTAAAACTACAAGTAAATTAGTCACAGTACCATCCATGGCAATGGCAAGAAAAATAGACAACATAACATCTTCATTAAAAAATATTCCTTGTAATTAACAACATTAAATTTTTTGAAGCATTCAAAGAAAGAAAGATTATAATCCTTTTAAATCAAAAACAAAACACAACAATAGGCCGACTTTCTTCACTGCCAGCGCCAGAGCTGCCCACCGCTGGCCGCTAGGCCTGGGTCCCGAGTCGAGCCCTTAATAAAAATAGGGTGGTCTTTTCTGCTACCTAGCATTTCCAAGGGATCCAAACAAACACACTCACAATACATTATTTTAAAGGGAAAAAGGCTGCTTAAACTGTATATGGACATAATTTTCTGGTATATTCATAAATAAAAGCACAACAATCAGCTCAATTTACCTCAATTTCAACCAGTTGTTTCTCCACGAAAACACAAACCGACGCGGACGAGAATGGCACCACTGGATTCAGCGTCCAAAGCTCTACAAAAAAAGAGGGTTGATAAATCACGTGCCCAAATAGTTTACGAAACAACCGCAAATTTCCGACAACACCAGCAAAACGACGGTAATAACCGATACACAAAATCACCGCTGCAACCGGCCGCTGTGACCCATTTCTCGCGCAAAGCTATCGAAGTGCCTTGCACTTGGATAAAAAATTCAAAATACGACTACCCCTAAGCGTCATACATCGTTAAAAAGAGCTCATCAAGAGCTTTACAAAGATACCAGAACGAACTTTCTATCTTAATTAGTTCAAAAGTTATGCTAAATTGCAGATCAGAATTTACTGTCTATATGGCCTTTGTATTTATGACTCTGTTTTTGTGACCGAAATTACCGCAGCAACTCATAAATATGTCTGTAGCTTTTTAAATACAACACAGAATTGCACCAACTTTTCACACCTACAGCATTATTATCTGTTACAAACAATGAACAGACCTACAGGTATATTTTGAAAGAAATTAATTCATTTGATGTTGATTTGGTTCACTTTCGCCCGGAAAAATTACAAAAGCATTCATAATTTACATGTTTTTGTTGTTGTTTTTTTTTAGATAATTCCTTCAAATTTTGCATGCAATCTCCTGAAGCAATGAAGTGTGCTTTGGTTCAGAAAAGATGTTTTTATGTGCAAGGATACAGACACAAGGTAAGCCTCTGTCAAAAGGTTTGTTGTGATGTAGTCAAGAGCTGGCTGTGTGACAAATCATGATTCCTGAATGCTGTCGATTGTTAGAACTCCTCAAAATAAGAACATATTTTGGTGACCTGTAGTGTTACTCACAATACAAAGTACACAGAATACACAGAGTACGTACCCCTCAGAATTCGTAATCCAAATTAAATCCAGGAATCCAACGACGAAGGTAATCAGGTGATCCAAATCTAATTAATTTGAAAAGGCACAGGTGACAATACAGAAGACGAAATGAGTCAGGGAGAACAATTAGTGTCAGCCAGTGGAATTCGAGTGTCGGGGCGGGGGTAGGGTGGAGGTGAGAAAGGGGGGAAAGGGGACAGAGAGGTTGCTCTCAGGCGGAAGCCAACTTAGTGAAATCCACGTTCCTTAAGACAGCATTTGTCACAAACTCTGACACACGGATTCTGCTGTCTGTTGGCGCCGTCATTGGAGTCCTGTCGATACTCAAGGACAAGATGCTGCTTCCGCCTGATGATCTCGAATTTCTTCAGCTTACCATAGTAGATGACACCCTCTCCGTCCATATTCCTAAGTGAGCTCACACTCCACCCCAAGGATCACCGAAGGGTCATAGTTTCTCATTGAACAGAGAAGGGAGGCAACATCTGCAGGAAGGCCACTGAACAGGTCTCCCCCTGTCCCTGTTGTGAAGAACTCTGTGAGTTTCTGCTCCACTTTCTTCCGCTCTGTGTGGTCCCTTCCCTTAGCCTGTTCCACCTAGTGCTGGTGCCTGATATCGGTGCTCTCCAGCAGTTTTTGTGTGGGGGCGCTTCGATTTCGGGCTCCTTGAGAAATCGTGAAAGTGACAATCTCCTGTTGTTCAGCAGGGGGCTTGCTGTCCCATCACTCTGCTGTGCTGTTGGCTTGCCACTTCACTTTCCGTCCAGGAACCCGACGGTGGCGTTGGGTGTTCGATGAAAATGAGCACCGAAGCGCCCTAGGGCCCGCTCCGAAAGCATATTAAGCACAAGAGCGACAGAAGTCGCTTCGAGAAGGCTGGGCGTTGGTTCAGAAAGAGGGCCCTGAAGATAACGTTGAATTTGTCAGTCAAGCAGGATGATGAAAGCTCCAGCGAGCTGCTTGATGACTTGGGCCAGCACCTCTGCATGGTGGAAAGGTACTGCCCTCAGCTGACGTAGTGTTTCATCGTCGTCTTGCAAGGGTTCATCGAAGAGGCTGTCAGTTGACGAAACCAAACTGGAAGGGTCAGCTTCTACGCTGCGTAGGTTCTCAACACAGCGTTTCAGCTTGGGGACCGCCTCCAGATGGCTCATTTCTGCCTCTCCACAGTACTGCTCCTTCATCCAAGGGCCAGTCAGCAGCTTACCGAATAAGCCTGAATTTTGAAAAAATACAGATCATGAGAGACCATCCACTTTTGCTAAGAATACCACAATTTCTTTCCTTCGTCCATTATAAACATGAGAGATCCAAGAAAATACAAGAATCTGTTGCTGCAAATACCTGCTTACCAGTGCCACTTATATCTACTTCAACAATTTACTGGATAAGGTAATAAAGTGTCCACTTACCTGGAGCTCTATAAATCTGCGAAAAATTCCAATCAAGGAATAATATATACAAAAATAAAAACCAGGACAATACTTACCAAGTGCCTGCAGCTTAACTGGGAAGTCCTCATTCTGCAGGTAACTCAGGAGGGTAAAACGTAGCTGCTGAGTGATACAGTACTTTTTCAAAAACTGTAAGAAATCTGGCCTCGCTGAGAATATCACACCGGACAGATGGAAGAGAATGTGCAGGCGGTTGCCCGCATAGCGCGGCATCAACCTTTAGTTTTACGACAACATTATTTAAAAAAAAGAAAACTAACACTAGTATCATTTTAAAAAAAATATTCACGTGAAAGAAAGAATAAAACCCCCCGCCACAACAACAGGCTGACTTTCACCTCTAGAGACAGACTAAAACTACAAGTAAATTAGTCACAGTACCATCCATGGCAATGGCAAGAAAAATAGACAACATAACATCTTCATTAAAAAATATTCCTTGTAATTAACAACATTAAATTTTTTTGAAGCATTCAAAGAAAGAAAGATTATAATCCTTTTAAATCAAAAACAAAACACAACAATAGGCCGACTTTCTTCACTGCCAGCGCCAGAGCTGCCCACCGCTGGCCGCTAGGCCTGGGTCCCGAGTCGAGCCCTTAATAAAAATAGGGTGGTCTTTTCTGCTACCTAGCATTTCCAAGGGATCCAAACAAACACACTCACAATACATTATTTTAAAGGGAAAAAGGCTGCTTAAACTGTATATGGACATAATTTTCTGGTATATTCATAAATAAAAGCACAACAATCAGCTCAATTTACCTCAATTTCAACCAGTTGTTTCTCCACGAAAACACAAACCGACGCGGACGAGAATGGCACCACTGGATTCAGCGTCCAAAGCTCTACAAAAAAAGAGGGTTGATAAATCACGTGCCCAAATAGTTTACGAAACAACCGCAAATTTCCGACAACACCAGCAAAACGACGGTAATAACCGATACACAAAATCACCGCTGCAACCGGCCGCTGTGACCCATTTCTCGCGCAAAGCTATCGAAGTGCCTTGCACTTGGATAAAAAATTCAAAATACGACTACCCCTAAGCGTCATACATCGTTAAAAAGAGCTCATCAAGAGCTTTACAAAGATACCAGAACGAACTTTCTATCTTAATTAGTTCAAAAGTTATGCTAAATTGCAGATCAGAATTTACTGTCTATATGGCCTTTGTATTTATGACTCTGTTTTTGTGACCGAAATTACCGCAGCAACTCATAAATATGTCTCTATGGAAAGTGGAGACTCCAAATGTGTGTGTCAT
>NW_004797291.1:57683-61208 GCF_000002075.1 Aplysia californica | reverse complement strand
CAAAAACAAAACACAACAATAGGCCGACTTTCTTCACTGCCAGCGCCAGAGCTGCCCACCGCTGGCCGCTAGGCCTGGGTCCCGAGTCGAGCCCTTAATAAAAATAGGGTGGTCTTTTCTGCTACCTGGCATTTCCAAGGGATCCAAACAAACACACTCACAATACATTATTTTAAAGGGAAAAAGGCTGCTTAAACTGTATATGGACATAATTTTCTGGTATATTCATAAATAAAAGCACAACAATCAGCTCAATTTACCTCAATTTCAACCAGTTGTTTCTCCACGAAAACACAAACCGACGCGGACGAGAATGGCACCACTGGATTCAGCGTCCAAAGCTCTACAAAAAAAGAGGGTTGATAAATCACGTGCCCAAATAGTTTACGAAACAACCGCAAATTTCCGACAACACCAGCAAAACGACGGTAATAACCGATACACAAAATCACCGCTGCAACCGGCCGCTGTGACCCATTTCTCGCGCAAAGCTATCGAAGTGCCTTGCACTTGGATAAAAAATTCAAAATACGACTACCCCTAAGCGTCATACATCGTTAAAAAGAGCTCATCAAGAGCTTTACAAAGATACCAGAACGAACTTTCTATCTTAATTAGTTCAAAAGTTATGCTAAATTGCAGATCAGAATTTACTGTCTATATGGCCTTTGTATTTATGACTCTGTTTTTGTGACCGAAATTACCGCAGCAACTCATAAATATGTCTGTAGCTTTTTAAATACAACACAGAATTGCACCAACTTTTCACACCTACAGCATTATTATCTGTTACAAACAATGAACAGACCTACAGGTATATTTTGAAAGAAATTAATTCATTTGATGTTGATTTGGTTCACTTTCGCCCGGAAAAATTACAAAAGCATTCATAATTTACATGTTTTTTTTGCTGTTTTTTTTTAGATAATTCCTTCAAATTTTGCATGCAATCTCCTGAAGCAATGAAGTGTGCTTTGGTTCAGAAAAGATGTTTTTATGTGCAAGGATACAGACACAAGGTAAGCCTCTGTCAAAAGGTTTGTTGTGATGTAGTCAAGAGCTGGCTGTGTGACAAATCATGATTCCTGAATGCTGTCGATTGTTAGAACTCCTCAAAATAAGAACATATTTTGGTGACCTGTAGTGTTACTCACAATACAAAGTACACAGAATACACAGAGTACGTACCCCTCAGAATTCGTAATCCAAATTAAATCCAGGAATCCATCGACGAAGGTAATCAGGTGATCCAAATCTAATTAATTTGAAAAGGCACAGGTGACAACACAGAAGACGAAATGAGTAAGGGAGAACAATTAGTGTCAGCCAGTGGAATTCGAGGGTCGGGGCGGGGGTAGGGTGGAGGTGAGAAAGGGGGGAAAGGGGACAGAGAGGTTGCTCTCAGGCGGAAGCCAACTCAGTGAAATCCACGTGAGTGTCCACTTACCTGGAGCTCTATAAATCTGCGAAAAATTCCAATCAAGGAATAATATATACAAAAATAAAAACCAGGACAATACTTACCAAGTGCTTGCAGCTTAACTGGGAAGTCCTCATTCTGCAGGTAACTCAGGAGGGTAAAACGTAGCTGCTGAGTGATACAGTACTTTTTCAAAAACTGTAAGAAATCTGGCCTCGCTGAGAATATCACACCGGACAGATGGAAGAGAATGTGCAGGCGGTTGCCCGCATAGCGCGGCATCAACCTTTAGTTTTACGACAACATTATTTAAAAAAAAGAAAACTAACACTAGTATCATTTTAAAAAAAATATTCACGTGAAAGAAAGAATAAAACCCCCCGCCACAACAACAGGCTGACTTTCACCTCTAGAGACAGACTAAAACTACAAGTAAATTAGTCACAGTACCATCCATGGCAATGGCAAGAAAAATAGACAACATAACATCTTCATTAAAAAATATTCCTTGTAATTAACAACATTAAATTTTTTGAAGCATTCAAAGAAAGAAAGATTATAATCCTTTTAAATCAAAAACAAAACACAACAATAGGCCGACTTTCTTCACTGCCAGCGCCAGAGCTGCCCACCGCTGGCCGCTAGGCCTGGGTCCCGAGTCGAGCCCTTAATAAAAATAGGGTGGTCTTTTCTGCTACCTGGCATTTCCAAGGGATCCAAACAAACACACTCACAATACATTATTTTAAAGGGAAAAAGGCTGCTTAAACTGTATATGGACATAATTTTCTGGTATATTCATAAATAAAAGCACAACAATCAGCTCAATTTACCTCAATTTCAACCAGTTGTTTCTCCACGAAAACACAAACCGACGTGGACGAGAATGGCACCCCTGGATTCAGCGTCCAAAGCTCTACCAAAAAAGGGTGTTGATAAGTCATGTGCCCGAATAGTTTACGAAACAACCGCAAATTTCCGACAACACCAGCAAAACGACAGTAATAACCGATACACAAAATCACCGCTGCAATCGGTCGCTGTGACCCAGTTCTCGCGCAAAGCTATCGAAGTGCCTTGCACTTGGATAAAAAATTCAAAATACGACTACCCCTAAGCGTCATACATCGTTAAAAAGAGCTAATCAAGAGCTTCTCAAAGATACCAGAACGAACTTTCTATCTTAATTAGTTCAAAAGTTATGCTAAATTGCAGATCAGAATTTACTGTCTATATGGCCTTTGTATTTATGACTCTGTTTTTGTGACCGAAATTACCGCAGCAACTCATAAATATGTCTGTAACTTTTTAAATACAACACAGAATTGCACCAATTTCTCACACCTACAGAATTATTATTTGTTGCAAACAATGAACAGACCTACAGGTATATTTTGAAAGAAATTAATTCATTTGATGTTGATTTGGTTCACTTTCGCCCGGAAAAATTACAAAGCATTCATAATTTTCATGCTTTTTTAAAAGATAATTCCTGCAAATTTTGCATGCAATCTCCTGAAGCAATGAAGTGTGCTTTGGTTCAGAAAAGATGTTTTTATGTGCAAGGATACAGACACAAGGTAAGCCTCTGTCAAAAGGTTTGTTGTGATGTAGTCAGAGCTGGCTGTGTGACAAATCATGATTCCTGAATGCTGTCGATTGTTAGAACTCCTCAAAATAAGAACATAATTCTTAGATAATTCGGTGCTCAATTTCCTCTGCATGATGGAAAGGTACTGCCCTCAGCTGACGTAGTATCTCATCGTCGTCCTGCAAGGGTTCATCGAAGAGGCTGTCAGTTGACGAAACCAAACTGGAAGGGTCAGCTTCTACGCTGCGTGGGTTCTCAACACAACGTTTCAGCTTGGGGACCGCCTCCAGATGGCTCATTTCTGCCTCTCCACAGTACTGCTCCTTCATCCAAGGGCCAGTCAGCAGCTTACCGAATAAGCCTAAAATTTGAAAAAATACAGATCGTGAGAGACCATCCACTTTTGCTAAGAATACCACAATTTCTTTCCTTCGTCCATTATAAACATGACAGATCCAAGAAAATACAAGAATCTGTTACTGTATATGGACATAATTTTCTGGTATATTCATAA
>NW_004797291.1:56194-57583 GCF_000002075.1 Aplysia californica | reverse complement strand
AATCAAGAGCTTCTCAAAGATACCAGAACGAACTTTCTATCTTAATTAGTTCAAAAGTTATGCTAAATTGCAGATCAGAATTTACTGTCTATATGGCCTTTGTATTTATGACTCTGTTTTTGTGACCGAAATTACCGCAGCAACTCATAAATATGTCTGTAGCTTTTTAAATACAACACAGAATTGCACCAACTTTTCACACCTACAGCATTATTATCTGTTACAAACAATGAACAGACCTACAGGTATATTTTGAAAGAAATTAATTCATTTGATGTTGATTTGGTTCACTTTCGCCCGGAAAAATTACAAAAGCATTCATAATTTACATGTTTTTGTTGTTGTTTTTTTTTAGATAATTCCTTCAAATTTTGCATGCAATCTCCTGAAGCAATGAAGTGTGCTTTGGTTCAGAAAAGATGTTTTTTATGTGCAAGGATACAGACACAAGGTAAGCCTCTGTCAAAAGGTTTGTTGTGATGTAGTCAAGAGCTGGCTGTGTGACAAATCATGATTCCTGAATGCTGTCGATTGTTAGAACTCCTCAAAATAAGAACATATTTTGGTGACCTGTAGTGTTACTCACAATACAAAGTACACAGAATACACAGAGTACGTACCCCTCAGAATTCGTAATCCAAATTAAATCCAGGAATCCATCGACGAAGGTAATCAGGTGATCCAAATCTAATTAATTTGAAAATGCACAGGTGACAACACAGAAGACGAAATGAGTCAGGGAGAACAATTAGTGTCAGCCAGTGGAATTCGAGTGTCGGGGCGGGGGTAGGGTGGAGGTGAGAAAGGGGGGAAAGGGGACAGAGAGGTTGCTCTCAGGCGGAAGCCAACTCAGTGAAATCCACGTTCCTTAAGACAGCATTTGTCACAAACTCTGACACACGGATTCTGCTGTCTGTTGGCGCCGTCATTGGAGTCCTGTCGATACTCAAGGACAAGATGCTGCTTCCGCCTGATGATCTCGAATTTCTTCAGCTTACCATAGTAGATGACACCCTCTCCGTCCACATTCCTAAGTGAGCTCACACTCCACCCCAAGGATCACCGAAGGGTCATAGTTTCTCATTGAACAGACAAGGGAGGCAACATCTGCAGGAAGGCCGCTGAACAGGTCTCCTCCTGTCCCTGTTGTGAAGAAGTCAGTGACTTTCTGCTCCACTTTCTTCCGCTCTGTGTGGTCCCTTCCCTGAGCCTGTTCCACCTAGTGCTGGTGCCTGATGTCGGTGCTCTCCAGCAGTTTTTGTGTGGGGGCGCTTCGATTTCGGGCTCCTTGAGAAATCGTGAAAGTGACAATCTCCTGTTGTTCAGCAGGGGGCTTGCTGTCCCATCACTCTGCTGTGCTGTTGGCTTGCCACTTCACTTTTCCGTCCA
>NW_004797291.1:54569-56094 GCF_000002075.1 Aplysia californica | reverse complement strand
CATGCTTTTTTAAAAGATAATTCCTGCAAATTTTGCATGCAATCTCCTGAAGCAATGAAGTGTGCTTTGGTTCAGAAAAGATGTTTTTATGTGCAAGGATACAGACACAAGGTAAGCCTCTGTCAAAAGGTTTGTTGTGATGTAGTCAGAGCTGGCTGTGTGACAAATCATGATTCCTGAATGCTGTCGATTGTTAGAACTCCTCAAAATAAGAACATAATTCTTAGATAATTCGGTGCTCAATTTCCTCTGCATGATGGAAAGGTACTGCCCTCAGCTGACGTAGTATCTCATCGTCGTCCTGCAAGGGTTCATCGAAGAGGCTGTCAGTTGACGAAACCAA
The DNA here is from genome assembly GCF_000002075.1 of Aplysia californica. Lineage (NCBI taxonomy): Eukaryota > Metazoa > Mollusca > Gastropoda > Aplysiida > Aplysiidae > Aplysia > Aplysia californica. The sequence goes on along the minus strand of NW_004797291.1, from coordinate 55,751 downwards.
ACTGGAAGGGTCAGCTTCTACGCTGCGTAGGTTCTCAACACAGCGTTTCAGCTTGGGGACCGCCTCCAGATGGCTCATTTCTGCCTCTCCACAGTACTGCTCCTTCATCCAAGGGCCAGTCAGCAGCTTACCGAATAAGCCTAAAATTTGAAAAAATACAGATCGTGAGAGACCATCCACTTTTGCTAAGAATACCACAATTTCTTTCCTTCGTCCATAATAAACATGAGAGATCCATGAAAATACAAGAATCTGAGGCCGCAAATACCCGCTTACCAGTGCCACTTATATCTACTTCAACAATTCACTGGATAAGGTAATAAAGTGTCCACTTACCTGATGCTCTATAAATCTGTGAAAAGGTCAAATCATGGAAAAATATATGCAAAAATAAAAACCAGGACAATACTTACCAAGTGCCTGCAGCTTAACTGAGAAGTCCTCATTTTGCAGGTAACTCAGGAGGGTAAAACGTAGCTGATGAGAGATACAGTACTTTTTCAAAAACTGTAAGAAATCTGGCCTCGCTGAGAATATCACACCGGACAGATGGAAGAGAATGTGCAGGCGGTTGCCCGCATAGCGCAGCATCAACCTTTAGGGACAACCTTTAGTTTTACGACAACATTATTTTAAAAAAAGAAAACTAACACTAGTATCATTAAAAAAAAAAATTCACGTGAAAGAAAGAATAACCCCCCCCCCCCACAACAACAGGCTGACTTTCACCTCTAGAGACAGACTAAAACTACGAGTAAATTAGTCACAGTACCACCCATGGCAATGTCAAGAAGAATAGACAACATAACATCTTCATTAAAAAATATTCCTTGAAATTAACAACAATTATTTTTTTAAAAAGCATTCAAAGAAAGAAAGATTATAATCCTTTCAAATCAAAAACAAAACACAACATTATAGGCTGACTTTCCATGCCAGCGCCAGAGATGCCCACCGCTGGCCGCTAGGCTTGGGTCCCGAGTCGAGCCCTTAATAAAAATAGGGTGGTCTTTTCTGCTACCTGGCATTTCCAAGGGATCCAAACAAACACACTCACAATACATTATTTTAAAGGGAAAAAAGCTGCTTAAACTGTATATGGACATAATTTTCTGGTATATTCATAAATAAAAGCACAACAATCAGCTCAATTTACCTCAATTTCAACCAGTTGTTTCTCCA
>NW_004797291.1:52602-54469 GCF_000002075.1 Aplysia californica | reverse complement strand
AGTACTTTTTCAAAAACTGTAAGAAATCTGGCCTCGCTGAGAATATCACACCGGACAGATGGAAGAGAATGTGCAGGCGGTTGCCCGCATAGCGCGGCATCAACCTTTAGTTTTACGACAACATTATTTAAAAAAAAGAAAACTAACACTAGTATCATTTAAAAAAAAATATTCACGTGAAAGAAAGAATAAAACCCCCCGCCACAACAACAGGCTGACTTTCACCTCTAGAGACAGACTAAAACTACAAGTAAATTAGTCACAGTACCATCCATGGCAATGGCAAGAAGAATAGACAACATAACATCTTCATTAAAAAATATTCCTTGTAATTATCAACAATAAAATTTTTTGAAGCATTCAAAGAAAGAAAGATTATAATCCTTTCAAATCAAAAACAAAACACAGCAATAGGCTGACTTTCTTTACTGCCAGCGCCAGATCTGCCCACCGCGGGCCGCTAGGCCTGAGTCCCGAGTCGAGCCCTTAATAAAAATAGGGTGGTCTTTTCTGCTACCTGTCATTTCCAAGGGATCCTAGCAAACACACTCACAATACATTATTTTAAAGAGGGAAAGGCTGCTTAAACTGTATATTGACATAATTTTCTGGTATATTCATAAATAAAAGCACAACAATCAGCTCAATTTACCTCAATTTCAACCAGTTGTTTCTCCACGAAAACACAAACCGACGCGGACGAGAATGGCACCCCTGGATTCAGCGTCCAAAGCTCTACAGAAAAAGGGGGTTGATTAGTCACGTGCCCAAACAGTTTACGAAACAACCACAAATTTCCGACAACACCAGCAAAACGACAGTAATAACCGATACACAAAATCACCGCTGCAACCGGCCGCTGTGACCCAGTTCTCGCGCAGAGCTATCGAAGTGCCTTGTGCGTAAAAGAAAGAACGTTTTGGGTGCGCTCTATGGGAGACAGTGAGGTCGTGGTCGGTCAACGAGGATGGTGGCAAAGCTAGACAACACCCCCCTTCCCCCCACACACAACCTGAAAAATTACAACAAACATTATTTTTTTAACTAAAGTTATACCCAGTGCTCACGGACGAGCTGATTCATTTGTTTCAGTCGACGCCCATCAGATTTTGCCCTTCATGGATGGAATAAAAGCTAAGACGTTTTGACATAGTTCAACCAAATTCGACATTGACCTTTAAAATCAAACGTATTAAAATTTGTTTTTCAAGTTCGAGAGCCGAAATTGCCGTGTTGGGCTGTAACGGTTGCTTATGCCCAACCAAGAACGACTGAATCAAATGAATCAAACTGGCAGTGAGTAATAATAAAAATAATGATACTACTACTACTACTACTACTACTACTACTACTACTACTACTACTACTTATAATAATAATAATACTATAATAATAATAATGATAGATAGCATTTGTATAGCGCAAATCCCTGCTCAACAGCAAGCTCTATACGCTCCACAATCCATACTATCCTATCCGACCTAAGAGCAGTCTGCAACAAACGCAAATTCCTGGGAAGCATACAGTGCAAGCTGCTATATAGGCGCTAAAACACTAACATACTGACAAGATCTTTCGCTATCTATGGTCGGGTAGCCATTTCCACATGGGAGAAGTGAGGAAAAGGCGTGTAAAGTTTCTTTCCCAAGGACACATGGTCGAGCCCGCGGCTCGAACCTCCCAACCCGCAAACTCACTTTTACGAGTCCGGTAGCCAAACCACTGGTAGCGGCTGTAGAAATTTGGACAGCACCCTCTTCCCGCCACCCATAGTGCCACTTTCTTGTAAATTATCATAACACACGCATGGGCATAACCTATGCATTCCCAAGTTTATCAAACATTTTAAGGCTCATAGATTTCGACC
>NW_004797291.1:50613-52022 GCF_000002075.1 Aplysia californica | reverse complement strand
CCCCCCCCAAACAAAACACCCTAATTTAAAAGCCAGCAATCACAATAACATCCACCATCACCACCACAACAACGACAACCACCATTAAAACAGCAAATGTAATACAAATAATAATAATCACATAACAACAACAACAACAACAACAACAACAACAACACAGTTTAACAAAAAGAATCTTTACAGAAAAACCCACAACACAATGTCGCCAAGACTAGAGTTAAAAGGGAGAACGACACCCAAACCGTGTCATACTATGGGCATTCACAGAATCTGTTTAATTTCCTTCCCCTTACTTTGCATTCTCCTTCTTTTGTGTGTCCATAATATCTTCATATTCTCCACCTTGTTATCAACAAACACACACACACCTCACACCCTCTCCCCTCTAATGCCCCCCCCCCCCCACCCACTAACCAACCCTCGAAATAGGCCCCAGATGGAAGAAGCAAAGACACTCCCTTCCCCGACAGTAAACCGACCCTCGAGACCCAGGACCCAAGAGGGAGCAAAGACCCCTTTCCCCTTTCCCCTTTCCAACCCCCGTCCGAGCTGATGATGGATCAGTCAAGAACATACCATGCGTGTACGTACTGAGTACTGAGTCGCTCCATCAGCACTCTGGTTGAATAATAATGGTTTTCTCGAGGGATCATTGTTGTGCTGTTGCCGCTTCTTCTTCTTCTTCCTCTTCTTCTTCTTCTTCTTCTTCTTCTTCTTCTTCTTCTTCTTCTTCTTCTTCTTCTTCTTCTTCTTCTTCTGTTGCGGCTGCTGGAGGTAGTGGTACAGGGCTCTCACCACCCCCACCCTCCCAGCTCTTCTCCTCATCCTCCCCCCCCTTCTTCTCGTCCTGCTACCCCCTCCGCTTCTTTTCTTTTTATTCCTTCTTTTCCTTCTCCTCGTCCTGCTGTCTCTCTCATACCTTCTCCCCCACACCCTACCCCCCAATCTACTACTACTACTACTACTACTACTACTACTACTACTACTACTACTACTACTACTACTACTACTACTACCGCTGCTGCTGCTGTTGCGACTACTACTACTACTACTACTACTACTACTACTACTACTACTACTACTACTACTACTACTACTACTACTACACCATCAACTCCACCGCGACACTTTCAGCTCCTGTGTGCGAGAAGTGTTTGATTTGTATACACCTATGACCAAAGCAAGCCACTTATAATATCAAGAGAGACCGTGTGCGAACATCGGTCTGTGTTTGTTTGTTATTTGTACCTGTTTGATTGCCTCGCTCCTCACACCACGGCTGATTAATGGCAGCTTTCGACAGGCCCAGAGCATGGTGGGCTATTACTTCATCTTAGATACACGAAGGAAGGTACTTAGGCAGATTCCTCTCCGCGCCCGGTCCGAACGGGCAGTAAGATTGGGTGGGG
>NW_004797291.1:47905-49473 GCF_000002075.1 Aplysia californica | reverse complement strand
GGGTGAGACTGACGGACGGACATGAACAATAGAAGGAAGGAAAAAAATAATAGAAGAAGTGGCGTGACATACACCCTCCAACCACCCGCAAATGACAGTTACCGAACACTGTACGCCATTGCATGGTCTTCGCTGTTACTTACCCTAACGGGATTTTTATTATAACCTCCTTGCTGTTAACGCGGAAATAACAGTAGCCTACATAAACATGCATAGCCACAAGAAGAACACACAATCAAAGAATCAAAGACGTGAAATGAAACACAGTGGCCTGGGAAATTGATAATAGCCAGAATGAAGTGAAGAGGCCAAGGAGGTAATAGGAAGAAAGTATCTTGGTAGAGGTCGAAAGAGAAAGACGATAGAGGTGTTGGGGGGCCGGGAGGGGGTGTTGGGGCAGGAAATACAATGTGTGGTTGTTTCTGTCTTTTGTAAGCATAGTGTGAAAAACAAAAACAAACAAAAACTGCCACTAAAAGTCAATAGGTTTATCAGAAGTTTGTTTGGTACTGTATACATTTTTAATACAAAGCACAGGGGATAGAAACAGAGCGCCATGGTCACTAACAGAAACAATTAGAAAGGGACGAATACATTTCCCAGAATACTTGAGTTGACACATGGCCTTGAACATCTTAATCTAAATGAACGAAAAGTGAAGGTAGACCCCCCCCCTCCCCCACCACTACCACTACCACAAGGGCCTACTTGAGTCCCTTGTAAGAATTAATTTAAATTAACTTAACAGGCTGCGTACTTAGTACCTACAGAACGCCCACCAACAAATACTCAAAGAAAGACAATACTGTCATAAGTCGTTCAACATTAATCCGCAATGTCCACACAAGTGGCTGATACTTAACCCTCTAGAACCCAGATATGCTACCCTAAAATAATAATTGGAAAATTGCGTGCTTTGCACAAGTGTACATAAACATACCAGGAAGCACAAGTTTTTCTCAAATGCTTGTTAAAATGTTTTTTTTTTTTTTACTTTGTTAGAATCTTATTTCCACACCAAACCAGGTTTCTGAAAGTCAAAGAATAGTATAAATTCTTCGAAAATTTATTCGTCGTCAGATTGTAGAACACCAGAGCCGCGCACCACTATCTCATCAGCCCACTTTCGCCAAAAAAACAAAACAAAAGAAAAACAACGAACAACAACCCCCCAAAAAACCCCACAAAAACAAAACAACAACCAATAGCAACAAAACAAACAAACAACCCCCTCCCCCCCAAAAAAGATATTAAAAAAATCCATAACAACAACAAAACAAAACAAACAAAAACAACCAAATATCACAGCCGCGAACTTCCGAAAAACAAAAACAGTCGCAGGGCCGCACTATCACAGCTGAGCACTTTTTGACAACATCGATACAATTAGATAATCGAAGTCCCCTCTACGTTTTAATGCGCGTAGGCCAGCAAATATTAATGTAGATATATGACCGCTTTAGATATAAAAAAAAAAATTGAATGAATTGACTTTTCAGATTCACAATCACATTTAGATCTACAGGACAAGGGCGATCTTTAAAGTGTTTGGGGGAGGGGTGGAGGGG
>NW_004797291.1:45714-47805 GCF_000002075.1 Aplysia californica | reverse complement strand
GTGGGGGGATCATTTGTGAGACTTGTCCATCAGCTTACAATGGCTTGCAACATACTGTCTTTTCCTCTTTCTTGGCAGTGCCTGTTTCTCGACCCTGATTTTGAAATTAACTGTAAAAATGCCTTCACTGACCATTTGAGCAGTAAACTACTCTGGCCTTGTTTAGTCATGGTGATTAAGAGAGGAATGATACTGCTATTATACATTCCTTCTATCGTGTAACAACTCACCACGACTTACCTGAGTACTGGTCATTTTGGCACACTCACTGTACTCTTTTAGTGACTCAATAAAAGATTTTTTCTTTCTTAAATAATGGTAATACTAGTCGTAAAAATCTTACAGATTTCAAAAGCAGTTTTATTTTTATATGGCACGAATACACACCTCACTCACTTTGTCAACTGACTCAACTGGAAAGTAGTTTTCATGACACTGAATTTTATGGGAACTTTAACGAAGTAATTTTTAGTCATGAGGACTGTAACTTGTTACCATTGAATGGAAAAGGCAATCAAATTGTACATGTATCGGCAACAAGTGCGCCGCCCTGGTAGTTTTTTTTGTGTTTTTTTTGTTTTTTTGGAAAGTGCACTACTCTGATAGTCTTCTCCTGAAGATAAACTATGAGTTGCACTTTCCGAGAACAAAAAGACCACATTTTAAATGTTTAACGACCATTTTTGCCCTGGATTACACCAGCTGTTTAAGTATAGGGTATGATTCACAGAGTCGTGTGAAGTATCCTTAGACTAGAATGTAGTCAGGTGACTTGTCAGGACCTGTTGTGTCTGACGTCATAATTAGGTTACCGCCATTTTCTGTTTTTCTTACTGGGGATCTTATTCTTTCTCTCTCTCTCTCTGCCCCCCCCCTTTCTCTCTCTATCTCTCTCTCTATCTCTCTCTCTCTCTTTCTCTCTCCCTTTCTCTCTATCTCCACCTCTCTCTCCCTCAACCCCCACTCCCGCTTTTTTCCCCTTCTCTCTCCATCTCTTTTGTCTGTCTGTCTGTCTGTCTGTTTGTCTGTCTGCTCCGTACCCCTTTCTCTTTATTTCTATCTCCCTTTGTCTCTCCCTTAATATCTGTCTATCACTCCGCCTCTTATTCATTCCCCCACTCTCTCTTTCCCTCACTGGTGTGCTCACTCTGTATGTCTGTCTGTCTGTTTGTCACTCCCGTTCCATCCCTCCTCTCTCACTCCCTTTTAAATAATACTTGCTCACTCGTCTTGCCTGCCTGCCTTTCTGCTACCTTTCTACCTTTCTGTTTTCCTTACTTTCTGCATGCCTTCATGCCTGGTTGTCTGTGTGTATCTGTCTTTTTTTCACACTTCCACAAAACAAATCAATGAGCAGTCGGGAAAAGTTCTTGTTTCGTTATTTTAACTTTTGACGGTTTTACATCCCGCTGTTTGCGTGATAACTTTTCCTTTTTTCCCCTTCGTTAATTTCCGGATAAGTTCGCGTTGGCCACAGCGGGATGTCAACTTCGATTTCTCCTTTCACACACGACGACGTGCAGTTTCCTGGCTTTGTTGTGGCTGATGAAAAGGTAGAAATGCGATGAAATTAGATCTAGATCTATGAGTTTCTTTTTTTCTTTTCATGACATGGGATTTCTGTTGTTGTTGTTTTTTTAATTACATGGAGAGCGATTTCTGTCCAATGCAACCAGGATGGTGTCGTTTCGAGCTCAACGAATGCTGGTTAGATAATAACAGTAGACCTAATAAACCCATGGTTGATTCAGATGAAATAAATGATCGTGTTTACGCAGCGTTGGTTCAAACATTTTTTGTTGTTGCAAATACTTTATACTAAAGATAATGTTGATATGCTAATGACACTATCGACTTTAATATACTCCTACTTTTTTAAAAATCTGGTAGATAGCGCTGGAAGTGCAGTTAGGTTAAATTGACATCACATAAACACATGCGCACACACACAAACAAACACACACACACACACACAAACACACACACACTCACATACACACAGATAGAGACAGATAGGTAGCTAGATAGATAGACAGATATATAGAGAGAGATAGATTGATAGGGAGAGAGAGAGAGAGAGAGAGAGAGAGA
>NW_004797291.1:42769-44200 GCF_000002075.1 Aplysia californica | reverse complement strand
TGTGTGTGTGTGTGTGTGTTTGGGGGAAGGGGTTTGGGGGAGGAGGGGATGGTGCAATTTGCTTCTTCTTCTCCTTCTATTTGTTGGTGTTTGAGCGCTTAATCAGCTGTTTGTGCTGTTTGCTTCCCGGGGAGCCCAAAATGTTCCCGGGTGTGCTATAAGGGTCTAATTGTAAATTACACAGACCTAGCTATTGAGCGGAGATATGTGCTAAAAAATGATATTTTTTATTGTTTATAATTACTTCTTGTCAGTTTTTGTTGTCCCAGTATGTAGCAAGAGAATATAACAGAAATCGCGCAACGTCATATTAGGCCTACCCAGTGCATACTGCCAATCGGATTCATTTGACTGAGTCGGGGCTAACCAGAATTTCCTTCTTAGAGGAGCAAAATAAGCTACTTATTAAGCATTTTACGATCGATTCAACCCTGGACCTTGAAAATCACATTTTGTTTATTTGGAAGATTACAGTCAAATTTAGTTGAATTCAGTAGTATTGTGCCGAACTGATTACTTTTGCCCCACCAGGGCGGTTGCATGCTTTGGGAATTAACAACTACACCTTATTATCCTTATAACTCTTCAAGGACGTAGAGGACACACCTGTCTGACCAGCAGCAGACCAGGGTCAATGTTTTGGCACATATCGAACAGCCATACACAAATCAGAAACGCAAATTTGCTTATTTCCTAGTACAAATGATGTCGACGTTCTTTTTAACTTAAAAAAAAAGAGAGGTGAAAAATCTGCATGAATAATGAAGTTATGCTACTTTTTATAAGTGCCTTCAAAACAGCTGGCGTCGATGAATCCTTAAAGAGTCATCGTTTGCGATAAGTCACCCATACAAAGTAGAGCGCAAAGTACATAATGCACTCGTAAATGTTTGAGTCACACGAACTTTTTGAACTAAACGTGGCGTGCCGGTAGCTATCATGACTAACATGGCGACTGACGACAGACACGTCGACACATCCGCACCTGTTGGTAGCTGGTGAGCTGTAATATGACGTAACACCTCCCGGTGACCTTCGAGTCTGACCACAACAAAACCAATGTTTGGACCAGAGGTTCCGAGATCTGAGATCAATGATAGGGCAGGTGAAAATAAGCGTGGTTGGTTGGCGGGTGCTCTGGTGCGGTTTGCTTCTTCTTTCCTTTCAAACATCTATCGCCTTTATCTCCCCTCCCTCTTTTTTGTGTTTGTTACTCTCTTGTAACACCTCTAATCTTCTGCACTTATATGACCTTATTGTGTTGCAACGGCTGTGAAATTCTTACAAAAACAAACAAACAACGAAAATAGGCGGAGAGTGCTGTAGTAGGGACGTTCTGATTAGTTTCCTTTAAACAAGAGTTTTGGTGTCATTGTTTATGAACTACGTTTATTTGTTTGTGGAAGGCCTGGGTTCAAGCCCAGCTGCCAG
>NW_004797291.1:39931-41682 GCF_000002075.1 Aplysia californica | reverse complement strand
GTGTGTGTGTGTGTGTGTGTGTGTGAGAGTGTTTGTCTGTGCGTGTATTTCGCCGAACCTGTCTGCCAGCCCGTTAGTCACGGTCCATTTACGCTGAGGTGTCTCATTGCAGCGGACGGCGACTCCTTTGCTTCGAGTTGTCGCTTCAATGAATCCACAACAAGATGAATGGGATTTCTTTGTGTGGTCCATTGACACCGCATTCCGAACACGCCCCCTTTCCCTCCTTCCCCACCTCCTCGCTTCCAACTCCCCATTTTTCTTCGTAACCAGAGACAGAAACAAATGATTAGAACATGAAAAAAATAAACAACTCAAACAAAACACATACACACACATACAAACAAAACAATAACAGCAATAACACCAACAGGAACAGCAAAAACAACAACATAACCACTCAGAAACGGATCCTGCCTAGTGTTTTTGCTGTTAATGACTCTTCATAAGCCTGTTTTCACCTTTAGGATGCTCAGAGCACAGCGATGCACATTCTTTTTCCCCCTGCACATTTCCGTTGTTAAGGAAAAACAAACAAACGCTGCGTTGAGGTGACCGTGCCTTCTTGGACGCATAATGTAAAGCCACTTACATAATAATATAACCACCCCACTCTAGAATCGAACCAACTTCTTCTGCTTACTATGGCGACGTGCCTAAACTTTAAACCACAGACGTTTGTTTTAAAAGACTTTAGAACCCTGGGTCCAACAACAGGCCACCGAGCGAACAGCTGTTTGCACAGTAAGTGGCCTACCCCCACACAGTGAGGGCGGGAGCCGCATATTATTTATAAACGGAGTGCTTATTGGCCCACAGGGGCATATAACATTTCCCCTAGAACATATACTATTTGCCCTCAAAATTGCGAGTTATCTCCCCTGAGTGTGTGTGGCCCCCCGGGGGGGGGGGGCATCCACAAATGATAAAAATGAAAATACAACAGCAAAATCCCAATTAAATATCAGAGAAATTATTTTATGTACACTTCTCTGTGGCTTTTAAGTTAATCTCATATTTTACACCTGTGACATGACATTTTAAGTTTTAAGTTAGAATGAAAGTAAGTCAATTTCTACTATAAAATAAAAGGAAGTATAGATCTCTATATAGAATAACTCCCAAACCAACAAAAAGATGACGAAAACTCTCTTGTGTTATTAAGAATACAGAATGCTAAAAGTAATAGCCGTATTTATTATTTCTTAATAATCTTAATAATCAAAAACTATTAAAGCTAGAGAATGCCTCAGGAAAACATTAACAAGAAGGGATAACGTGAGAAAAAATAAAAGAGAACGAGTTGGGACCACACCATGTTATAAAATACATTGAAAAACAACGCATTAAAAGGCTCATGAGGGTCGATAAGCCCCAGCTTATTCGCCCATGTGGGCCAATAAAAGCAGCCTATTATAAAACAGAACGTTTGGGACGGGGCTGGCTGGGGGTAGGAGAGGGTATTAGATTAGGATTTCCAAAGGTTTTTTTCGGGAGGGTGATTTTTTTTTGGGGGGGGGGGGGTGTAAACTAGACCTGCCTGAATTTACTTTTGCTGTCGTGCAGAAAGGCTTACTGGGACAGGTCGCCGTCTACCGACTTTTTTTTTGTTTGTTTTGTCTCTGTGTGTTTTCCGTCGCCGTCGAGTCCTTGGAGATAGGGTGTGACCTCTCTCGTACTTGAAACACACTTGAGAGTGTTGACTGGAGTTAAAAGACCGAATTGAGTGAATGGAGACACCCACCCCCCCC
>NW_004797291.1:35935-37548 GCF_000002075.1 Aplysia californica | reverse complement strand
ATCTCTCTCTCTCTCTCTCTCTCTCTCTCACACACACACACACACACTCACACACCCGCGCAACAAAATCCCAAAACACCCCCTCTCCCCCGAACCCGCTAAAAATGTGACTCCCCGGAAGAGGGTGTATACAAATATATCTCACAGCCCATCTCTCGCACCTCTGCAGGCTATGTTCACAAACTGGCCCCAATCATTCTCATCAGCGGCTAACTTCCATCTAACCCCACAATCTTTGTTTGCTGTGCAGTCGTAACAGCAACTCCGACAGTACTGTCGCCCCCGGGGACGACCGCCTGTGAAAAGGGTGCCTTTTATCACGACTCCGCGAGTCAAGAGTCGTATTGTTTCACGTGTTTTTCTTCCGAGTGATGCTCCGAGAGAAAGGACTGAGAACACAAAGCTGTCTCCATCAGCCTGCCATCTCCGAAGCTCTTGACGTGAAAAAGATAATCGCCGTCCATTGTTGTCCGAGACAGTTCTCTGTCCACTGTGGTCATTATTTGACTTCTGGATTGCCTCTTTTCCCCGCCGCCATTACGTCACAGGGGATTGAAGGAAGAAAGAAGGAAGTACTATGAGGTATCGTGGCACTATTTCTCTGAACGCGAAGAGAATTACAAGTGACAGAGTACTATTTGCTTTGAAAAGTGTGTCTGTATGCGCGCACATTTAAGTCTAAGAAGGTGTGCCTGTTGTTCAAATACACCTGATTTCCATGATGCGACCAGTTCGGGTAGGGAAATAACGATTACCATAACGCTACCTTAGAATTACAAAGTTATATCCGACATTTTTTGCCGTTTTGAGTTACTAAGACCTTGAAGTCAGAAACCAAAAGTTCTATCTGCTCTATGAAAATCGTAAGATTATTTGGAGTCGTTATCAAGATATTCAAACAATTGCTTTCGAAAAAGCTTGACATATTGAGAAACTCAAATTTTTTGACGTAGCTCTGAGGTAGATCTTGAGACTAGTCAAGTGCGCTCGGCACCTTCCGCCCAAGTTGCTTTTCATTTGGCTCCTATGGCGCTTCCCACAGTGGACCGGATTTACGTCAGAATGCATTTTCTACGATATTATGATAATAGCTTATGCTTGGAGCTTTAAAAAAAAATAAAAAAAATGTCAAAGACACAAACTTGTTGGACGCTACCTGAAGGGATCAACGAGAAGATCCCGATTGTAACTGAACCGGAGCCACGAAACCGTGCCATTTTTTCTGTGCGATCATTGCCTAAAGCAAAAGGTTGAAGGCCAACCGTGTTAGCGATTAGCGGAATCAGATAGGAGTGGGAGATTAGGGTGAAAGGGTGGCGACCCCTGTAATAAACAAAGTCCGACTTCAAGCCTCTCTCGTTACTCACACTAACCCTTCGGGTGTGACTTTAGAGTTATGGTGATCCTTCAAACAGTTTTTATTACAATGTAGTTTTACTAAAGTATAGATCAAGTTAAGGAACACAACTTGGGGCTATACTAGTGTCACCTGTCGGTGAGGACTGATCTATCTATCCATCTATCTATCTATCTATCTATCTATCTATCTATCTATCTATCTATCTATCTATCTATCTATCTATCTATCTATCTGTCTGTCTGTCTGTCTGTTT
>NW_004797291.1:34105-35835 GCF_000002075.1 Aplysia californica | reverse complement strand
TCTCTCTCTGTCTGTCTGTCTGTCTGTCTGTCTGTCTGTCTGTCTGTCTGTCTGTCTGTCTGTCTGTCTGTCTGTCTGTCTGTCTAACAATATAATATCTATGCCCTGAAGACGATGTACCTTACTTGGTGCACCAGACGGACAGTTTGTTGAACTCTCTAAACACGCGCTTTCTGGGCAATACACACCACTTGAAGTCGTGTGCGATTTTAGGGCGCTTAAAAAAAAAGAAACAGAACATTTTAAACGTTCAAACATGTTTTATTTCTGTTTTTTTTTAAAATCTGAAACTTAAGGAGGTAGATGACGTCATACACAAAATGAAATACAAATTCGTGTTTTTCATAATGTGTGTATGATGGTCCGAAATGTGCAGCAACATTTATTTCCTTTGCTTTGCTGCCGATATGACATAAAGTTATTACGTGTCCGCTGTGTACTTAAAAGAGCTAACGAAGTTCCAGTTAACTAGAACAACGGATTGTTTTATGAAGTTCACCGGGGTGCTGAAGTCATTGGGTCATCGGTAAAGCTGACTGAAAAACCCTCTACTCAATGAGATTTTATCTTGGACACACAGTCAAGAGGATCAGAAAGGATTATACATGACCTAATTGGACTGACGAGATTCAGCCAAATAAACTGAAGTAGCGTGCGTGTTTGAACTGCGGCAGTCTACAACAAAGCCCAGAACATAATGCCCGTCTTTTTTGTTTGTCACGCTACTATTTTGGGTTTTAGCTTTTAGTAAGAGTTTTAAAGCACGTGCAACACCAAAGGTGAGTTATTGTCAAAGACAAGAGAGATATTGGGGGAGATAAACATAGAAAGAAAAGGAGGAGAGATAAAGATGATAGACGTTTGATAAGATTTTAAAAAAAAGAACAGACCCAATGCCTACTGTATAAATCTTAGAGACGAAGAGAAACATCGTATTCCCTCATCCAGATCAGTTCAGGACACCCCTTCCCCTCCCTCGACCCCCCCTCCTCACTTCTCATCCCCTTTAAATCTATACAGTGGGTGTTGGGTAGACCACACCAAGCACCTACCAACCACCCTCGGTGCTGCAACATTGAAAAATCACAAGTGGTAATGTGAATCTGGAGTAATGAGTAACTTTGGTCTCTGCAAGCTGATAGTGATAGTCTTGTTATGGCGCACGCCACGTGCAATACATTCGTCAACGTTCAGCGGTCAATCTATGAACTGTCGTTATGTTATGACATCAAAATGTTTAATGAATGAGCTCCCCACCCCCCAAAAAAAAAAAATAAAAAAATCAAGAACAAAAAACAAAATCAAAATATGATAATAACGCGTTTTAGATTTTCTTAACTTTAGCGTGTGGCAGTGGATGTTCAATACACTGGATATCTAACTGATATAGGAGCATAGTGGTTGTTCATATACTTCAGTCAACATTGTACAATTGTACAAGACAATCACTCTCTGTCGATAAGAAAAATGGCTGGCTTACTCTTAACCTGGTGGGTGTCTTGGACAGTATCATTATGATAATATAAAAAAACAACCAAAATGAGCTGGAGTGTGGGACGTTAGTACAGGTGGCCACTAGAGCAGGTTGTACTGTCTTTGTAGGGCATTTATTCACTGTGGGGTTGTGGGCAATAGTTTTATAAGTCGGAAATTGCGAATAGAGAGTTTAGAGATGAAGAGAAGCATTGTGTTCCCTCACCAAAATCAGTTCAAGATCCTCCTCACCCCCC
>NW_004797291.1:31580-33546 GCF_000002075.1 Aplysia californica | reverse complement strand
GTAAGGTGGTTCTTTCTAGGTTATAGAAATGTTATAGCAGCTGCCACAAACAAAATGGTGGAGTTGTAATCTGTGAATATTATACCTCCCTGTTTAAACAATCTACATTGTGTAGAACTCCGAGCCAACTGTGGCTGAGAGAGAAACAGCACAAAGGCAGAAGGATGAAGAGGACGTATCCGTAGCAAACTGTTCGTGTTCTCACCACGAAACAGCAACACGACAACAACAATAGCAAAACAACAACATTGTAGGCTTTTCATACTCTCAAAACACACCACCACCACCATCACCACCACCTCAAAAACAAAAACAAAATCGCAGGCTGTCCGTAAGCCCACAAAATCAACAACAACAACAACAACAACAACAACAACAATATGAACAAAACTACCCAATTTGTCACATCCAGGTAAAGAGCTATAGAAAAATAAGCCAGCTCATTACCGCGAGAAAAATGAGCTCCACAGTTACAATAAAAATCTTTGTGGTTGGCCACGTAACATAACATACTCCTGACGGTCTCTTCCTGATTGGTTAATGTTTACAGTCTAAGCGCATGCGCAATTCACGGGAGTGGTTTTGAATAATTTGTGTTTGCTTTACTTTGTATGGTTCTAAGCAAATTCTCATATTTAAGCATTTAATTTGGTTTCTAATTCTTTTCCTTTTTTTCAGCTTCACGCATCTTTGGAGATAATAATATAAAGTGCACCCATACCACATCGAGCGAATCACGTTTGCTATGACCGAAACCGTCACCTTCTGGTGATCGTAGTCTGTGGTATAATATTATGTTCTTTGCCGTGATGCCTGCAGAAAGCGCGAGTTCAAATCCCGAGTGGGGAAGTGTGTGTTCACTACTATGATTCAACACTTTTTCCTCTGAGACGTCGTATCATTCGCATCCCATCTCACTCAGTCGCGGTTTGCCCTGACAGCAAAGTGGAAGAAGCCTATTTCCGAAACGATCTATTGTGTCGGCGGTGTCATTTTTATTTTTAAAAACTACAAAAAGAAAAAAAGCCCCCCCCAACAAAAAACAACCCAAACAAATTGAACACAACTTCAGCTTGTGGGTCCTGTGGCTTATGGCATAGATAAAATTATAGGCTGCAAAATGTACATGTATATGTAAATGTTTAAATGTCTCTTTCAACACGGTTAGGTTATTCAAGAGGTTTACGTCTGTTTCCGATAGGATCGAGCCAAGTAAGTGGAACCTTGAAACCTTCCCAAACAATCCAAGTATCCTCGTAAGAAGAGCGCCCCAATCGGTAATTTGAACCATGCCCAGAATGATACCAACTGAGGAAACAGCGGGGCCCAAAGACTGCACTATTACCTTACATTTTGATAGCGCGTATAATCAACTAGTCGGGTGTAACCTTGAGACAAATCAAGTTGACCAAGTTCTCCTCATGTTGACGTTAATTCCTGGCTCTCTGCGATAATCAGGACCTATTTCAATTGTGGCGACGCTAAGCTCACAAATCACGAGGTGCGTAAAAACCTGGGACTGGATTAGCTTGTACGTTCTTAATCCGGGAGCTTATCCTAATACGCAGGTAATGCGTTTAGCATGTTGAAAGTATGGATCGAACGCTTTCTCAAGGCTGTTCGTCTTTTTTATGTATACATGTGGTAGTAGTATTAAAATAGCGTGGGGGTGGAGAGAGGGGTTTGGTTGGAGAGTAGAGAGTGGGAGAACCAAAGTGATGGAGGGGGGCTCGTATAAGAGAGAGAAAGAGAGTATGTGTGTGTGTGTGTGTGTGTGTTTGTTAAACAGACAGGGACGGCCGTGCAGGGAGAGGGGGGGGGGGATGGCAGAAAGATCCGAACAGTTAACCAGAGACAAAAAAACAGAAACTGACAGAAATAGACAGACATTGAGAAGTAGAACACAAGACAGACAGACAGACAGACAGACAGACAGACAGACAGACAGACAGACAGACAGACAGAC
>NW_004797291.1:26469-28279 GCF_000002075.1 Aplysia californica | reverse complement strand
CACACACACACACACACACACACTCACACACACACTCACACACACAACATGGAGACCTGGACTGAACTTCTTCATAACCTGTGCACACTCATGTGACTTTTTCTTTTTGACTCTGTGTGATGAGCAGAATGTCTGTGGGAGAAGCAATGGAGAGACATACAGCGTTGCCACCAGTTAGGCTCGAACTACATGTAATTGCATAATTTACGAACTGGTTTGTGCCTGGTGCCAATACCATTTTACTTACTTACTCTCTCCCTACACCGTCAGCCAGGTACACAAGGCGGTGGCCGTGACTAGAAAAGCACACTGGCCTACACAAAGAAGAAAACCGGGAAGAGTAGAAGAAGCTGGTAGTAAAAATATACAGTGATGCCCCAACGGTCAGCTAGACTACGGAATAGGTGCAGGTATAGGTGAGGGTGAAGGTGAAGGTGAAGGTTAACTAAGGTCAGTTCGGTGAGGACCCTTTCCTTAGGATACAACTTCCTACCGGACAGATCCGGGAAATGAACAGACAAAAGTTTTTTTTTTTTTTTTAATTGTAAGGCGACAAGGGCGCACCCTGAGACAACAGCAATTCATGATGCTTGTGTCTGTGAGGCTCCGCGGGCTCTGTAACCGTTCGTCTTTTCACTAAACAACTGTTCAATGAAGTTGAACGCACCCTGAGAAAGCAACAACAGCATGAATGACGACGTCTAGAACAACAAGGACAACAAAAAACAACAAGAATAACAACAAGAACAACAAGAATAACAAGAACAACAACACCAGTAATGACAACAGCAGCAAAATCTACCAAAAGAACATCATCATCATCATCATCATCATCATCCTCATCATCATCATCATCATCATCATCATCATCATCATCATCATCATCATCATCAACAACAACAACAACAACAACAACAACAACAACAACAACAACAAAACGCTTTGTATTGGAAGGTAATTACTGTATTCAAATGAACAGGAGACCAAATAGCGGAGAAGTCAAACTGCATTCACGCCGATTTCCTTTTTCGATAAGTGTGCATTAGTCAGCACGTGCAAGTACATGTAATGAGCCAGTTGTACGTGCACCAAGAAAGGCGTCAATCGCTGACCCTGGCCACCCCGGACAGTTCCACTTGCCCTCACTGCACCCACGTTTGTCGACTGGGGAGTGGCCTGAACAGTCAGCCACCTCTACCACACCCACACATGAAAAGGAATCAAGATATCGTCGTCAAGCTGTTGAAATGTACTAGGCTAAGTCTGGAAAACAATATTAAATTTTACATGAGAGAGGAAGCACTTTCATTATTTTACCCTTTGTACCTACATTCTTTATTTATTCCTGCTTTTTTTTCAAGTTGAATTTCGACAAAATATTTTTGAGCACACGTAACCAATACCACTGATTATGAAACTCCAACTACAATTGAAAAGACATATTTAGGCTCAGTACATTGTGATAAGAAGGTGCGGTGGCGGAGCGGTTAGTGCGCTCGTCTCCGAAGCGGAAAGTCCGGGTTTGAGCCTTGGTTCGGACACGAATTTTTTTCTTCCCACCCAGCAGTAATGGGTACCTGACTTCGAGTTGGGAAAGTAAAGGTGGCGTGGAAAGGAACTGGCTACCCTACCACAATATGCGAAAGGCTCAGGAAGTTGTCACACTGTTAAGGCAATCCTAAATGTTCGGATCGGATGCGGGAACAACTTTACTTTACTTAACGTTGTGTTGCTGGCCGACGATATGAGGACATTCATCATCGTATCTATGAGCAGAATGTCTGTGCGGAAAACAATTTTTTTGGGGGGG
>NW_004797291.1:25026-26357 GCF_000002075.1 Aplysia californica | reverse complement strand
CATACTGTGAAATACCACATCCGTCCGGTAGGAAGTTGCATCCTTATACCTGGTGCTCATTGTAATTGGGTCGATCGCCCGACTCGTTCCCTGAAATCAAACGCGTTTATTTTTGAGGCGACGAGTCAGGCGTGATCGGCTTGTGCTCTGATGGCCACTTTGTGCACTCAATATGGCTAGCAAACCGCCCCGCCCCGACCCGATCTCTCAATGGGCACCCCGTATATGGAAAGGTACTCCACTGAATTGTCCTCAGCTCACCTTCACCTTCACCGCCACGTTCACCTTCATCTTCAAGACTGCTCAGCTCAGCTTTACGACAAGACTCAATTCAGCAGAGCCGACTGGTAGAGCTGAGGTTAGCTGAGTGAACAGTGCCTTACGGGTAGAGAAAATTTTGAAGATGAAGTTACAAAAAGGACCCAAACACGGTATTACCGGTGCCTCTGTTGCAATGGATAGGCTCTTCGCCGTCGCATGCAGAAGACGTGAGTTCGATTTCGGATAGGGAAAGTTTTCTTTTTCAATCGAGTATCTTTGTCTGTCTACCGGGATGCTGTATTTCTCTTAGCCCGGACTCGCCGTTACAGGTGGTGTCAAATCAAATCAGCCTGCCTCTCAAACGATCATATTATTTCGACGTGCCCGAGGAACGATCAACCGTTAAGCCTCGTTGACTGATCGGTTTGTGTGTTGAACTGAGCATTTCAGAAGTCGGTGTGTTGCACATACTTTACTACCTCCGAATTACGAAGTTCTATCTGCTCAGTACCTAGTTTTGACTAATTTGGTGTCAAAGATTTTGAGTGTCACATCATTTCAGGCTTTTAAAATGCAATTCTTTGAATATCTTGATAACGACTCCGAGTAATCATAAGACTTTGAGAGAGCAAATAGAACATTATTTGGCTTTTGACCTCGTGGACTTAGTAACCCAAAAAGGCCAAAAATGTCAGATAGAACTTTGTATTCTAAGGTGGTCACTTGAATTATGTTGCTGTCCGTACATGGTCTTACTTTCACTGAAAAACAAAGAGCAGGCAAAAGAGACAGAGGTAGACTTAGAACAACTTTTTGAGACAACTTGAACGCATGGGTGACCTGGAAAGAGAAGGGCAATACACATGTATGTTTTATGAGAGTTTCCGAGTGGATTAATATGTGGCAAACCATGATCGCTGATCAGAGCTGGCACTGAATGATGATGTGGCACCTTGTCGCTCAGATTTCAATACACCATCATTGGTTATGTCTGTAGTGTTATGATAATAATGATGATACTACTACTACTACTACTACTACTACTACTACTACTACTACTACTACTACTA
>NW_004797291.1:18148-20228 GCF_000002075.1 Aplysia californica | reverse complement strand
CTCTCTCTCTCTCTCTCTCTCTCTCTTTTTTTCTCCCTCTCTCTCTCATCCTCCCTTTCCTCCCCCTGGGACCCCTCGCTCCTTCCTCTTATAAAACAAACTTTTTAATATCCAAAATTAGGAATAGTACAGCAAAAGAGAAACGTGAGACTAGAAGGAACTGAAATAAAAACCAATACGTAAGGGAGATATATGCTTGCTCAGGACTGTACATGAAATATAACATGCACACAGACATGTACATATATAATATTAAATAATATCATAAGCGCAGACAATGAGACACTTCGACATTTGAGGACCTAATATCAGCACGTCTAGGGACCTAATAACAGAGCGGTCGGAAAATAAGTTTTCCAAATTTCCCCGGCAAGGAGAATAATACGCGGATTAAAAACCCCAATCTCGGCTACAACATCGCATAGTTTTTCAGTGTGTGCTCTAAGAAGAAGAAGGGACGGGTAACTTAATATCATGTCAGATAAAAATTCTAAAATATTATTTAAGTGCTGAGGATTGTTATCACTTTAATCTACTCCGGCTTCTGTGGTGCAAAGGTTGGGTACTTCGCCTTTTCAGGCAGAAAACCAGAATTTCGATTCTCACAATAGGAGAATTTTTATTGAGTATCCCGCTCTTTATGCTGGGACGTTGTATACTTCTCCTGAAGCCTTCCTGGGGGCTCTCATGGCTTAGACGGGTGTTCGTTCACCTCTCATTCAATAGGTTCCGGGTTCGAATCCGGATCGCGACGGAACATTTTCTTCCCTAAATTTTTCTCTTTTCACCCCCTTTCCTGCTCTCTAGCAATTTTCTGTCGTCTGATTTTGTCCCCACTTTCTACCTCCACCCCCTCGCCTTCTTTGCCCCCTCCTCTGGGCTCGCGGCTCTTTCTGCAGCCTTTCTACTGCTACTCCTTGGCTCCTTACTGCTGTCTTTCAGCCACAACCCTGATCTTATGGTAGGAAAGATCTACACTTAGCCTTCTCATCAATCTTGGAGGTCCCGTGTGCAAGATGCGCACGTCAGAGATCCCTTGGTGTCCAAAATCGATAAGAGTAGGCTTCGTCCAACACACGGGCAAAATTCAAAATATCCTACAAACTGAAAATGTTTAATGTGTCCTGTGTGTTCATGTAACCTTTTGCAGTTGCGAGCGCGTAAAACACTACAAAAAAAGGAGAAAAAGAAGCCTTCCCCCTTAATGTTCTCAATTGGGTCGACGATGGTGTAAAAATCACCTACAATAGTTAATTCATTACACCCCCCCCCCTTACGAGAAAAACCACAAATGAAAAAAAAAGAAAGAACCAGAACAAACCAGAATAAAACACCAAAACCCAAACCAAGCCAAGACAGAAAAACCTCCCCAGAAAAAACTCAACGAGAATCAGTTCACAAAACAAGACAAAAGTTGTCAACAAAAATGTGTCACGACACCATGGAATCAGGCGCTCGTCAATTTGTTTGACATGAGGAGTCCTTGATATTATCTTAAAACTGAAAAAAACATTTTTTTCTTGCTTTTGTTGAAAAAAATATCCACCAACCTTGAATACAAGTCGAGCTATTTGCGATTGAAGGAGGTGGGAAAGGGGGACGGGGGGGCAGTTGGTGTCTGAGGTAGAATTGGGGAGAAAATGGCTGTCAAAGTTTGGTGACTTCCAAAGCTTGAATGTTTTTAAAAGCTGCACATTTACAAGTTTTGTGCCTTTGATCAAAATTTTCAGTGGAATGAGTTTTTAAAAGGACCTAAAAGATGTTGAGCCAAAAAACAAAAATTCGGAAAAAATTGTCCAAACGGACAGAAACGTACTGGTTACTTTGATATCATTATTTTGACGAACGTCTGATTTCACCACGATGTCTCACAAATATATTATGTTGGCATTTACCACTACATCTGACAACAAAAGACTGGACAAAATAAACACACTGGAAAAAGTCATGATTTATGAACACGCTCACTTCAAATCCGTGAGCAGAGAAGGTATAATGTTAATTAAAAAGTGATAGGAGAGGAAATGAACACTTCCGGCGATCTCTCTCTCTCTCTCTCTCTCTCTCTCTCTCTCTCTCT
>NW_004797291.1:13516-15814 GCF_000002075.1 Aplysia californica | reverse complement strand
TATATATATAGAGAGAGAGAGAGAGAGAGAGAGAGAGAGACAAAGAGATAAAGAAACAAGAGGACACTATGCGATGTGTACGTAGGGAGATACAACAAAATGTACCCTCAGCGTATCCATTGTTCTTTTTGGACATTTACAAACAAGATAGCCTACTTAAAGCACGTGCCTATTTGACTTCTCGTATACTAGCAACATCCGAGTCATGGAAATACCTGCGAAAGTTCACAAACCTGCGCTGACCTGACCTATATAATATGACCTGACCTCTTTTTCCTTGTTGGTCTGGACAGATTTTGGGAAAACGGAAACTAGGCAGAAAGAACGTACAATATGGGAAAAGTACGTCGAACTATTAACGGGCAATATAGCGAGCGGGCGGGCGCGCAGTAGTAAGTTGTATTATTTGATCAGTATCGAGCGCACAATGAAAGGTTTCCATATTATGTGCGATAGTTGTTGGAATGTGAATGTGTTGTATGTTTAACCCTATCCGTACGCCCTGGGGTCATTTTGTACCCCCGGGGTTGTATTCTTCACATTTTAGAATACGTATAATACGAAAATCTCTTTGAAACTTTCAGTGTTTCTAAAAAAACCATTTTGACAGACTGCTTTGCAAAGCGTACGGATCGCATTAACGAGTAAATTTCCTCATTGGAAGTGGTGGCACAGAGTTCCCCACGTTGTATGGATACGATAGTAAAACACGACGTACGGATATGGTTAACTGTGTTAGAATTACAGTGGTTTTATTTTTCAGTGGTTTTTTTTTTAAGAAGTCGAAGCCAGAGAAAGGGTATCTGTGGTGTAACGGTTTATAGGCTCCTCGCTCGCAGGACGTGAATTCGATTCCAGTACATTTCATTGCCTGCCCCCTTCTTTCCGTTTGGATGCTGTGGCCTATTCCAGTCACCCCAGGTTCGCCCTGGCACATAGGGTCGAAGCAAAGCAGCCATCCTCCTTAAAGTTCTATATTGTATCGATTGGGGTGCAAATTACAGTCAAACCTGTGCCATATTAATCCGCCCCCGGTCAATAAGAAGGCCACACAAGCGAACCAAATAAGTATTACAGTAAACAATGGCACAGCTAAGGCAGAAAACTAAAAACACGGTGAAGGTCAACTTGAGCTCCCCATTCTTTAGATAAGTTACAAACGTCTTTCCCTAATGATGTCACGATGACCCACATATGGTCCTCAGAGAATGAAGGCCTTTGGTGTTCCCAGTAGGTCAAGTACCTTTCTAATAGAGGGCTTCAGTAGACTTTTAAATTGCCCAGGAACTGTTAAGGCTTTTAAAAAAAAGGTACACCCAAAGTGGAGTATTTATTTGTTAATGATGGAGCGTGAAAAGTTGCCAAAGAATTTGTTTATTTTTTAGATAAGACTGAAAAATAGCGCTCTTTAGAGGAAAAAAAATTAACCACTTCTACTTTTTGTATGTTAAGGGAAAAAAATTGCTAACCCCACCTTAGGGGTTAATTATTGTTTCTTTTTAAAACTGCAAGTTGTAATGGTAGACGTTTTACGTCCCATTGGCATAATTTGAAAATTGACACAGGGAAACGTAGCTTTTTAAAAGAACATTCGAGCAAAGGAATGAAGGGAGAACCATGATCGCCGATGTCTGCCGCAGATCTGGCATTGGATGATGATGATGATGATGACGCAATTAAGATTTTGAAAAGAGGCGGGCTGCTTCGACCCTGCTTGTGAGAGCTAACCCAGGCTTGAAGAGAGATACAAGATCTCAGCAGACGGAGTTATTGAAGTAAAACAAAACGCAACACAACAAAACAAAACGAAACAAAAAAGAACAAGACCAAAACCACCGAAAACCTCCCGGTACGAGTATCGTACTCACGCCTTATTCCAGGTGCGAGGGGTAATGTCTAACTGACACACCACAAACTCGTTTTGGGTTGTTTTTTTAGTTTAAGAAAGTTTGCGTGAGTGTGATTTTAGGGGGGGGGGAGGGGGGTCTAAGTTATCTATCGGAACTTTGACTTTAGTTCGAAAACTGAACCATGAAATCCGACGATCTCTCCAGATGGATCAAGACAATTGATCACCAACACTGGCATATATAAAACATTCATACTTACGAATAAGCCATTTCTGGAAGAAAAAAACCCAACACAACAAAACAACAATGGCATGTGTGTATGAGGGGGGGGGGTGTTCTTGGCTTTGCCCAGTCTTTTACAGAGAAAAGGGGAGTGGGTTAAAAAAAATATTTTTGGGTGTGTTTTTGGAGAGAAAAAAAAGGAGAAAGGGATGCGGTTTTTTTTTTG
>NW_004797291.1:11362-12601 GCF_000002075.1 Aplysia californica | reverse complement strand
ACACACACACACACACACACACACACAAACACACACATATACACACTCACAGACACACACATAAAAAACATACACATACACGCATTACTAAAATCCCGAACAGAATCATTCACGAACAAACATATCAAATCCGGATGCAGAACCAATCCTATACATGTATGTACCGGAAACATGGATGCCAGTATCTTACGTCACAACAGTATGCGTATCTTCGAAGTAATTTATTGGTAGGCCTACAAAAGCTCATTTATCTTTGTCTTACGGCATGCAGTTTCAGACCCACAATGCATCGATCCTTTTTCGTTTTTCAACATGTACGACGAGACCTGTGCCTTTTCATGGAGACATCCAAGACGCCAAACGGACAAACCATAAAAAGTAAAAGCCGGAAATAAAAGGAATTAAATAAAGATGGGCCACAATCTTTTCTTTCCGTTTTTGGCTTCTCCTGTTACCACCCCCCCCCTCTCTCTCTCTCTCTCTCTCTCTCTCTCTCTCTCTCTCTCTCTCTCTCTCTTCCCATCCCCCTTCCTCATCCCATCTCCTCCCCCACATTCTCTTGTCCTCATCCCTCGGGCCCGCAAACCCTACTCACACCCGACGTCTTTTCCAGCCGGTTCCGTCTCTTTAAAATAAAAATTGAATTAAGGGAGTCGAAAAGAATAAGATTTGCGAGTGAGACACGACAAAGGGGAGGACGGAGTACTAGGTGAGCGGGAAGGAATGATGGGGAGGTGGGTGAGTGGGAAGGATTGAGTGAGAGAAAGATGGTGGGTTGGTGGTGAAAGAGTTGTGGGTGAGAGGAACGGACGGAATGAGAGAAGGATGGGGTGGTGGATGAGTGGAAAGGATGGGGTGAAAGAAGGACGGGGTGGTGAGTGAGTGGGAAGGACGGAGTGAGAGAAGGTCGGTGTGGTGGGTGAGTGAGAAGGACGGAGTGAGAGAAGGACGGGGTGTTGGATGAGTGGAAATGATGGGGTGAAAGAAGGACGGAGTGGTGGGTGAGTGGAAAGGATGGAGCGAGAGAACGGCGGGGTGGTGGGTGAGTGGGAGGAACAGGGTGAACGAGCGAGTCTTGCATCAGCAGGAGAGTAATTCACGATGAGGATGTATGGTGCGAACTCGATTTGGTTCTGAAGAGAAAAAGAGAGGGGACTTTTTTATATCTGTGAGTTTGAGGGCGGTGGGTCGACAGGAGATTTTCTTTATTTTTAACAAATTTAATATATTTTTAAAATG
>NW_004797291.1:7416-8953 GCF_000002075.1 Aplysia californica | reverse complement strand
CCCAGGTGCTTCTTGTGATGGAGGGAGGCTGATGGTGAGTGGTATACAGCTCCCAGGTGCTTCTTGTGATGGAGGGAGGCTGATGGTGAGTGGTATAGAGCTCCCAGGTGCTTCTTGTGATGGAGGGAGGCTGATGGTGAGTGGTATAGAGCTCCCAGGTGCTTCTTGTGATGGAGAGAGGCTGGTTGTAGGTTCTGGGGTCAGGGTTCAGGGGTTCCCGTTGTGATCAAGAGGAAGTATAGTCGAACATGCTCTAACGGCCACCTGTCTTTAAATTGTGAAATGATATTGGTCTAACGCCTCTATCAACATTATTAGGTTATTTAAGTGGCGGGACCTCCGAGTTTAACGTCCTTTTTTTCCCTCGTTCTCGAAGTTTAACGTCCATCTCCGAAAGGATCAAGCCAATTGGGAATTTCGTGTAAAGTGCCTTTCCCAAGGACACCCTGTCCGTAACAACAGTCACCAGTACAAACGATCACTTCAAGCCCCCCCCCCCTTTTTTTGCGTGGTTTTTTTCTCTATCTGTAATGACACTTCTCAAGACGACACCTGTATAAGACAACCAGTTCTCTTCTCCACAATGGGTGACCCTCTTGGACAATTATTTCGACTTGCACAGCACAATTACAATCGCGCAGCATAAAATGTGTCAGGCACTCGTCAATTTTTGGGCACGAGGAGTTATTGGTATCACCATAAAGCTTGTTCATTTGCCTTCCTTTTGATGACAAAAATACCCATCTATCATGAATAGAAGTTGAGATGTTTGCAATTAAAGGAAGTGGAGATCCCCTCTGAGGTAAATTTTGAGAGAAAATAGTCGCCAAAGTTTGGTGACTCATAGCCTGAGAATCCTTGGTAAGTGAAAATTGACATTTTTTGTGCCTTTAATCAACACTTTCAGTAAAATCTACACAAACATGCATTTTCAAAAGGATATTTAAGGTGCTGATCCAAAATACCCCACAAAAATTCTATGAAAATTGCCCCCCCCCCCAAAAAAAAAAAAAAGAGTAGAGGTCTAAGATTGCCTGTTTCTTTGATTTTATTATCTTGATGAGCGCCTGATTTCACCATCATTTCACTTAAATATAGGGCTGCACGACGTAAAATTGCCCCAACACAAGGACCTTACAACAAATTACATGTACTATACATAGCGGAACGCATGTACAAGTATAACGTTCTTTGCTAACACATGTACATGTATAACGACGTCCTTTGCTCCAAGACTACGTGCGGCTGAGCTGGGCCGTGGAGGAGAGAGGGGTCGACTGTTACAGGGGGTTACATACCCGGTTACTAATGTTACATAGGAAGACTAATCCCGGCGTAATATTTGCTGCTACTGCTGCTGTTGTTGTTGTTGTTGTTGTTGTTGTTGTTGTTGTTGTTGTTGTTGTTGTTATTGTTGTTGTTGTTGTTGTTGTTGTTGTTGATGTGACTGCAAACCGACTCTGACACTGTACGAAGTGCAGAAATATCCTGCTGACGTCACCGTTGTTGCTGGGAGTAAAGATGACATTGGAAGCTT
>NW_004797291.1:2455-3856 GCF_000002075.1 Aplysia californica | reverse complement strand
GAGAGATACAGCCCTCTGTCTGTCTGTCTGTCTGTCTGTCTGTCTGTCTGTCTGTCTGTCTGTCTGTCTGTCTGTCTGTCTGGGAGAAAACTGGCACGAATTTGAGACGAAATTGGCACTTCGTTCGCCTCAACTGCGTGCACTTTTCCCGGGCGCTACTCGCCATGTTGCCTCAGTCTCAAGGCTATCGAAATGTCCTTTTGGTAGACCCAAACACAGCCGTTTCATAAGATCGTGCACTTGTCCCCTAGATTTTAATAAGATCAGAGCTAGTTTTAAGGATACTGCTTCCAGGCGTGGAAAGTTATAATTTTACGATAAAAATCCAGTATAACCGAAGAATCAGAATTTCACCCCCCCCCCCAAAAAAAACAACAACAAACGAAACAAAACAACAAAATAAAACACATTTTTGGGGGGATCGAGCTTGTAAACAGAAAAAAATCTGAAATTTGAAAGTAGAGAAGCTTTTCTATATTTTGTGGTCAAAACCGCAAATAAATCCGATGTTTCAGCGTGGAAAAGATAAAATCGATGCTCAAATAATGTCTATGACAAGAAAATCACAAATTTCGTTCTCGCCTGTCTGCGTCTATTTGCGTTTTACGTGTCCATTTCTACACCGTCAGATCTTTTTGAAATTATTTTTACCTATGTTTAGTTCATGGATCTGAAAGACAAAATAACTAACGCTGCACAATACGGGCACATCTTTATTTGCAAATCTGAAACAAAAAGTTGAAAAATGGCATAGTTAAATACGCTAAATGCAGTAGTTTTCTCTTTCTTGTCAGCGTTTTCCCATGCTCCCACGCTCGGTGATTTCTCTTTCTAAAGTCAGACCATTTCCGGGCGTCTGCCGTCTGCCAAGAGCAGCATCGCGGTGCCATAAAGTCGTCTGGGAGTCTGCGGGAATTCCCGATCTGCTGGTCCCCAGTGTTGTGAAGTTTTCTATTGGGAGTCTCTTGTCACTTTCAGCAACGGTGCTACACCGTTTTGTTCGATTTTGATTAGTCTGCGAGGCCCAATGGAAAATGGAAGAGAGTGAGAAAATTACTCGTAACGCTGAGAATATTAAAATTTGTTTGTTTGGTGTGTTGAGACCCATGTCAACACACTAAGGGTCATCTAGTGCTAGAAAAAAAAAGAAAGACAGTGAGGCAGACAGGCAGACAGATAGACGGATAGACAGAGAGACAGACAGACAGATGGAGAGACTGATGAAGTGGTTGAAAAGGAGACTCGATCAATCTAAATACAACAGATAGTTCTACCTAAGTACTGGATACCACGTACGTTTAAACCCCTCCAGCATGTCAGAAGTTCACTCCGTATTATGTGCTCGACTAATGAAATTGGGCCAATTTTTTAGGCAAAGTACATGTAGGCCTATAACAACCC
>NW_004797291.1:0-2355 GCF_000002075.1 Aplysia californica | reverse complement strand
CCCCCCCCCCTTTCAACTACCAGTCGCCGGTGTTATACACGAGGTCGTGTTATAGGCGAGTATAATACATGTATACTAATAGCAGTTGGTCCATTAATCAATGTTTGATGATGACCAATGCATTCGCTTCACAGAGGAGAATATTTTTTATGCAGAATAGAAGAACTAAAGATTAGATAACTGGTGGCTTCTGCTATGTTCAGTGAGAACAATTTTGACAGAGAAGAGATTACTACATTCTGAGCATTCAAAGGCTCCGCTTCCACTTGTGGAAATACACAGCTTGTGGGCCTGTCTTGGTTTCAGCTTTTCTTATTCTCGAAGCCTCATATGACTTGCTGCACATTGTGACTGCAGCTCTCCAACATAGTCTGGCAGGGGCTAGGTTCTCCCAAAGGATTAAAATTTATGTTGAAGTGCTTCAGAGACATATTCGGGGGTGTTTTTGCAGCGCTTTTATGCTGCGCCAACATTACGCTTCCCTGAGGATAGTTTAAGAGCAAATACTGCCTTTGGATTTCTGAAATCAGCGAAGTTGAGCTTAGAAAATGGACTCATAGCATTTGCCGTTTTTTGAGAAGTTCGGTATTAGTATTTTATCCTGCTATTTGATACCAAAAATTTTCCTGGGGTATTTCATTTGGAAATGATTCAGCTTCTTGGCATGGCTTTAGTACATTCATTGTTCAGGTCTTGGCAAATTACAACAGGGTTAGGAGGACTACTGCTTTGTAGACTTTCAACTTTGTCTTTGTCTTTGTGCGAATGCCACAGGAGTACCAAACCCTTGGTCTGAGCCTTTCAAAGGGTTCACCAACCTTATTCATACGTAAACTCCGTAAAATTATTTCTCCATCGATGCGAGCATTTGACAGCAGTGTACTGCCAAGATATTTGAAACTATCAAAACCATTCAGTGTAGTTTGAGGTATTTTGATTTGAGGAGGGTGAGTTTGGGCATCAGCAGGGACAGGCTGAAGAGAATTTTTGTCTTTGCTGGCTATGCTTATTGTACTTAAAGTTTTACAATCTTTTCTCTCCGGCGCGTATATACGGTGAATTCAAATAAAATGCAAGTGATATCACGTAACACCTGTCTTCATGATAAAACCATAATGCACAGACATAAAATTCATGTAGAGCAGAGAATAAATATGTCGGCGCCTGTGGTATACTGTTTAGGCTCCTCCTAGTGAGGCCTAGATTACATGAGTTCGAATCTAGCGTGCGCAATGAGCTCCTATCTCATCATCATAATCCGGTGCCTTGCCGACTGGCGTGGGTGATCATGGACCTCCACTTCACTCTGTCTTGCGTTGCAGCAATGGTGTCAGTTGTTCTTGCTGCTCCCAGCCATGTTGTCATCTTGTCCCGTTTCTTTTCCCTCTGTCTGCCTCTGTCCCTCTCTCCATCAAACGTGCCTGTTGTTACAATATTCTCCAATGCTTTTTTCGCCTTGTGTGTCCGAAGAAATTTGCCTGTCTACATGTATTAATAGCTCTTCACCGTTGCGAGCAGGAAACGTGAGTTCAGATCTCTCAGGAAAAAACTGATTTTTATCAAGAACAATACATTGTATCCGTTTTTCAACCAGGATGTTGCATTCCACTCAGTCCAGGTTCGCGCTGACATATGACATACTAACAACGTCGAAACAGCCCGCCCCCTAGATTATTCAGATGACGTGACAGAATATTATATTACAATAATCAATATTATAATTACTTGTTGGATTTCGCGCATGTGTTAGAGTTGCCCAACTTTTCTTTCCCTCCTAAATCTACACCATCTCCGTTTTTCAGATCAGATGTTGAAAGTAATAACATTGCGGAAAGGTAGTGCGCACATACATTAAGATTAGAAGGACAGTGTGTATTGACTCAGAATTTCCAGTGCTCAAAAGCTCTGAATCGATATGTACTTGAACCTTCTTTTCCCAGTAGGAGCAGATTCTAAAACTTCATTCAGAATGTACTCAGTACGCACATCCATTGTCTCTACTTTCTGTGTATGGCCGTATCTAGGTCGCCGAGAAGTCATGCGAAATGATTTTAACTATTCTAAAAATGGGGAAAGGGGGTGGAGGAAATGTACTGTTGCCCTATATTCTGGCAAGGCATTCACGTGACCTAGGAATGCAGGATTTCTTCATGACTGGGTTTTAATATTATGTCGAGTTAGCAGTATAATATGATGAAGATGAGATTATAAAAAAGGACCGAATATAGACAGGCAGACAGACAGACGGACAAACAGACAGACAGCTAGATAGATAGATAGATAGATAGATAGATAGATAGATAGATAGATAGATAGATAGATAGATAGATAGATAGATAGATAGATAGATAGATA
>NW_004797290.1:2714214-2715307 GCF_000002075.1 Aplysia californica | reverse complement strand
TAAGAAAATGTTTTGGTCGCTACTCGGATTCGAACCCGGGACCTTAGAATGAGAGGCCAACACCTTAACCTCTAGGCCACGAGAGCCCTCAAGCATGGGTTTGAATAGAGAGAGATAGAGAGAGGGGTTGAGGGAAAAATCGAGAGAGAGAGAGAGAGAGAGAGAGAGAGAGAGAGAGAGAGAGAGAGAGAGAGAGAGAGAGAGAGAGAGAGAGAGAGGGGGGGGGAAAATACAATACATTACCGCAAGAAACATAGCAGTAGTAGTGTAACAATTCCGGGAGTCACAAAGCTTTTCCCTCTCCAATCTTCGTTTCGCGCTAATTCTGATCTTTTGCGGTTAGAGTGTGTTATGTCAGAGATCGTACATAACAGGATAGTTCACTCCTCCCTTTGAGCCAATGGCAAATGTCCTCAAAATCCAATGGCGCCCTCTTGGAAAAAGTGCGGACTTTGCGAAGAGAGTTAACCTACTTGTGCGAAAAACTATAAAAGCGAAACTAACAAACTGTGCTATTTCTATTCTTCTTATAGAAAAACGAAAGAAAGGTTCAAAACAAAGACTGCAGCGCCATCTGAACCAATGCGCGTACTTCTGCTGACCCTTTTTTGGCTGAGTGAACTATCTCGTTATGAACGATCTTTGGTTATGTGGCGTCATCAGTTCGTAGCTAGGATTCGGGACTCGTTAATCGTGAGGCTGGGGGTTCATTCGGGGGTTCCGGGTTCTGGGTTTCGGGGGCTCGAAGGTTCGGGGTTCGGGGGTTCGGGGTTAGGGTCTGAGGCAGATGGGAGCAGGCACTTACTTGCAGTAACCGTCATCGTCAGAGTCCACGGGCTGGTCCGGACAGGAACCGTAGTCACAGGTGGCCGTCACTTCCTGGTACGTCACTGGAACAGGGAGACAGGCACAACATGTACACGGTGAGTGGTAGATGGTGAGTGGTACATGGTGAGTGGTAGATGGTGAGTGGTACATGGTGAATGGTAGATGGTGAGTGGTACAGGGAGACAGGTACATGGTGAGTGGTACAGGGAGACAGGTACATGGTGAGTGGTACAGGGAGACAGGTACATGGTGAGTGGTACAGGGA
>NW_004797290.1:2711277-2712602 GCF_000002075.1 Aplysia californica | reverse complement strand
AGTAGTAGTAGTAGTAGTAGTAGTAGTAGTAGTAGTAGTAGTAGTAGTAGTAGCAGTCCTCCCCAGGCAGGTGGTAACCCCTCGCTCTCTGTATCAACAATGATAATAAATTGCTGCACTTCCAAGATCCAAGTACAACTCTATGGACGCTGAAACCACACAAGTGTCTCAGACCACTCAGGTTTTTAAGGGTTTTTTTTCTTCCCCGTATGTGTTTTACGACGCTCGCAACTGCATATGGTGAAACAAGCACAAGGGACTCATTAACACATGTCTGTTGTCAGGAAATTTTGAATTTTGCCCGGATAGCGGCCGAAGTCTACTCTTATCAATGTTAGACCACCATGGGATCTTTAATGTGCGCAACTTGCACACAGGACCTCTGAGACTGTTCGCCCTTGCCAGAGAAGGTCAGGTGTAGATATTTCATTCCAGAATATCAGGGGTGTGGCTGAAAGACAGCAGTAAGAAGGAGCCAAGGAGTAGCAGGAGAAAGGCTGTAGAAAGAGTCTGGAGCCCAGAGGAGGGGGCAAAGGAGGTGAGGGGGTGGGGGCAGAAAGTGGAGACGAAAGCAGACGATAGAACATTGCTAGAGAGCAGGAAAGAAGATGAAGGGAGCCAATTTAGAGAAGAAAATTTTTTTCCAGTCGTTTTCCGTATTCGAACCCGAGACCTTCGAATGAAAGGCGAACATCTTAAGTTCTAGGCCACGAGAGCCCCCCCCCCCTCCCCCCTTCCACTCAAGTTTGAACTCACCTCTAGGGTGTTGGGAGGGTGTCAGTGCTAGGTCTCTAGGTCCTACTTTGTCTCTCTCTCTCTCTCTCTCTCTCTCTCTCTCTCTCTCTCTCTCTGTTGATCCCATCTATCAGTCTTGTTTGTTCCTCGCTCAATATGCGGGTGGTTGGAGGGTGCCTCTGATAGGTCCTACTTCTTTACTTTCCTCTCTGTTTTTTCTGTTGTTTGCCTTACTTTCCCCAAGCACTAAATGACCATAATTGTGTCGATTTCTTCTCAAGCAAACAAACAAACAAACAAACAAACAAACAAACAAACAAACAAACAAACAAAACAAACTGGCGCTCATATGACCTGATGCAGTTGCGAGCAGCGTAAAACCTCTACTAAAGCAAAACAAAGAAACAAACAAATCAGCATTATAATGACCGTGATTTTGTCCATCTGTTTCTCTTTTACTTTACATTCCTTGTGTTCTCCTTCCATTCCCTTCTTTATTCGGTTCTCCTTCCATTTCCCTTCTTTATTCGGTTCTCCTTCCATTTCCCTTCTTTATTCGGTTCTCCTTCCATTTCCCTTCTTTATTCGGT
>NW_004797290.1:2708808-2710517 GCF_000002075.1 Aplysia californica | reverse complement strand
TCTATCAGTCTTGTTTGTTCCTCGCTCAATATGCGGGTGGTTGGAGGGTGCCTCTGATAGGTCCTACTTCTTTACTTTCCTCTCTGTTTTTTCTGTTGTTTGCCTTACTTTCCCCAAGCACTAAATGACCATAATTGTGTCGATTTCTTCTCAAGCAAACAAACAAACAAACAAACAAACAAACAAACAAACAAACAAACAAACAAAACAAACTGGCGCTCATATGACCTGATGCAGTTGCGAGCAGCGTAAAACCTCTACTAAAGCAAAACAAAGAAACAAACAAATCAGCATTATAATGACCGTGATTTTGTCCATCTGTTTCTCTTTTACTTTACATTCCTTGTGTTCTCCTTCCATTCCCTTCTTTATTCGGTTCTCCTTCCATTTCCCTTCTTTATTCGGTTCTCCTTCCATTTCCCTTCTTTATTCGGTTCTCCTTCCATTTCCCTTCTTTATTCGATGTTCTCTTGTCTTGTACCATATTATTTTACTCCTCGTTTTCTTTTCTCCACACTTTGTTTATTTGTTATGTCTCCTTTACATTCTGCAGGTAGTTGTTTCATTCATTAATAATATTCATTATTTATTAACTTTTCGGGGTCTTTCTTTTTTTCTTTTTTTTTTGGAGGGGGGGGGTTGGAATGGGTGTTGTGTCAAGCAATGAAGGTGAAACATCTACAAATAACGATGACCGAAGCGTGGAAGAATTCGGTACGACAGAGGAAAACGAAGCCAAACAGAACACAAATCAGCGCTAAGCAGCTTAATATATTATTATTATGATGTGAAAGCTAGTTTTTTTAGGGAAGCATGTCAGTTTGTCACAGGCCCAGTTAGTCACGGGCCAAGTTTGTCACAGGCCCAGTTAGTCACGGGCCAAGTTTGACACAGGCCCAATATTTTGTCACAGACCCACGACCTCGCCTCGACTGTGCCCTGCATGAAGGAAGTTATCACTGACACTGACACTCTTCCCAGATAGACTAAATGAATGATCGATCGATTTTATTAATTGAATTTTATTTAAAAATTGTTTTTAACGAAAGAGCTTTCATTTTGTTGAAATTTTTCAGAGTAGTTTGCTTTGATTTGCATACAAAAGGAAGAAATATTGAACATCACAAGCTGAATTGACATTTTAGAGAGACAATCTCTACACCACCGATTTCATGGTGGAGAATAGAAAACGCAAGTTACACCTACAGTGTTAAAGTGCTGTAAGTATGACTGTCATCAATACTCAAATACTTTAATGAAATTGTGACAAATTGGGCCTGTGACAAACTGGGCTGCCTTTTTATTTAGCAAAGGTGTGAAAAGACAAAAAAAAGCCCTAGTTGGTCAAAAATGTAGTTCCATCAAAACGCACACGTTTAACCATGCCGTAATAACATGTTGAATGGATTAGCTAAGATTTGGAATCGAAATAGTTTGTAATTAATTATATTTGCAATATGTTGTAGATCTACTTCACCAAAGGTAAAAAATGTGTTAGAAGGTTTTTCTCCAAACTTCGTTTTTACACCATGTTTTACAAAATGTGGCATATAGCTTTAAAACTACTCCGGATATTTGAAAAAAAAAAAATCAGAGTGTTCAGCATTGGAATCGCCGCAAGAATAAAATGCCCTATTTTTAATATCCAAGATTTTTGACAACTGGGGCCTTTCTCCAGGCACACACACACACACACACACACACACACA
>NW_004797290.1:2704420-2708127 GCF_000002075.1 Aplysia californica | reverse complement strand
GACGAGGTGAAAGAAGGCATTGGGCAGGGAGATCAGGAGATATAAAACAAGGGAGCGGAGAGAGAGTGAAGGGTGTGGGAGTGGGGGTGCTGTGATGTCATCATGTCTGTCCACGTGTCGTCAGGTCAAGCCATGAAAGGAGAGGTCAAGTGGGATGTTTCTGGTTCCCTTCAAACGTATCTGGCCGGTAGGGCTGGGCAATGAGTCGCTTTAGCGATATCCGGATGATATGTTAGTGCACCTCTTCGGCAAATAATATGCCATGAACCGCTTCGGCAAATGTGTTAGAACCACTTTGGCAAACGGGTTAGCACTACTTCAACAAATGGGTGCACCCACTTCGGCAAACGGGTCAGGAAAGAGAGTTAAGAGTCTGATTTCGGATAGTATTTCGTTTTGAATTGTCTGGTTATCCTTTAGTTATAGATTATCCCGTTTGTGCCCAGCTGTTCTAGCCGGGGGCGTCCACAGAGGAGGCGGGGTGCGACCGATTTATTGTGAGGTCAAATATTCGTGGCGTAACTTATTGTCAAATATATCCATAACTGTCCAACATAGATTCTCCAACGTTTGCACAATGACTTAAACCAATTTGTCTTAACTGATGAATTTTTTTTCAAACACATGTACACCGTATTTTTTTAAACTCCGTGATAAATACTAATACAAAAATCCAAGTCTATGGTTTCTACAACTTTTGAAAGGTTTACAGCTTCAGCAACATCGCCTTTAAAAGCAAGTCTGTCATTTCTTTTTCTAATCGCCAGATTATGCTTAGGTTCAATTGAAAGCATGTTGTGAGAATATTTCGAGCAAAAAAAAAAATGTGTTCGCTGGAAAATAAATTTCTCGTAGCAAGTTTTGCCACTAAATAGTGTAATTGGTGAGCTGTGACGTAGGCCACATATGCGTATCGTCACGCTCATAAGCAAAGGGCGTAACTCAGAGTTAGATCATAGCCCCTTGCATTCTTTGTGTTCACGCGTCTTCCCATTCAACGTTTGAATTAAAATATTACGTTTTTCCAAACAAAGAGAAATAGTGAATAAAAGGCGTGAAAACGATATGCCTTACTCATACATTCGAGTTATACAGGGTGCCCACTACGGCTGAATCGGGCCGATCGCCCGACTCGATCGCCTGAAACTGAAAACAAACACGTTTGTTTTTGAGGCAATCGAGTCGGGCGACCGGCCCGATCAGCCGATCCCATCCGTAGTGGTCACCCCGTATTAGGCATCCTGATGCATCAAAATGCACAAGGCCTAGATCACGTCCAACCGACTTCCGCCATCACTTCAGCGTTTGCTCACATAACTTGACGTCAATGTCTCTCAGACAATAAACTTCTCAGCAAGTAATGAATATCTAGATAATGGTAAGTTGAGCCTAACTTTACAATGTTACCTTCCTACTAGTTAATTACATGTATGATGCATTCTAAAGTCTAGATGTAGCTATGATATTTGAGCAAAGGATAGGAATACGAATTGCTTAACTCAAACCAGCTTAGTTTCGTGGATTATTAACAGCACTTTCACCTAATGTTTTTTTGTTGTTGTTTTTTTTTTACCTACAAAGCATATAGATGAATCAGAATAAGTAACATTCTTCATCTTTAATTTAAAAAAAAAAAGGAATCGTTTATATCTTCCGCTCCTCCAAGTAATCAAGCCTTAGAAGAGGGCAGTATGAGTTGGGCATGATGTAAATGTGTCACGGCCGGGTGGGATCAGGCGCTTGTCAGTTTTGGGGCATATGGAGTTATTGGTATCATCTTAAAACCAGTCCAGTTGCCTCGTTTTTTATTTTAAAAATATCCATTTTTATCTTGGATACAAGTCAAGGTATTGGCGGCTGAAGGAGGAGGGGGTCACCTGATTTCAGAGATAAAATTAGCGAGAAAATGACCGCCAAAATTTAGTTATTTCTTTAGCTTGAGAGTCCGTGGAAACTAAAAATTTTCATCTTTTATGCCTTTAATCAATGTTTTTCAGTTAAATACTCACAGAGATGTGTTTTTTAATGGGCACGAAAGGTGTTGAGCCAAAAAAGCAAAAATCCGACAAAAATTCCTAAACTTGTGGAAAAATATCAATTTCTTCGCTTTCGTTATTTTGACGAGCGTCCGATTTCACCACGCTGCCTCACAAATTGTTTTACACACTAAAAACCTGATTTAGGCGAACTGTATTTTTTGTATATTTTGATAATTAGACCTATTTAATAATAGATCTATATCGTGATACCTGTTATAATTCATTCGCCAGTTAGTTTTTTTCTCCCCCAATCAGTAATCATACTTGTACGGTAATGTTTCAGCCCCCAGATTATAATCAACATAACCATACATTTATGGAACTATCGCAAGCACTATTGAGCGATCGCTGAAAAAAACCGAACTGAATTACATCCCAATGGACGACGTGAACATCATGCTCAAAGCCAGACGCATCCCCTGGCCCGATGAAGTTATGTACCTGGACCACAACTTTCTCAAAGATTTGCCAAAGGTCGGAGAGCACTAAACAATCCGCCCAGGGAGAAAAGCAGACGATCCGACTGTCACTGACTGGCAGGCATCAAAGTACACTCCAGTCTTTAAAATTCAGTACAAGCTGAACTTTGATGATGGATGGCAGGAGCTGCAAGGACCAAGAAAGCTGAACACGCAATGTACGACGGTTACTGCTGGACCTCTCTGCAAAGACAGATTGAAGATAGCTGCCAACCAGTATAAACATCTACAGGAGTTGAAGGCCGTCGTACCACGATGCTACCACAATCACCATGAAAATTTGCCTCAGTAAGAAGCTTTGAAAGCGAACAAGTCAAATTCGATTGTTGCAGAGTCTTTCAAAACAATTGTGACTTTTGTCGTATTGCCATTGGACATAGAGTGAGACAGACATGCTCTTCTATTGTTGAGAAAACTCAATAAAGTAGTAGTTGTCAAGCCACACCCCTTGAAGAAAGTTGGGGTATTCTTTGATACTCAATAAGTGTTTTTGTATAATAATAATATACTATGATGTAACCAACTTCACTCAAACCATTGCTGAGGTAGCAGAGCTTTTGTGTGGCGTTCTGCCTATATTTCTTTTTTAGTGTTACTTTTTTCCAGGCCTTTGAATAGCCACCCAGTGCCAATAGTACCGTGTCGGACACGGTCATAAATGATGCTGCTACTGCTGCTGTTGTTAGTTGTTGTTGTTGTTGTTGTTGTTGTTGTTGTTGTTGTTGTTGTTGTTGTTGTTGTTGTTGTTGTTGTTGTAGCTGCTCTCCATTACCCTTCGAACCTCCAGTTCTTCTACTTCAAATGTAGTTAATAGACCCATTGCTGTGTTCTACTTCTTCTATTTCTAGTTAATTTTCAACTTTGTGACCGCTGTTTTTGCCCGAATTGACTTCTTAGCACTGAAATGACAGCAACTGAAAGAATGTTGGTAGCAATAAAATCGTCCTCTTCCTCTTCCATCTTTTTCTATTTCTTACTCCTCCTCCTCCTCCTTTTCCTCTTTCTCCTAATCCTTCTCCTCCTCCTCCACTTCCCTCTCTTTTTCTTCTTTCCTTCCTCCTCTTCCTCCTCCTCCTCCTCCTCCTCCTCCTCCTCCTCCTTCTTCTTCCTCTTCTTCTTCTTCTTCTTCTTCTTCTTCTTCTTCTTCTTCTTCTTCTTCTTCTTCTTCTTCTTCTTCTTCTTCTTCTGA
>NW_004797290.1:2698842-2700715 GCF_000002075.1 Aplysia californica | reverse complement strand
CTCTGTCTTTCTATGTAATGCAGGCAGGACTCAGTGCCGATAGCTGCTCTTACTTCTTCATTTCTCTGCCTGTCTCGTCTTGGTATGTTAAGGGTTTTGAGGAGACATTTCATTTAGCATGCGGTGATTTTTCTTTTATGGGTTTTACTTAATGTCCAGGTCTGGCACTGATAACATAATGTTGGTATGAATATTGAAGTGATAAGCTGTCTCTGTGTCCATGGAAATGTTTGGATGAGATAGGAAGGGTGCGAGCTGGTAGGTGACAGCGTTGGCCTTTTGGGGTCGTATTTCTATTTCTCTGTCTATGGACCCGTTTTCAGATAAAGTGCTGCCAAGATATTTAAACTCCTTCACCTGTTTCAGTTGTTTACTATTGACATGGATGTTCAGGGGACTACGGTTTCGGCTCACTTTCATAACTTCTGTTTTTGATGCGCTTATTTTCATGTTAAGTTTCTCGCAGCTGGTGTTCTGTAGTGTGATCTTGGAGGCTTTGTTGATTTGGGCGGATAAGACATTGGTCGTCTGCGAATAGGAGTTCATTTGTGAGGTAGCGTGGTGGAATCAGGCTCTCGTCAATTTTGGGGCATGTAGAGTTATTGGTATCATCATAAAGCTTGTTCACTTGTATCTAGTTGGATGAAAAAAATATCCATTTATCTTGAATATAAGTCGAGATATTTGCGAATGAAGGAGGAGGGGGTCACCTGTTTTCAGAGGTAAAATTAGTGAGAAAATTGCCGCCAAAGGTTAGTTATTTCCTTAGCGTCCGCGGTGACTGAAAATTTACATTTTTGTGTGCCTTTTACCAACATTTTAAAGAAAACTCCACAGAGCAATGAGTTTTTTAATAGGCATGAAAGGTGATGAGCCAAAAAACAAACAAAAAATGATAAAAATTCACAAACCTGTGGAAAGATGCAGGATTCTTCACTTTGATTATTTTGACGAGAGCCTACTACATAATAAATCCGGATGGATGTCCACCTTTCTGCAAACTGTGGTGTTTGTACCTTTATTCGTAACGGTTTTATTGGTGTTCTTTCGGACGTACTGTTTCTCTGGTCACCTGGTACATCTGCACTCTTGTTACAGAACTGGTATCCACGCAGCATCCGCGACTAATCCAATCCAGCGAATCGGGTCAAGGTCGGGTAGGTTTTCCTCCATGGAGTTCAAACAGCTACAATTATAGCACAAGTCCACCAATTTGATTCACGCCGTGAAAAACAATCGCGTTTGATTATGTTGGTTCCGTTTTTTGGGGTTTTTTTTAATGCTCAGCACCTTTTGTGGGATAAGTGGTGCGGTGGCGAAGTGGTTAGTGTGCTCGTCTTCGAAGCGGAAAAGTCCGGGTTCGAGCCTCGGTTCGGACACGAATTTTTTTCGCCCCCACCTGCCCACCCACCAGCAATGGGTACCTGACTCCGAGTTGGGGAAGTAAAGGCGGCGTGGAAAGGAAATGGCCACCCTACCACAATATGCCGAAGGCCCAGGAAGTTGTCTCACTAACAAGGCAACCCCCAATGTCATGATGGGATGCGGGAACAACTTTACTTTTCATGTCCAATGAACAACAATTAATGTAAATTCGCCGTTTCCAGGGACACTGCAAATTTGGAAGTCACAAAATGTTGGCGGCTATGTTCTCGCTAATTTTCACCTCTGAAACCAGGCGACCTCCACCTCCTCCAATGGCAAATATCTCGACTTTACTTAGGATATATATCAGTGGCTATTTCATCTAAATCAAGACAAAAAACATGCTTAAGGATGATAACAATAGTTCCACAGGCTCGACAATTGACATCAAAACAATAACTGTCATTCTGTGCGGGGGGAAAGTAAGACAAACAGACTGAAACGACAG
>NW_004797290.1:2680531-2684491 GCF_000002075.1 Aplysia californica | reverse complement strand
TCCATGGGCGACAAATCGCCAGTGAAGGGGTTGCACCTCCTGCTGGCGGAGCAGTGGGTCTATTTATATCCCCCCGACCCACTGGGGGTATCCTGCTTTCTAACCACGTTCGGTCGTGTACTCTCGTCTCCACTATTTCCTATTAAAACGGAAAATGTTTAATGTTTCCCGCGCGCTTATTAGTCATGTGACCTTATGCAGTTGCGAGCACCGGAATCCTAAGAACCCCCCCCCCCCAAACCCTCAAAAAAAAAAAAGAAACCATTTTAAAAAAGCCCATAAAGTGTCCGCCACTTCCGTAAAGGGGTAACGAACTCCCCACACACAACAACTCATCCCCTAAGGGATCATAAACTGTAGCAGCAGCCAGGGAAAGGTCAATGACTCGTAGACCATTCACCTCACGCCTCACGGCTCACGCCTCATGTCAAGGCTCACAGTACAGACTCTGCCCACACGCTACATCTGTCATCTAGAGCCAGAGAGTTGGGTGCAGCGCCACCTACACCGACAACACTACAGCTGGGACCATCGACCTTCTACAACTTTTCTCTTTTTTTTTTTGGTAAGTGTTTTACGGCGCTCACAACTGCATAAGGTCATATGAGCGCGCAGGACACACCAAACATTTTCAGTTGATAGGAAATTTTGAACATTGCCTGGGTGGCGGTCAAAGCCTACTGTTATCGATTTTGGACCACTAATGGATTTTTAAGGTGCGCAACTTGCATATGGGACCTCCGACATTTTTCACCCTTGTCTGAGAAGGTTAAGTGTAGATCTTTCCTACCAGAAGACCAGGGGTGCGGCTGAAAAATAAGTGAAAATATAGCAGTAAGAAGGAGGCAAGGAGTAGCAGTAGAAAGGCTGCAGAGGGAAGAAAGTGGAGACGAAAGCAGACGACAGAACTTTGCTACAGAGCAGGAAAGGAGGTGAAAGGAGACTATTATAGAGAAGAACATTATTCCGTCGCTATCCGGATTCGAACCCGGGACTTTTGAAAGAACGGCGAACACCTTAACCTCTAGGCCACGAGATCCCCCGGTTGCGCACGTTAAAGATCGCAAGGTGGTCCAAAATTCAAAGTTACAGAAATAAAGGACGGGAAAAAAACTAAACAAAACGACCTGCCAGTAGCGCCCTCTATCCACCCTCTCACCAGCGGTCCGAGGTCCGATACTTGACAAGCGTACACTTTTTACGACTAGATCTAGATCTATAGTAATAGTCACTTACCTAAAAAAAAATAATATCTTTATTATATTATCTTTTAAGGTCAGTGAATAATAGTAAAAAAAAACCAACCGTGTATTCCCAAAGTCCCGATTTTCAAGGGACACAACCGCACAATTAATTCTACATTATAACAGTAAACACGGGTTAATTTCCTTTGATTTAAAAGGCAACACAAAACAATCATGCAAGTTGATTTATTGATACTAGATCTAGATCATCTAGCATGAACTACCAGGAAGAATTTCTTGGTCATTTTTTTCAGCATTTTCTTTTTCAAAATTGTGACAAGATATGAATTTATTTTTTTAATGTAGGTATTTTTACGCCTCTATCCGCACAATTCAGAAAATTTACGAGGCAGGCTTCAACTGTGCCTGTCACTAGTGTCAGGGCCAGCCTGAGCTTAGTTTAGTTTTAGTAAGGGTTTTACGGCACTTGCAACACAATAAGGTCATATAAGTGCAGAGGAATAGAGGTGTTACAAGAAAGTAACAAACACAAAAAAGAAGGAGGAGAAATATAATAAAGACGATAGATTATGTTTGATAGGAAAGAAGAAGCAAACCACACCAGAGCACCCGCCAACCACCCACTAGCCTGAGCTGAAAGGGACACAACATCCCAGCAGAAAGACAGGTATAATCCGTAAAATGTCTCCCCACTCGGGAATCGAACTCGGGTCGCCTGTGTGTGATAGCAGAGCACCTAACCGCTACAGCACAGCCGTCGGTTGTATACGTGTATACGACTCACGGTCACGCCACCAGCACACAGTCGTTACACTGTGGGGAATGAATACTGTAGTTTGCTTTATTGTTTTAGTTTTAGGAAGAGTTTTACGGCACTTGCAACACAATAAGGTCATATATGTGCCGAAGATTAGAGGTTTTACAAGAGAGTAACAAATACAAAAAAGGAGGAGAGATAAGGACGTTAGATGTTTGATAGGAAAGAATGAGCAAACCACACCAGAGCACCCGCCAACCACCCACTCAGCACACAGTCGTTGCACTGTGGGGAATAAATTACTGTAGTTTCCAGCCCGCAGTCTCGCCATTTTCTCCTTTGTTGCAGGCACACTTGACGACAAAGGCGGCTAGTATTTTTGTTTATTTATTTGTTTGGTTTTTGTTCGTGTTGCTTTTGGTTTTAGTATTTAAGTGAAAATTTAACGGCACTTGCAACACAAAATTGTGCTATGAGTATACGAGGTCTGTCTCAGAATAAAGTTTCCCTCCTCCATAAAATCAAAAATACGCAATCAACAGCCACTAAATTTTGTGATGTCATGACATCATGTCTAAGAAATCTCTACGCCAAATTGCAAGTGCATTGATGAACGAGTCATAGAGCTGTGACGTGTCAAGTGTGGTGTTCTTGTGCACTTTGTCCAAGGCAAAATCGAGGAAAATTGCTGAGCAAAACATTGGTGCAACCTTCTCATGCTACGATGTCCGAGTTGTGATCAAATTTTCCACTCTTCTCGGCAAGTCTGCAGTTTCAACTAATGGTGATGTATATAAAGTAATAGGGAATAATGCCCCATCAATTCAAACAGTAGGGAAACGGATCAGGGAGATTAAATGTGGGAGATCTGACTTGAAAGATGAAGCGCACACAGAAAACATGGGGAGAGAAAGGTGATGCACATTGTTTTTTTTCGACATGAGTGGCTTCATACTGAGCTGGCTACTCACACCTGGCGTAGCTGTCAATGGTGGCTACTACAGGTTCGTCCTCAAAGACAAGCTGAGAGCTGCGATCCGGAAAAAGAGCCGCTTTGCTTGAAGAAAACGTCATCCTGCATCATGACAACGCGCCTGTTCACAAGTCCAGAGTTGTGCACGAGTTTCTAGTGGGCTGCTCGTGGCAATTCTTGGAACACCCGCCCTATTCGCCCGATCTCGCCCCAGGCAACTTCCACCTCTCCCCCAAGATGAAAAAAAATGCTGCGACGTCGGTGATTTGAGGACGAGGACCAGATTCAAGAGGCTATGAGAAAAGTACTCGGTACCTTGGACAAACGATCACTGACCACTGTCTTTGACAGCTGGGTACATCAAATGGAGAAATGTCTTGAACTTGATGGTTCCCTACGTTAAATAGATATTTGAATAAGCTTTCTGTGGATACCAAATACATGTACGTGTACACGGAGATTTATAATTGTATGTGAGGACAGCTTGACGGGGAAACTTTCTTCTGAGACACACCTCGTAAATGCTGAAGATGAGAGCTGTTGCTAGAGATAAGAGTAGAGAGATAAAAAAGGGAGACAGGGAGATAAAGAAAGAGAAAGAGAGAGAGAGAGAGAGAGAGAGAGAGAGAGAGAGAGAGAGAGAGAGAGAGAGAGAGAGAGAGAGACCAAGGGAGAGAGAGAGAGAGATCAAGAGAGAAAGAAAGAGAAATCAAGTGAGAGAGAGATCGAAAGAGAGAGATTGAGAGAGAGAGAGAGAGAGAGATCAAGAGAGAAAGAAAGAGAAATCAAGTGAGAGAGAGATCGAAAGAGAGAGAGAGAGAGAGAGAGAGAGATTGAGAGAGAAATAAAGAGAGAGAGACAGAGAGAAAGAGAGATCAAGAGAGAGAGAGAGAGATAAAGGGAGAGAGACACAGAGAGAGATTTTTTGTTTTTGTAAAGTGTTTACGGCGCTCGCAACTGCATAGGTCATATGAGCGCGCGGGACACACCTAATATTTTCAGTTGGTAGGAAATTTTGAATTTTT
>NW_004797290.1:2676434-2679071 GCF_000002075.1 Aplysia californica | reverse complement strand
AGAGAGAGAGAGAGAGAGAGAGAGAGAGAGAGAGAGAGAGAGAGAGAGAGAGAGAGAGAGAGAGAGATGTTCAAAAGACCATCCATCAAACATCAGGAAAAGACAGAAGAAAACAACACGTCTTGAGTGGCTTTCCTTGAACCTCCTTTAATTTGTTATAAATATGATTGTAATTACAACGAGCAAATAGGAAAAAGTGAACATGTAATTAGAAGTC
Organism: Aplysia californica; assembly: GCF_000002075.1. Classification (NCBI taxonomy): domain Eukaryota; kingdom Metazoa; phylum Mollusca; class Gastropoda; order Aplysiida; family Aplysiidae; genus Aplysia; species Aplysia californica. The sequence goes on along the minus strand of NW_004797290.1, from coordinate 2,678,854 downwards.
AAAGAAATAAACCAAGTGGGTCAACTCTGGTCCAAGACACACACTCACACACAGAGAACACACACATGTACACACATGCGAAACACACACATACACATACGCAGAACACACACAACACAATCATGCAAAAAATACACAAAACACACACACAAACAAAACACACACACACACATACACACTGTTCTATTTCACTGTTCACTAGACAAAGTATTCACACATAAGAGTTAGACACACCCCAGTCACTGGTCCATTCAGGGGCTTTGGAAGCATGCAAACAGCCCCCCCCCTCCACCCCCCAAAAAAACAACAAAACACACAAACAAACAAACAAAACAACAAAAAACCCTCCAACAAAACAACTACAACCCAGAATAAAGAAAAACAAGAACAAATAAAAAGATGGAGAGAAGAATTCAGATGGAGAAAAGCCCAAGTCGGCAAACACCCACAGTGGTTTTAACAACAGCAACAACGACGACAACAACAACGACGACAGCAACAACGACAACAGCAACAACGACGACAACAACAACGACGACAACAACAACGACGACAGCAGCAACAACGACAACAGCAACAACGACAACAGCAGCAACGACGACAGCAGCAACGACAACAGCAACAACGACAACAGCAGCAACAACGACAACGACAGCAACAACGACAGCAACAAAGACGATGACACCACACTTGTCCTAAACAGAACTACAAACACAGAGAGAAAAAACAAGAGGTTTACAGTAAAACCTTCAGCATTCAAAGAAATAAATAATTTACTTTCCATGGTACAGAAAAATTTGAAAACAATTCTTTCAAAGAAATACTATCAGTGGTGGTTCTGAAAGATAGGGAAAAGAATTCCATAATAAAACTAAAACTTTGGATGACCCGACAAACTATCCGTGTCTCTCTGACAAACTATCCGTGTCTCTCTGACAAACTATCCGTGTCTCTCCAGCTGCCACCCACAACGTTCAACTCACGTCACTTTCTCCTACAAGTATGGCAATAATTTAATAAATCAAAAATCAGTTCTTTAGTTTAGTTTTAGTAAGAGTTACGGCACTTGCAACACAATAAGGTCATTTGAAGTGCCGAAGATTAGAGGTGTTACAAAAGAGTAATAAACACAAAAACGAAGGAGGACAGATAGATAAGGACGAAAGATGTTTGATAGGAAAGAAGGAGCAGGCCACACCAGGGCACCCGCCAACCACCCACAATCCCTCTCTGACAGCTGCTTGTTGCCAGCATTAAACAAACAAACAAACAAACAAACAAACATCTCAAATAAAAATTCTGACCCATGAAAGACAAAATGAAAACATGTGCAAGCAAATAGATCGACAGATTGCCCCAACAATGGTCAATGATGGTTGCTCGCGTGGCACCTCATCTAAACAAACAAACAAACAAACAAACGAACAAAAATTCAAACGAACAAAAATTCAAACGTACAATACACAAGCGTTAAGTGTAGCAAGTTCCAGAGGAATACATACATATACATACATACATACATACACACACATACATATACACACACACACAGACACACACATACATACAGACACACACATACATACACACACACACATATATACGTACACCAGAAACTGAAGACATAATCCTGGTCAGGACAAAGCACATTCTCAGCTAGTCAGGCAGTTTGTTTTGGTTTTGGTAAGAGATTTCTGCCACTTGCAGCACAACAAGGTCATAAGAATATAAGTGCCGGAGACTAGAGGCGTTACAAGAGAGTAGCAGAACAAATAAGAAAGAGAGAAAATAAAAGGAGGTAAAGAAACAAAATGAAATGATGGATAGGAAAAGAAGGGCAAGTCACAGCACAGCACACACCAACCACCTGTTCTGTCACTCAGGCTGACATACAATTAACATCTACAAGTCTATAACTACCCAGAAAAAGACAAAGTGAGCTGTCTTTCAATTCACTCAAAAGCGAAGAGACAATTCAAAAGCAACAATAAAACTTACAAAAGCACCAAAATGTATAAGACAAGAGAACTCAGAGGTTCACTAACAATAACACTGAGAAATGGGACAATTTCACAAGTGGGAGCTGACTGGAAATGAACACAACCGACTTTGAGATTCTTTCAGTCATCCACAGCCTCACAGACCACAATAAAGATACACGTTGTTATAGTAGAGGTTTTACGGCACTAGCAACGGCATAAGGTCATATGAGCGCCAGAAGATTAGAGGTGTTACAAGAGAGTAACAAACATAAAAAAGAGGGAGGAGAGATAAGGACGATAGATGTTTGATAGGAAAGAAGAAGCAAACCACACCAGAGCACCCACCAACCGCCCACAGATAGACGTTGGACAATGATACAAACAAACAAAACCAAAGATGTCAACGGAAACGACAACAACAACAACAACAGCAGCAGC
>NW_004797290.1:2674175-2675524 GCF_000002075.1 Aplysia californica | reverse complement strand
CCACACACGCACTATGTACAAAGTCCACACAGCCTCACCTCACTACACTACAAATTAAAACAATACTTATTTCAAAGTGGTTTTTTTTTCTTTCTAAAAAAATGACAAAAGTAGTACAAATTTAAAAGTTTGAAGTCAAATATAGATCTATATAAAAAAAAGAATATTAAATACACAGTGCCAACGATGGAGAGAAGAAAAAAACCAGATTGTCTTTGACAACATCTCGGAGAAAAAACCCAGACAAGACTGAGTGCTGGAAGGAACGAAAGAAAGGGAGAAGAAGAATAACCATCCACAGCGGAACATGGCGAACAATGCAGCCATAGACCAAGATGAAGACCATCGACAGACAGAAATACCACAGCAGAAATGGACCAAATGCTTTTTAAAAAAAATAAAAAACAACAACTTCAGTTTCTCTATTAGATTCCTGTTTCTCTCATTCCTTCAGACTTGAAGCCTGACACACAGAAAAACAAGAAACAAAAAACCCCAAAACAAAAAAACAACAACCCCCTAACCATTCCTAGTTGGGGACACACACAAAAGACAATGAGTTGGTAAAGGTCGACCTGAGACACTGTACAGAATACAAACTGGTTGACTGGGATGGGAACAAAATACAAATCCAAATAAATAAATCAGAATAAATAGATACAATATCTTATCCTGTCCCTCTCTCTAAGGTAGTAGTACGGTGGTGCATGCTAAACATACGCTCGCTTTTAAGCACAAGGGGGCTATCCAGAAAAATGCTGCTTTGAGTTTGAGAAAATCGACGGTAAAGTTTTTGGACCCTTGTTCAGTTTCTTCAAAATAAAGACAAGGAGAGTTTTCTCTATAACCAAACAAATACACACATAAATGAAACCACATTTCTCCCTATAGGTAGGGTAATGCCCACTTTTGGTGTAGGTCAAGATTTCTGGAAACCCCCAAAATTTGGTTTAGCCCGCTTGTCCTTAAAAGTGACCATATTAGATGTATATATATATCCACGCCGTGAGGTTTGGTGTACTAGAAGGTGCGGCGCAGAACAACGTAAAGTCTAGCACAAACACACACAGAAATCTTTTTCCTTATGTAAGAATTTCGCTATGTACAGTACAGGTTTTAAATACAAAGAAAACATTAATATAAAAATGTATGGACAAAAATTTCGGGACCCGATAATCTGTTTGCTATATGCGTGTTTTGTTATGTGTGTCATTTGCTAGGTGTGTCATTTGTTATGTGTGTCATTCACTATGTGTGTCATTTGCTATATGCGTGTCATTCACTATGTGTGTCATTTCCTAGGTGTGTCATTCACTATGTGTGTCATTTGCTAGGTGTGTCATTCACTA
>NW_004797290.1:2670872-2672392 GCF_000002075.1 Aplysia californica | reverse complement strand
TGACTGTCAGGACTTATCCACTGACAAAACACTGTACTGACTGTCAGGACTTATCCACTGACAAAACACTGTACTGACTGTCAGGACTTATCCACTGACAAAACACTGTACTGACTGTCAGAACTTATCCACTGACAAAACACTGTACTGACTGACAGAACTTATCCACTGACAAAACACTGACTACACTATATACTATCAGCTCTACCTCTTGGGGACGGTCACCTGTACACTTTACAAAACACGTTCAGCGAAAGTCACCTATACACTTTACACGACAAAAACAGTCTGTTGGTTTATTTGTTGTGGCAGTATTTCAAGGAATACACGTAGCCTACTTCAGCTCAAAAAGAAATTTTTAAAAAACCCCAGCGATGAAAACTTTTCTCTCAGAGGTACAAAGCACTCACAGCACAAGTGACACACGTTGGTTTTGGTAACTAACTCTCTGAGCATTTCCCTCCTTGTTAAATCTCACTTTCACTTTGAGGAAGAAAAATCACAAACATCTTGAAAAGATACCACCGGAGTCTATTGTAGTAGAGGGTTTTACGGCACTCGCAACTGCATACGGTCATATGAGCGCCAAGGTGTGGATGTAAACAGAGAAGTCTTTACAGGGAATCCGGCTTCCTCTGCTCACCCACCGGTGTCTACTACCAAAAAACAACCTAAAGAAAAGTGTACAAAAACATAGTAATAATAATTATAATAATAATTGTAATAGCAATTATAATGAAAATAAAGTAATAAATAAATAGCATTTGTAAAAAGTATTCCCCACTCACCAGTAAGCTCTATGTGCTCACAATCTACATCACTAACCCGTCAGTCTCTACAACACGGAGACACATTCTCTCAGCTTTTCAGGAAGGATACAAACTTAGTATGAGAATTGTAAAAATAAATACTCCCCCCTCCCCCCCTCCCCTAAACTTTGCCAGGCTAAGTCCCAGTATTCCCGAGGACAAGGGAAACCCATGAGTAGTATACACACACACACCCACACACATATATATACACACACACACACACACACATATATATATACACACACACACACATAAACACACACACTCATAATATGGTTCAATGACGAAGCCAGTCTCCTGATCTACAACGGAAAAAAACAACACAAACCACAACCTCGCAACATAATCCAGAGCTCAGAATTGTGGATTTTAAAAAATGTTTAAAAAATCTTGTGACAAACGAGACAAACTAGGACTTATCATGAGCCCGGACCACTCATTTCACACGTCCGCGGACAGCTGTTTAAACATACCGTGCCCTGAACTGTTGAAAAAACAATTTTTTTTTCTGCGGTTTCTGAATATGTGGTAACAGTTGCATGTGCTCAAGAAATATTGGGTGAAAATTCAAATTCTGAATGTTGAAAAAAAAAAAAAGCAAGCAAAAACACATAACGACATAAAGTAAGTACAATTGATAAAAGAATGCTGCAAGTTCTCTCTCTCTCTCTCTCTTTCTCACTCACTCACCCTCTCTCCCCCGCCCCC
>NW_004797290.1:2657461-2670711 GCF_000002075.1 Aplysia californica | reverse complement strand
TCTCTCTCTCTCCCTCTCACTAAACTGTGCTGTGTGGGCCCAGTATATGATGCAAACCAGCACAGCTCCCTGACAACCTCCCAGTGACCAGAAGAGTGACCAACGGTCAAGAAACAAGCACAGATCAAGCAGAAAAAAAAAATCAATCACGACAGAAATCAAACGACGTCTGCCGCTAATACTGAGCTCAAACACAGGATTTGCCAGGTATCACTTCAACTGAGGTACAGAGGTCTCCGGCTAACAGCACGATCCTCCATAAACTACGCTGACAGATTTTAAAAATAATCACCACTCGTAAGTGCACGTTCCTAATCAATATTTTCAGTTTTCTAAGGGTAGGCGTTTTCACATTTTTGTTTTAGTAAGGTTTTACGGCGCTCGCAGCTGCATAAGGTCATATGAGCACCAAGGGGTGGATGTCAACAGAGAAGTCCTTAGAGCAGGGATGCCAAATGATTTTTGAAAAAAACAACTGAAAATGAGCGGAGCATCACATCTCACATAACACAAACCTTGTAAAGTTTTTAAATGAGCACACAAAAACAACTCTCTTACCTCTCCCCTTTCCTTTGTAAGGGTATAGGGACTTTGTCTCACCAATTCCAGTCATATTATATCTGTCTTGAGAAGAAGGACCTTATGTTAGTGGCCTTCTTCTTCAGGGATGCCAAATGATTTTTGAAAAAACTCCCCTGAAAAACCTGAGATCTGGCATCCTTGTTAGAGGGAATCAGACAGTGCAGCAACTCTGACAGTCGTTGTCTGTGACTGCTCGCCGTGGGAAAACCTCCACACCTCAGGGCCAGCTCAGCTCAACGACACATCCGGCCACGCTCAGCTCAACGACACACCCGGCCACGTTCAGCTCAACGACACACCCGGCCACCCTCAGCTCAACGACACACCCGGCCACGACACACCCGGCCACGCTCAGCTCAACGACACACACGGCCACGCTCAGTTCAATGACACACCCGGCCACGCTCAGCTCAACGACACACACGGCCACAGGTGACCAGACGCGAGGTGGTTTTTCGATTGATTGAGTAGGTGTTTTACGGCACTATCGACCCCGACTTTGGTCATTTAAGAGACGCGGGTTGGTTCACAACAATCAGTGACAGTGACGTCCCAACTTACTCGAGACTACTCCCTGTCCAAATTCCCTTAACTCTTTTAAACCCCAGCGTCCGACACTAGTGACAACTGTTTCATTTCGTTTAGTGTTAGTTTTTGCTTGTTTTTCGGAACTATTCTCGATGCAAGTTTTTTAGTAATTGGCTAAGCCTTTCTTTTCGAAATTTAGAAGTTGAAGGCAAGCTTTTGGGGTTATCATGAGACATAGTGCGCAAGGTTGTGTGTAGTAGTTCTGCCATCTCTCACTCCCCCCCCCTCCTCCTCCCCCCCCTCCTCCTCCCCCCACCAGGTTTTGGTGACTAGAAAAAACTCAGGGAAATGGTGGAAAAAACTCCGGGTCTAAAGAGTTCTGTACCATTCACAGTAGAGCACACTGCTCACCCGACGGGCCAGCCACTAGCCAGAGACCACTGTACGTCAACACAACAGAAGAACAAAACAAAACACTTGAGAAAGTTACAAAAAAACATTGGTGCCATAGCCTTATTTTCTACAAACAAAAAACCCCTAAAAACCAAAACCAAAACAAAAATTTAAAAATAAATAAAAGGATCACAACACAGCAACATTGAAACCGTTACATTACACATGGCAATGTTTGCTTTGGAACTCAGCATAAAACAAACAAAAATAACAAAAACCAACACAAATTTTCTATCAGATGCTCAGTGTTAGACCCTGTCATACGTCACTTTCAGCCTATCTGTACATCCAGGGGTGACTTTGTACCCCCGGGGTTGTATTCTTCACATTTTATAATACTCTAATATGAAGATCTCTTTGAAACTTTCAGTATTTCCCAAAAAATCATTTTGACAGACAGCTATGCAAAGCGTACGGACCGAATAAACGAGTTAATTTCCTCTTTGGAAAGTGGTGGCACAGAGTTCCCCACATCGTATAGATATGATAGTAAAACACGACGTACGGATAGGGTTAAGTGGTGGCACAGAGTTCCCCACATCGTATGGACACGATAGTAAAACACGACGTACGGATAGGGTTAAGAGGTGGCACAGAGTTCCCCACGCCGTATGGATAAGATAGTAAAACACGACGTACGGATAGGGTACAAAAGTGGCGTATGGCGCAGTCTCCCACTAAGCAGTCAATAGACAGATTTCTCTCCTCCAAACAACAACTTCTCTGCCATGTCCTCACCGGCCAATCTGGCCACCACACCCTCACACCTCAACAACAAACAGGCCTGTAAAGTTTCTGGCTTCCCCCGAGAGAGTCAGTCGTCAATGTGAGAGCGGGAATTATCGTGTGTGACCCACGTCTACTACACGGTCACGAGATGAACACAGCGGTGGTGACAGGTCATAAACACAAGGAAAGAACGCACATCTTCCATACACAGAAGAGAAGGAGAAGAGATAAGGACCACTGATGTTTGATAGGAAAGAAGGAGCAAACCTTAACCACACTAGAGCTGTTAGCTTTAGTACGGTTTTACAGCGCTTGCAACTTCATAAGGTCATGTGAGCACCAAGGAGAGGTTGTCAACAGAGAAGTCCTTACAGGGAATCTGGTCTACTTTGCTCACCTGTCTAGCTTCAACAGCACAAAGTCTGCTTCGACTATCAAGGCACCCCCGAAATAGCAGTTCACAAGAGAGTGACAAACATAAAAGAAGTAGAGGGAAAATGACAATAGTAAGGAAAGGAGAGGAGATAAGGACAACTGATTTTTTATAGAAAAGAAGGAGCAAAACCCACCACACCCACACCAGAGCACCCACCAACCACCCACGAACGGCTGCCACAAGTTCCCAGTCCCAAAGACCCCACCACTGAACTCACTCTACAATCACAACCTGCCTCAGTTAGAACCATCATCAATTCCCAGACAACTCAAAACTGTTAAAATAAAAATAAAAATCGCAACCTTTCAGGAAACAACACTCAATTAAATTGATACGTTCACAGTGTTCCACTTTGTAGAACAAAAGAGTTCGCAAATTGTACAAAGGATGAACAAACATTAAAAACATATTTAAAACCCCCACACTATCACTAAATGTCCCTGACACACACAGTAAAAACTCCCCGAAGTTCTCAAAGACAAACTTACAAAATAACGGAGACAAACTGAGACTCAGTAACTCCCTGTCACCCTGACACAGAAGATGATGTATGGCCACATGAAGAAACCACTGCTCAAAGATCCAATCAATGAGTTGGGGAGGGGAGATCAATCCATAATCTTCCAACTTAGAACACAACATGTGCCCCTCAATCAACATCTCAACTGGATTGGAGTAAAGCAGTCTGCTGCCTGCCCACTATGTGACTACCCCTCAGAGACAGTGGAACATCATCTGTTTTTCTGTAGAAAACTAACCGGATCTGAGGGGGATGTTTTCTTCCCAAGCTACCCCACACATCTAACTGCCTCTACTCTTCAAGACAACAATTAGAACAGACATGCAGCTATTACCGAATGGCATCATGCAGAAGAGTTAACGGTCAGATGCTACTGGATTGCTAACAACAACGACATCTCGAAACAGAGGACAGAACAAAAAATATGCATTGACCACATTCTGCAGAATTGTACGTATATACGAGCAGCAAACCGTTGCAATGATAACAATGTGGGTCAATGAAGGACATCACTGGTTGATCCTACATCTAGAGTGTCCATTCCTTATTTCTCTGTGTCTGTCTGTCTGTCTATCCTTTTTCTTCCCTGCACCCAAAGACTCATCATCTTGACCAGCATGTTTCTCTGTTGTTTCGTCCAACACACATAAATAGCACTTTCTCTGGCATAAATAGCACTTTCTCTGGCATAAATAGCACTTTCTCTGGCATAAATAGCACTTTCTCTGGCATAAATAGCACTTTCTCTGGCATAAATAGCACTTTCTCTGGCATAAATAGCACTTTCTCTGGCATAAATAGCACTTTCTCTGGCATAAATAGCACTTTCTCTGGCATAAATAGCACTTTCTCTGGCATAAATAGCACTTTCTCTGGCATAAATAGCACTTTCTCTTTCATTGTTTCAAAGCAAACAACAAATTTGGGGGCGAAAACCCCCCCCAAAAACCCCCCCCAAAAACCCCAAAACAACAAAAAAGCAACAACCCATTAACACAGAGCTTTTCAATTCTAAATCAAAAAAGACAAAAGTATGTGGCTAACTGACAAGCTATGGACACAAACACACAACTGTACCACCAGTCCTGAGATTCCCCCTGTCCACTACTGACTTGTCAGGGTTTAGTTCAGTTTGAGTAAGAGTTTGCACTTGCAACACAATGAGGTCACAGAATTGCAGAAGATAAGCGGTGTTACTAGAGAGTAACATACAAAGAAATGAGCGAAGAGAGAAAAGGACAACAGATGTTTGATGGGATAAAAGGAGCAAACCCCATCAGACCACTTGCTAACCACCCATGAAGATTTGAAACCAATTAAATATATTTTTTTAAAAATTCTTTTAAAGCACTATGCGAGGCTTAAAAAAAATTTCAGCCAAACCACAACAAAACATCTAGATGAGGCGTCATCTCTCATCAGTTTTCTAAAACATGACAATGGCAAGTAAACACATACTGGCGAGCAGTTCAAACATAAAAATATTCACATACCGTTAAAATTTTTCCACACTTGGCACCAGCTAAATACATTTAGATCTACACTAAACAAAAATCTACAACCAAATGAGAGAAAAAAAAGCAGCGTAAAAATCACAACACCGACATCCCCCACTTTGAGTGAGATAAAAATCACAGTCACACGAAACAAACCCCCAAGCCTTCGTCACTGGCCTGTGTCTCTGGGACATTAAAACTTCTCAGCTGTCACAAAAACTGGTTGCTTTTAAGCACAAGGGGGCTATCCCGTAAAAAGCTGTTTTGAGAAAATCGAAGGTAAGGTTTTTTCCCCCATTTCAGTTTCTTTAAAAGATATGGAGAGTTTTCTTTATAACCAAACAAACATACACACCAATGAAACCAAACCTCCTATACGAAGGGCAATGCCCACTTTTGGTGTAGGACAAGATATCTGGAAACCCCCGAAATCTGGGTTAGCCCGCTTGTCCTTAAAAGCGGCCAATTCTGCTCCTCTACACAACAGGTTAGCACGATGATGAACAAAACAAGTGTGGAAGCACCGAGCGAAGCTGTCAAGCTCATGACAAAACAGAGACAAAGTGGTCCATATACCTCCTGAGACAATGATACACACTGTCAGAACATACAAGCTATAAGCCTTCAGGTAATCTGTACACAGTCATCTGTTTAAAATAATCTGTCAAAACTTGAACCAGTATCTATCCTACCCATGAACAGTACACAGTGCAGGAACACAGCTGTCTACACTCCAGTAGTACTACCATACACCATAAACTGTACTGTACAGTGCAGGAACACAGCTGTCTACATTCCAGCGATACAATTTGCACAATGCCGAGGGAAAAGTCCGGCAAGAATCGTGTTTGACCAAATCCCTCATAGACTCGAAACAGTTTTGCTTTGTTCAAGATTTGTACACAACTTTCCTACAAAACTACTTTTACCTCAATTTTGAAAAATGACTACATATGGGACATCTAATCCCATAGATTAAAAAATAACTCTTTAAAAAAACCGCACTACTTCATTGATTTCTCTAAATTTTTAAACGCAAAAGCAAAAAGTAATTGACATTTTGTGTTAAGTACAGCTCACACCCTATCTGGACACACTACACAAGTTGACGGTTTTGTGTCAGACTCGGCCAAACATCATTTGGAAAAGTGACATAAGACCCAGTCTTGCACAGAACAGTCGAATGAATAAATACGTTACGTGAGTGTATATATATATTTGTGTGTGGTTTTCCCATGCCTAATCTAAACCACCAAATGGCTATAATCAAAATACATACAGAGACTGTGGCAAACACTGACCATAATGAAATGAGACATGACATAATACAGACAGTTCTGTACTGATTCCGTGCACATCTAGAAAAAAACACAACCCACTGTCAGCTGTTTCTTCCACAAAACAAAACAAATTGTCGGACATAACAACACACGCAAAGGGACAATCACGACCTCAGTGCTTTCTTGTCCTGTCTCCATTTTTTAAACATTGAAAATGTGACTTCTTCTACAGCTCACTCTTTGCTAAAAACTGTTTTCACTGTTATTAAAAATGAAAATATGACAAGAAAGTGCTGAAGTTGCGAAATGTTATAAAGATACAAAACTTGATTTTCTAACTTTCCCTTTAGTTTTCCCACAGAATTTTGTTTCGTGAGACGTACTTGAGCAGCAAGTAGTAGCAGCCTTGAGCGACTATCTCAGTGCCACTGGTGTCCCATTTCCATCACTGTTTACACGTATTTATACATTAATACAGGCCTACATAGTTGTTTCATTCTATGTGCCCGCCCCTGTGCCTGAATGCTGCAAGTATTTTAATGCCATAAAAGGCTACTAGTATGACTTTTTGCACATTGAGCATGGCAAAGTATGGAAATGAGTTGTGTAAATGCCAAATAATTATCTCTATCATTGTTATCATCATTATTATTACCATTATTATCCTAAACCAGCTTCAAGGCATCAGCTAAATGCTATATTGACCCCTGTCTCTTCCCCCCCCCCCCCCCCAAAAGGGATCTGTTAGGGGATTATTACAACTGGCCCCCGCCATCCCCCCCTCATAAAACTGGACATTTCCCCGGAGTGCCCTGAGAGAGACAGTGACAGGAACAACGAATCACTTCATACACAAGATGAACACCTGGATTTTGAAAATATCACTGAGTCTCCATCTCCTAAATACATGCATGTTTAAAAAAAATTAAAGTAATTTTAAACCTCTATTGACAAAATTAAGGTGATCATTTAAGAGGAACTGTCAGGGCCAACCCAGGCTGAGAAGGATACAACTCCATTAAAACTTCTTCCCACTCGAGAATGGAACCACATCTCTCAACAAAGCAGCAATAACATTCAGCTGTCACGGAAAAAAAAAAAAAAAAAGGGTTTTTTTGGGTTTTTTTCCCCCCCCCCCCCCCCCCCCCCCCCCCGCCAACTATTCCAACAGCCAGCATTTTGCTAATATAATACAAAGAGCAAAATGTACTATACAAGACAGTCCAACAATCTAACAGCTAGTCTATACACCACAACATTGTGAGAATTAATTCATGGATATATTTACACTTATAAATAAAATATACATGTTAATGAAACAGTTAATTCCACCAATGGATTATAATTTATTTGACATTTCATTCACTGACATTCAGTCTTTCTGTCATAATGACAAGCAAAGGTTTGAGACATTTGACTTCCCGCCCTGAGCACTGCCATAAAGCCACAAACCAATCAAAAGCCACAAAAGAATAATCAGCTGTTACATTATCAGACACCAGTCAGAACTGACGTCAGTCGACAACGGAACTCCTCCCTCCCACCCCTTTTCTCCGACACAAACAAACAACGGGCAAACATCGTCAAACAATTCCTGAACAGATTTTGATGTGTTTAGTAAACAAGAGGATTGTCTTGGTAAGCTGTTCTTTACAACTTTCTCAGTAGGCAACATCGCCATAGCATTAAGCATGTGATTAAACAAGCAAATTTTCCATAGCATTGGGCATTTGATAAATTCGGCAAACTTTCCAAAGCATTAAGCATTTGATTTAATCAATATTTGCGAGACATGCAGTTTATGAACTGAAATATATTTCACAATGTAAACAGACTGAGATTTTCCCCAATGAATTCAGACCTAGTTATACATTACTGGCAAAAAACCTCAACAAAATCCTGAGCTCTTGCACAACAGGTGTGTGCGTGTGTGTGATTGACACGTCTGATTGACATCACGTCAGATTGACATCACGTCTGATTGATCAGTTTCACAGTTCTCTCCCCTGCCCTGACTGAGCAGACGAAGAGAGAGTCTTTGTTTCCAGTGCCTGCGACAATGTCTACATCTGTGTCATAAGATGATACCAATAACCCCATTGGACCAAAAATTGACGGGCGCCCGATTCCACCACGTCGAGACACAAATGTGAGGCAGCGTGGTGAAATCAGACACTTGTCAAAATGAATTTTGAGAAACTGGCATTTTTACATCGATAATTTTTATTTTTGGCTTAACCTCTATGCCCATTTATAAAAACACATTTCCATGTAAATTTTACTGAAAAACAAAGATGTAAAGGCACCAAATAATACATGTTTCAGTTTTCAAAGACTCTTTAGCTATTGGAGTTACCAAACGTTGGAGGCCATTTTCCCGCTAATTTCACTACTGAAACCAGGTGCCCCTGACTTCCTCCAATCGTAAACATTTCAACTTCTTTTCATCATAGATGGATATTTTTTTTCACCAAAAGGAAGGAAAATGAACAGGCTTTAAGATGAAATCAATAACCCAATATGACCAAAAATGGACGTGCGCCTGATTCCACCACGTCGCGACACATATGTACTTTCCCTGTAGGCAAACATTTCCACAACTCATGTACCTATCAGATCCAGTAAAAAGAACCCACGAAACGACTCGGTGACTTCATCATCAACAAACGTGCACAACCAGGGAAGCTTGGGAGTACAAAAAAACCATCATGTTCTCGTGGAAAATATTAAATATTTCCACTGAGTAGTAAATTCAACACTTTCAAGTACTGTCAAAGATTTCGTGTTAAACTGTGTAAATCTCCACTGGGGAGTGGGGGGATTTTGACGGGAAAAAAAAAAAAAAAAAAATATCAGCGAATTAAAAATCAAGTTGACAACATCGACAGCTGAACAATGAGCCACAACACTGTTTTCGTTTGACATTAAAAAAGGCAAAATTGCCTGGAAGGTAAAAATTTATGGAACAAGGTTTCATTTCCCAGGGCTATAGCTTTGCCTCATGGTTAAAAAAAAACTTTAAAAAAAAAAAAAAAACTCCAAAAAACAGGAAGAGCAAGGTTATGTTTTGATTGGCTCTGATTAAATTTTTCTTTTTTTAAATGGCGGTTCACGTTTTGCAACAACATGGCGCCTGTAGTGTAGTGTACTGTGAGTGTCATAGTTCGGTGTAGTGAACCGTTTGGTGTAGTGAACTGTTTGGTGTATTGTAGTTTGGTGTAGTGAACCGTTTGGTGTAGTGTAGTTTGGTGTAGTGAACCGTTTGGTGTAGTGAACCGTTTGGTGTAGTGTAGTTTGGTGTAGTGAACTGTTTGGTGTAGTGAACTGTTTGGTGTAGTGAACCGTTTGGTGTAGTGTAGTTTGGTGTAGTGAACTGTTTGGTGTAGTGTAGTTTGGTGTAGTGAACTGTTTGGTGTAGTGAACTGTTTGGTGTAGTGAACCGTTCGGTGTAGTGAACAGTTCGGTGTAGTGAACAGTTTGGTGTAGTGAACTGTTTGGTGTAGTGAACCGTTTGGTGTAGTGAACCGTTTGGTGTAGTGAACAGTTTGGTGTAGTGAACCGTTCGGTGTAGTGTAGTTTGGTGTAGTGAACAGTTTGGTGTAGTGAACTGTTTGGTGTAGTGTAGTTTGGTGTAGTGAACCATTTGGTGTAGTGTAGTTTGGTGTAGTGAACAGTTTGGTGTAGTGTAGTTTGGTGTAGTGTAGTTTGGTGTAGTGAACCGTTTGGTGTAGTGAACAGTTCGGTGTAGTGAACAGTTTGGTGTAGTGTAGTTTGGTGTAGCGAACTGTGAACATCACGATTTGGTGTCTTAGTTTTAGTCAGGTTTTACGGCGCTCGCAACAGCATAAGATCGTGTGAGCGCCAAAGGGGTGGATGACAACAGAGAAGTCCAACAGTTTGGCGTCTCCGGACCAACAAATGCCAGAGGTGGGAAAAAAAACCGTCTGCTGACCCCCTCTCTGGCTTTATCTACGGGCCTTTCACCCCAAACGTTCAATTCCTCGACATCTGTCACTGTTTGAAGAGAGGAAAGAGACTAGAACCAATCCATGCGCCTCATCAAACTCTACACACCACACTTGACTTATTTCATCTTTACAAAATGTAGACAGACAACAATATTGAGTGACGGTGACGCTGAGGAAATATAGACAAGACTAGAGTAGGACAGTCAGTCCACAGCTGCACACACCCTCCACCCACCAACCCACACATCCACCCTCCACACATCCACCATCCACACACACATCCACACCCCTACCACCCACCCACACACACACCCACCAGGGGTCGCTGCCATACCCTCTCACAACTCTTGACTAGCTGGACAGTAAAACCGTCCACATTTTTGGTGGTAACAAATTATTATTCATAGAAAAACACTCAAAAATC
Organism: Aplysia californica; assembly: GCF_000002075.1. Taxonomy (NCBI): domain Eukaryota; kingdom Metazoa; phylum Mollusca; class Gastropoda; order Aplysiida; family Aplysiidae; genus Aplysia; species Aplysia californica. Next base: position 2,660,295 of record NW_004797290.1, on the reverse strand, counting down.
ACATGTTCAGAACTGTGGGTAAAAGAATGTGGTGTAAGCGCACCTTAAGAATAGGACATGTAGCGTGAACATACCTTAAGAATAGTTATTGTGACATAGGCCTAAAGGACACATCACGTGACTGAGACCTCATGTGATTTCGTGCAAGCCGCGGGTAATCTAAGTGTCACTCACTCACTGAAGCCGAAACGAGTAACATCGGCTAACCAAAAACTAGCAGACGACCAGCAGGTGGTGCCCCGCCAACATCAACTACCATCTAGATCTACACCTCCAAGACTCAAGTAAGTCGTAACATAACAAAGAACTACAACCTCATCCGCAAAGTTACTGCACACCTTTACAGACTCAGGACTAGAAAGCAAACTAGACCCAAGCCTGCTATCTAAATAAACACAGTTTAGTTTTTTTAAGGGAGGCCACATAAGATGAAAAGTTGCTCTGGAACTTTCAAGACTTTGAAATTAAAATCTCATTAATTATTAAATCTCTTCCATTCATTTTTCAATGAAAACATTTTGGTGGCGATGTTGAAAGACTCGACCTAATACAATTTTAAAAAATTGAATTATCATTCAAATACCTTCCCACTGATATATATACATAATATACCACTACAACGTTTACTTCAGCATCTGCCAAAAACATGTTACTGGCATACACACAAAATGGTTCTCAGAGTTACAAATTAATTACGTCCAAATTAGGGTTTCAACTACCCCCAAAAAGTACATTCAGAATGAACGAAAGCCTTCCTGCTGTGACATAAAACTTCTTCTATGGAGACGTCAGATCAGCTTAACTGGCGTATTGTGACATAAAACTTTCCCCATCGAGAAATCAGATCAGCAAAACTGGCGTGTTGTGGCAACAGAAGGGTACACATCGTCAAGATTCCATGAAGATGAGGAGCAGCCGTACCCTCCTTGCCACACACACTTCCTTCTCTGACTACTGACTGTACCGAATCTCACACATGGGGGAAAAAAAATGAGATGGGTTTTTTTTTCCATTAAAAAAACCCCAACAAATTATTCATTCTCTCATTCATTCTTACCCTCTTCTCTTTTACTCTCTCTATTGCTCTTTTAATCTTCATTGATCTCTCTTCTCATCTCCATCCCTCCCCCCCCCCCTAAAAAAACCCTTCTCCTCTTTCTATCTTCACATAACCCTGCTCATGTGAGCGGCTGATTAAATTAGCCCTGAGTTTCATTCAATAAAGCAGCCACGAATTGAGTCGTTATTTCAGTTTGATTATCCTGGGGACTTTTTATTGCACAAGACATTTCAACTCCTTCACAAATGGTCTCCACTTCCTATTTACAACCTACATTCTGTAAAACATCTAGGTTTATGGCCTCTACTTGCTAGATTTGCCTGTTCTCAAGCACCTCCCAATATAAAATGACCATGATCATCATATTACAAGATGAAAACCACAATCTTGAAGACAACAATAAGTCCCCATCTCCTAAGTATATATATATATTTTTAATGTAGGTCTCTTTTTACACCTTCATCAACACAATTTAGGTGAACATTTACCACTTTGCAGTCACACAGCCAGCAGTACAAGATACCCCATCTGGTCACCCAGCTAGGAGAGTGACTGCAACGGACTTCTTGGGTCTAGTGCAAAACTGCGTCAGGGACCGGAACGGATAATATTCATCGGCGCATTACACCGGAGCATTATTGCGCCGAGTGACTGCAAGGTGTTAAAAGGAACCGGACTCCGACACTGACTGTCAGGGCCACCCCGGGCTGAGAAGGATACAACTACTCTTCCGACACGACACATGGTGAAATCCTACAACTCCCCCACACACCATAGACACTTGGAGGGTTCACTAACGACATCTCAATCACCACAGATAAAAAAACCTATTCCCCTCGCCCTCTTACCTCCCCCAACTTCAACCAAACCACGCAGCCAACCAACACCAACCAATCAACCAACCAACTTACCAACCGACCAATTAACCACCCACCCAACCACCCACCCAGCCAACCACCCAATTAACCAACCACCCACCCAACCAACCACCCAACCACCCACCCACCCAGCCAACCACCCAATTAACCAGCCAAACATCAACCAAGTAACCAACCAACCACCCAATTAAGCAACCAATTAGCCAATCATAATTACAAACTTCCATTAATCCCCGAGCGGAACTTGGGTGAACTGGAAGCGCTGCGCTCCGCCCTAGACCTGTGCAGCGGTGACCTTGACCTCAGCTGGTAGCCGTTGCCCAGAAGTTTGCCCGAGATGAGCGACTCCGTCTTGGCAGAGATGTACTTGTCTGTCACAACGAGGTTCCCCTCTTCCCCGTCCTCTTCCCTCTCCCGCTCCTCCTCCCTCTCCCGCTCCTCCTCCTCCTCCCTCACCTCCTCCCCCGCACCGGTACGCCTCTCGGCGGGGCCCTCGCGAAGACGTCGGCTGTTGGAGGAGGGTGGCTGCGCGCCCGTCTGCTTCCAGGGCTCGTCGTCGTCGCCGCTGCACTGGGCGGGGCTGTAGGGTGACGCGGATGACGACTCTCGGCTTATGGTGCGGATCCGAGGTATCCGGATAGGGGAGTCCACATCCATGTAGTGCTGGCCACGGGAATGGAAGAGGTTTGAGAAAGGGGGAGAAAGGGGGAGAGTTTAGTTGAGTTTGACGCCATTGCAACACAATAAGGTCATATAAGGGCCGAACATTAGAGGTGTTACAAGAGAGTAACAAACATTAAGGAAGGAGGAGAAATAAAGACTATAGATGTTTGATAGGAAAGAAGGAGCAAACCACACCAGAGCACCCGCCAACCGGGGTGGGGTGGGGGGTGGGG
>NW_004797290.1:2654196-2657361 GCF_000002075.1 Aplysia californica | reverse complement strand
GGGGGGTTATGTCTTATTGAAACACAAGTTCTTATTTAGTTTTAGTGAGAATTTTACGGCACTTGCTACACAAACAGCTCATCGGAGCGGAAGGTTAGAGGTGTTACTGGAGAGTAACATACAAATAAAAGAAGGAGGGGACGTAAGGACGATGGATGGTGGATAAGAAAAGAAGGGGGCAAACCACATCAGAGCACCCACTGGCCACTCATGAAATAGGTTTTGTTTTGGAGAGAGGGAGAGGGAGAGGGGGAGAGTATGTCTTATATTGGATCATGGGTTTGGTTCATGTGAAGCACATCCATCCACTAGGGGTTCCTTTAGGCACACAGGAAGCAGTTTCAACAAAATGACACGGGATACAGGAGCAAAACGTACAACACAGCTGCACACAATGAAACAAACGCACACATATCACAAAGACACACACACATCACACATATCCTACATACGCATCACACACATATAAGACACAATGAAACACACATACACAGAAGTGTATGCAAAAACATTCATGCACACATATTATATCAGTTCAGTGCTCTCTCTCTCTCTCTCTCTGATCCCAGTCTTACCTTCCACTTATTCCAGCGTTGAGCAAATTGAGCACACAGATAGATACACATGAAGCTGCCCACCATCTGTTCAGACATAAAAGAAAAGGAAAAAAATTTCATTCACAGACCAACATCAGCAATCATGATTCCCCATTCCTTCCTTTGCTTGGATGCTCTAAAAAAGAAACCGGACATTATCTTGATCTTTCCCTGTCAACTGTTTCATTTTTTAAACAATTGTATCAATATTTTGGGGGTTTTTTTCTTACTTTTTTCAACATGCAGAATTTGAAATTCGACAAATTATTTCTGGAACACACGCAAATAATACTACAAATGAAGAAACCTGGCAGTGACTGATCTAGGATATTTCATTTGTAGTTTATGATAAATATAATATAACAGTGACTGATCTAGGATATTTCATTTGTAGCTTATGATAAATATAATATAACAGTGACTGATCTAGGATATTTCATTTGAAGTTTATGATAAATATAACAGTGACTGATCTAGGATATTTCTTTTGTAGTTTATGATAAATATAATATAACAGTGACTGATCTAGGATATTTCATTTGTAGTTTATGATAAATATAATATAACAGTGACTGATCTAGGATATTTCTTTTGTAGTTTATGATAAATATAACAGTGACTGATCTGGGATATTCTATTTCTAGTTTATGTAAATAAAGAAATAGTAACTGTACTAGGAAATTCTATTTCTGGTCTATGATAAATATATAAACAACGACTGTACTCGCATATTCTATTTTTAGTTTATGATAAATATATAAACACTGACTGAAATGGGATATTCCATTTCTAGTCTATGATAAACACAGAAACAGTGACTACTCTAAGATATTCTATTTCTAGTCTGTGATAAATACATGGACAATGGCCGGTCTAGGATATTCTACACCTAAGCTTTATGAACACGCCATGGACAGTGACCAGCAAGCGTGCCACGTGTGTGGTCAGTGGTAGGCCCTACCTGTATGCACAGCCAGGTGATGACGTAAGTGATGACTGCCTGCCGGAACATCTGGGCGCCAAACTTGAGGCAGATGATGCTCTCTGTCAGAGTGATTGCACTGAAACCACACACACAGGTTTTAGTTATTTTTATAGTTTTAGTAAGAGTTTTATGGCACTTGCAACACAATAAGGTCATGCAAGTGCTGAAGATGAGAGGAGTTACAAGAGAGTAACAAACACAAAAAAGAAGGAGGAGAGATAAAGCTATAGATGTTTGATAGGAAGGAAGAAGCAAACTACACCAGAGCACCCACCAACCACCAACGTACTAGGTCTTTGTAAGAGTTTTACAGCACTTGCAACACAATAAGGTTCGATATATGCCAGGGTTTCACTGCAAAATGATGATGTTTTAGTTTTAGTAAAGGTATTTCGGCGCTTGCAACTGCATAAGGTCATATGAGCGCCAGAAGATTAGAGGTGTTACAAGAGAGTAAAAAACATAAAACAGAAGAAGGGGAGATAAGGACGATAGATGTTTGATAGGAAAAAAGGAGCAAACCACACCAGAGCACCCGCCAATCACCCAACAACATGATGAGGTCGTACAAATTCCCAAGACTAGAGGTGTTACAAGAGAGAAACATACAAAGAAAAGAAGGAGGGGAGATAAGGACAATAGATGTAAGGAAAGAAAAACTAAATATGGCTAAAACTCTCGTTTCTATCTTCCCTCTTTTAAACCCCCCACCCCTTTCTCTCCAGGTGCTTCATGAGCTCAGTTGGTATCAAGCTGGACTACGAAGCAGATGGCCCTAGTTCGAATCCCAGACTGGGCATTTTAGAGCTTGGGTCATCATGTAGAGCTTTCAAGTCTCTCAACTCAGTTGGCTTAGTTCTGTTGTAGACGGACGTTAAGTACTGAGATTCCACCTCTTAAATGACGTGACTGTGTTGATAGACATACACTTACTTTCCTCTCTCTCTCTCTCTCACTCGCTCTCTCTCGCTCCCTCCCCCTTTAAATATAACCCTATAGTTTGTGTGTTGCGGTACAATCTTACCTGAATCCTTATCCCCCCACCCCCATCCCCCCTTCTCTAAACTCAACAGTTTGTTTTGTGCTATAATTATAATCTTGCCCTTAACCTTCCATACACATACACACACATACACAGACAGACACACACACACACACACACACACACAGAGCCAGACACACACACACACACACACATACAAACGGACAGATGTACTCACCAGAAGACCCAGCATTGGGTCCCCACCCTCTTGCATCTAGTGTCAATGACACACACACACATACACAGACACACACACACACACAGACAAACACACAGATGTACTCACCAGAAGACCCAGCATTGGGTCCCCACCCTCTTGCACCTAGTGTCAGTGACATAGACGTAGTACTGCCTGAAAAACAAACAACACAATACACACAGATGGTTCAACAGAATTCATAATAATGACAATAATGATGATTATACTGATAATAATAATCATTTAAAACAAATCAAAACAAAATAATAATAATAATAATAATAATAACATGAAAAAAGCATCTGCACAATGCACTTCCCAGCTCAGCAGCAAACTTTCAGAA
>NW_004797290.1:2650259-2653869 GCF_000002075.1 Aplysia californica | reverse complement strand
AACAAACATACCGTATAGTGGGTGCAGACACCAGACATATAAGCAGCAGCCGGACCAGGTTGAGCATGTGAGACGACGGCACGTAGAAGATGTGTTTGAGGAAGAAGGTGTTGAGCTCCGACAGCTGCCACGACACAATCAGGATCCACACAGCGATGATCCGCATGGTGGTCGAGTTGGGGTCCAGCCATCTCACATACAGCCAGCTGGGGGGATCAATGGAGAAGGTCAAAGTTAGTTTGTTTTAGTAGAGTTTTTTCGGCGCTCACAACTTTATAAGGTCATATGATCGCCAAAGGGTGGATGTCAACAGAGAAGTACTTACAGGGAATCAGTCTTACTCTGCTCACCTCTCTAGCTTCAACAGCACAAAGTCTGCTGCTCTCACTATCAAGGCACCCCGGAAATAGCGGGTCACAAGAGTGTGACAAACATACCAAACAAAGTAGAGGAAAATGACAACAGTAAGGATCAGTAAAGAAAAAGCGGCAGTTCCCTGTTGTAGTTCAGGCACAGTTATGAGCATGACATTGTTGGATCAGCCCATTTACAATTCTACTGTGCATTAGAACGAGAAATGTCCCCCCTTTGGGAATGGCCTAAAGACACTTCAGTCAGTGGCACCGCCCTGGGGGGTAAGGTCAAAGTTAGTTGGTGTAGGTCAAGATATCTGTAAACCCCTGAAATCTGGGTTAGCCACTTGTCTTTAAAAGCGAACATATAACACAAGCCAGGATGGGGGTCCTCCTGGCCTAGAGGTTAAGGTGTTCGCCTCTCAACCAAAGGTCCCGGGTTCGAGTCCGGGTAGCGACAGAAAATTTTCTTCTCTAAAATTGTCTCCTTTCACCTCTTTTCCTGTTCTCCAGCAATGTTCTGCGGTCTGCTTTCCTCTCCACTTTCTTCCCCCACCCTTCACCTCCTTTGCCCCCTCCTCTGGACTCCTGACTCTGTCTGCAGCCTTTCTACTGCTACTCCATGGCTCCTTCTTACTGCTGTCTTTCAGCCACTCCCCTGACTTCTGGTAAGAAAGATCTACATTTAGCCTCCTTGGATAAGGCCGAAGAATCTCGGAGGGCCCATGTGCAAGTTGCGCACGCTACAGATCCCTTGATGGTCTAAAATCGATAAGCGCAGGCTTTGGCCGCCACCCGGGCAAAATTCCAAATTTTTAACCAACTGAAAAAGTTTAGTGTGTCCCGCACGCTCATCATATGACCTTATGAAGTTGCAAGGGCCGTAAAACACTGACCAAAAAAAGAAAAAAAAAAAGAAGCCAAGAGGTCAGTGTCAGGTTGTGTCAGCCTCACTGTGGACCCAGCACTAGGCCCACAAGTCGGGAACAGAGACTGTATCCTGTACTTTGATCGTAGCCAGAAGGCTCACAAGTCGAGAACAGAGACTGTATCCTGTACTTTGATCGTAGCCAGAAGGCTCACAAGTCGGGAACAGATACTGTATCCTGTACTTTGATCGTAGCCAGAAGGCTCACAAGTCGGGAACAGATACTGTATCCTGTACTTTGATCGTAGCTGAGAAGCCAGGAGGGGGGGGGTGAAAGTTATATAGTTTTAGTCAGAGCCTTACAGCATCTTTTTTAGTTTTAGTAACAGTTTTACAGCACTTGCAACACAGTAAGGTCATATAAGTGCCGAAGATTAGAGGTGTTACAAGAGAGTAACAAACACAAAAAAGGAGGAAGAGAGATGATGAAGATAGCTGCGTGACAGAAAAGAAGGAGCAAGCTACACTAGAGCACCCGCCAACCACCCACAGTAAAAGTTTTACATCATCTGCAAAACCAATGGGATTGTTATCTCTGAGAAAATAACTGGAGAGGGGAGAGGGGAGGGTGAAAGGTGTTTGTTTTACTTTTAGCCAGAGCTTTGCGACACTTGCACAGACAAAATAGGTCATAGAAGTGCCAAACATTAGAGGTGTTACCGGAGGGAGGTGTTAGTTTTGCTTTTAGAAAGACTTTTACGGCACTTACAACACAAATAGGTCGTATAAGTGCCGAAGATTAGAGGTGTTACCAGAGAGCAACATACAAAGAAAAGAAGGAGGAGAGATAAGCCAGATAACAGATGTTTGAAAGAGGAGCGATAAAAGGATGGAGAATATTTGATAGGAAAGAAGGAGTAAACCAAACCAGAGCACGAGCCAACCACTACTAGAAAATAACATACAATACAAAAAAAGGAGAGATAAGGACAATATGGTCGCTTTAAGGACAAGAGGGCTAACCCAGATTTTGGGGGTTTTCAGCAATCTTGACCTACACCAAAGTTTGGTTTCAGTGATGTGTATATTTGTTTGGTTATAGAGAAAATTCTTCTTGTCTTTTAAAGAAACTGAACAAGGGGCAAAAACTTTACCTTTGATTTTCTCAAAACAGCATTTTTGGGGAAAGCCCTCTTGTGCTTAAAAGCGACCATATATGTTAGATAGGAAAGAAAAAGGAGAGATAAGGACTACAGATGTTCGATAGGAAAGAAAGAGGAGAGATAAGGACTACAGATGTTCAATAGGAAAGAAAGAGGAGAGATAAGGACGATATATCGTGACCTCAGTGCTTCCTTGTCATATCTCCATTTTTAAAAACATGGAACATGTGACTACCTCTGAAGCTCCCTCTTTGTTATGAACTGTTTTCACTGTTATCAAAAATGTAGATAGGACAAGAAAGCACTGAGGTCACGACATGTTTGATATGACAAAAGGAGGAGAGATAAGGACTACAGATGTTTGATACGACAGAAGGAGGAGAGATAAGGACTACAGATGTTTGATATGATAGAAGGAGGAGAGATAAGGACTACAGATGTTTGATATGACAGAAGGAGGAGAGATAAGGACTACAGATGTTTGATATGACAGAAGAAGGAGAGATAAGGACTACAGATGTTTGATATGACAGAAGGAGGAGAGATAAGGACTACAGATGTTTGATATGACAGAAGGAGGAGAGATAAGGAAGATAAGAAAGAAAGAGAACACTCCAGCAGAGCAGCCTCCAGCTGCCCGGTATTTCACTAACCTGACAGGAGTAAACTGCAGGACTGCTCGGCGCAGCTTTCCCGTGGTGGAGTGGATGTCCCTGGGAACACACAGACAGAGGAATAGTTACACACAACATTTCTTTTAGTTTTAGTAAGAGTTTTAAGGCATTTGCAACACTATAAGGTCATATAAGTGCCAGAGATTAGAGGTGTTATAAGAGAGTAACAAACACAAAAAAGGAGGAGAGATCAGGACGATAGATGTTTAATAGGAAAGAAGGAGCAAGCCACACCAGAGCACCCACCAACCACCCACATATTGTTGGATAGTTATTATCAGGGTTGGTGATTTTTTTGATTTTTTAAATAAAAATTTTAAAAATCGATTTTTAAAAATTTAAATCGGATTTTTTTTTAATTTAAAAAAAATGTCGACACAGTTTAGGATTTTTGGTGGCTAAAAGTATGTTCTTTTAGTGCAAAATGCATTGTCTTTATTTTAAGTAATGATTAATTTAAGCAACTGCAAAAGAAAGCCTTAATCTGCTATATCAGTGAATTATGGCTACAGACAAAAAATGAAGAAAATGTCAGTCTCAAAGGAAGGGGGG
>NW_004797290.1:2648798-2650017 GCF_000002075.1 Aplysia californica | reverse complement strand
TGTGTGTGTGTGTGTGTGTGTGAGTGCGTGCTTGTGTTTGTCTAAAAAGAAAAAGAAAATGCTAATTTCAATTATTATGAAAAAAAAGTAAATTGAAACTGTATTATAATTTTACAGTGACAGGTGGGAAAGCAGACTTTTAAAGCATGATTATATTAGTCTACTAAACCTTATATCTGTTTTATAAAACTAAGGAAAGGAATTCTGAATGTTTAAAGATGTAAAAACAGAATACATTTTTAAAAAAATGATTTAAATCACTTAGTTTTATATCTAAAATCAAATTGATTTAAATTTTAAAAAATCAACTGATTTAAATCGACCTGATATAAATCAACCCAACCCTGAATTCAATTATGAAAAAAAAGTAAATTGAATACTGTATTATTTTACAGCGACAGGGAGGAAAGCAGACTTTTAAGCATGATTATATTAGTATTAGTCTACTAAACCTTATATCTTTTTAATAAAACCAAGGAAAGGAATTCTGACTGTTTAAATATGTAAAAACTGAAATCATTTTTTAAAAAGTAATCACTGATTTTTATTTTTAAAATCAAGTTGATTAAAATAGAAAAAATCAACTGATTTAAATCAACCCAGCTCTGATATCAATTATGGAAAAAATAGTAAATTGAATACAGTATTATTTAACAGTGAAAGGGGGTAAAGCAGACTTTTAAGCATGGTTATATTAGTCTACTAAACCTTATATCTGTTTTAAGAAACCAAGGAAAGGAATTCTGAAGGTTGAAATATGTAAAAACTGAATAAAAATAAATTTTTTAAAAAGTGATTTTTATTTTAAAAATCAAGTTGATTTAAATTTTAAAAATCAACTGATTTAAATAGACCTAATTTAAATCAACCCAACCCTGGTTATTATATTAATAATACCAATAATAATTTTCATCACCATCAACAGAATAATTCAATGATGGTGACACTCTGATATATAACATTATGTAGCGCCAGACAGTTATTATATCAACAATAATATTCATAATATCATCATCATATCATCAAAATGCAGTGGTGGAGTAGATGTCCCCGGAGACAAATTGACACTGGAGGAGACAGTTACACACAACAGTACTGAAATGATTATATCATCATATGTAGTGCCGGATAGTTTTTTCATACTAAAAACAATAATAATAATAGTAATAATAATAATCATCATAACCACAATACTAATAAAATGAGCAATAACATTCAT
>NW_004797290.1:2644160-2645986 GCF_000002075.1 Aplysia californica | reverse complement strand
GGGGTGTACTTTAAAATACAGTACATCCAGTTTGTTTGTTTGTTTGTTTGTTTGTTTTTTAAAGTTTTAGTAAGAGTTTTACGGCACTTGCAACACAATTAGGTCATATAAGTGCCGAAGATTGGACGTGTTACAAGAGAGTAACAAACACAAAAAAGAAGGAGGAGAGATAAGGACGATAGATGTTTAATAGGAAAGAAGGAGCAAACCACACCAGAGCACCCGCCAACCACCTACGGGGGTGAACTTTAAAATACAGTACATCCAGTTATTTTGTTTTTTTAAAAAGTTTTAGCAAGAGTTTCGGGGCACTTGCAACACAATAAGGTCATATAAGTGCCAAAGACTCGAGGTGTTACAAGAGAGTAACAAATTTTTTAAAAAAAGGAGAAGAGATCAAAAGGACAGACGTTTGAGGAAAGAAGAAGCAAACCACAACAGAGCACCCTCCAATCACCAACCATCCAGTTTTGAAAAAAAAATCATTAAAAGATAAGATACGGTACATCTTTATTGTCCAGATCCTGGCACATTGGTGTGGTGTTTCATCACGCACACGCATACACACATAATTACACACACACAAACAAACACACTCTCTCTCTCTCTCTCTCTCTCTCTCACACACACACACACACTCTCTCTCTCTCTCTCTCTCTCTCTCTCTCTCTCTCACACACACACACACACACACACACACACACACACACACACACACACACACGCAGGCTTACAGTCACATGCATACTACAAATGAACAGTATAAACAATAAGAACGTTCAGCTAGATACATACACACAAACAAACGTACAGGGGAGAGACAAGGTAAACCCTAACTACCACCCCATCCCCATCCCCATCCGCCTTTTATCCCAACCTTTTTATGCCAGCAAACAGCCAGTCGCTCTGAATACCAGTGTCACAACATTTTAGTTAGTTTTGGCAGAGGTTTTACGGCGCTCGCAACTGCATAAGTTCATATGAGCGCCAAGGGGAGGATGTCAACAGAGGAGTCCAAACGCGGAATCAGGCTTACTCTGCTCACTTCTCTAGTCTCAACAGCACAAGGTCTGCTTCGACTATCAAGGCACCCTAGAAATAGCAGTTCACAAGAGATTGACAAACATACAAAAGAAGTTGAGGAAAATGACGATAGTAAGGATCAGGAAAGAAAAAGCAGCAGTTCTCCGTTGCAGTTCAAGCACAGTTATGATCATGACATTGTTGAATCAGCCCATTTACAATTCTTTTTTACTATGCATAAGAACATGTTAATGTCCCCCCCCCCCTACACACACACCTTTGGGAATGGCCTAAAAAGGCATTTCAGTCAGTGGCAAGGGGGGGGGGGGGTGTGCGTCACAACATGAGTTTGAGCTTAAATCTATTTAATTTTTCTTGAAATATAGATGTTTTTACCTCCCAGCCAAAAGACACGATTTGGATCATCCAGGAAGCGGCTTTCCTCCGACCCTGTCTGTTCGGCTGTCCCCGTGGTTATATGCACCCCGTATAATATAGCAGAATTTGATCTTTTTTGGGGGGCATAATTTCTGATTATTTTCCTTTATCATTCTTTGAAAAATTAACAGAATTGCATAATTTCACATTTTTGGGCTCAGTTTGCAAAATGTCAGAATGTTTCTTGCATACAACGACGGGAAAGGTCAGGGCCAACCCGGGGCCAAAGGGAGTCAACATCCCTGCAGAAAGACCCGGGAACCGAACTCCGGCCTCCTCTGTGTGTATGTGTGTGTGTGTGCTTGTGTGCGTGTGTGTTTGTGAGTGAGTGTGTGTGCGCGCGCGTGTGTGTGTGTGTGTGTGTG
>NW_004797290.1:2639435-2640716 GCF_000002075.1 Aplysia californica | reverse complement strand
CTGACAAGATCTTTCGCTGTCTATAGCCGGGTACCCATTCTCACCTGGGTGAAGTGAGGAAAATTCGTGTAAAGTGCCTTTCCCAAGCACACAACGTCAGGCCCCTGACGGGATTCGAACCCATGACCTTACGGTCGCGAGTCCGAGAGCCTATATAGGCCACTGGCGCCACAACCATTCTCTCCAGATGTGTATCATATCTTTAGTTTTAATAATAATAAAGCATGTAATAATAATAATAATAATAATAATAATAATAATAATAGTAAAATAACAATGATAGATTAGATAGACAGACAGACAGACATATATATAGATGGATAGCATATTGTTTAACGCAAATCCCTACTCAACAGCAAGCTGTATGCACTTCACAATCTATACTACGTGTATTACCCCAGCAGGCCTGAGAGCATTCTGAAACAACCTCAACTTTCTGGGACGTTTTACGGTACTTGCAACACAATCAGGTCATGAGGTTAGTCCTGGAGATTACAGCTGATGCTGGGGACACTAACAGACAACAACAAAAACAAAAAAAAACAACAAAAAAAGGAGGAGAGATAAGGACGATATAATATGTATATTTGATACGAGAGAAGGAGACGCAAACCACACCATAGCGCCAGCCAACCACCCACGTATCATAATTTGGTTATTGTTATGTTTATTCCTTTACTGCTTTTGAAAAAGAGGGGAAAAGGGGAAGGGGGGGGGGGGAACAATGTTAAATCACGTAACTGACTAGAAAAGTCTCCTTTATAGCACTTTATTAACCACAGGGTAGAGTTTCATAACTTCCACAGACAGATATTTCCTGCTGTAGTTGCTAAAGGGTTAATCAAAATGCCTGGGACAGAATATTACTATAATATTTTTGGGCCGCGTGCAAAAAGTGCAAAGCTATGGCGGCGGGAAAATGCGCCAGCAGACGACATAGGACATAGGCGCGGTAAGTGCTGACTTGTGTTTGCGCACCTCGTCACCAGTTTGTCCAACTTCCCGGCGTTTGTGAATGGTGCTATGACGTCATCGCGTTGCTTTGTGAGCGGGCCAGCATATCGCGCGCTCGGTGCAGTGAGTGAATGTCGCTTTGCCAAAGTTGCTGAGTGATGTATTATATTTATAACGGGGAAAACCAAAAAGCAAAAAAAAAAAAAAACCCAAACAAACAAACAATTCGCACTTGATATTCGAAGAGCGTGAATTGCGGCCTCATGCTGCGAAGCGTCGATAAAGTTTTTTCGTTGTTGTTTTTTTCGGTTGCTTTTTTCGGGGGGA
>NW_004797290.1:2636141-2637531 GCF_000002075.1 Aplysia californica | reverse complement strand
CCTCTCTCTTTCTCCCTTTCTCTACTCCCTCCCAGACCCCCCCTCCCCTTTCTCCACACATACACCATGCCTTTTCTTCCTGTATGTGATGTCCACATCCCTGAACACCAGAATGTCGTATGTCCAGCCACTGCAGTCTGTGACCCGCCGAGGATGCAAATCTATCTATTAACTTAGTCACAACTACCATCTACCGTAAAAATACACTTCTCTAAAAATATTTTCTCATTTCTCCCCCTTTCGTGCTACCTAACGATGGTCTGTCGTCTGCTTTCGTCTCCACTTTCTTCCCCAACCCCCTCACCTCCTTTACCCCCTCCCCTGGGCTCCTGACTCTTCCTGCAGCCTTTCTACTGCTACTCCTCGGCCCCTTTTTACTGCCGTCTTTCAGCCACACCCCTGATCTTATAGTATGTAATAGTTAACACCTAGCCTTCTTGGATAAGGGCAAAAAAATCTCGGAGGGTCCGAGTGCAAGTTGCGCACGTTAAAGGTCTCTTAGCGATCCAAAATCGACAAGAGTAAGTTTCGGCCGCCCCTCGGGCAAAATTTAAAACTTCCTACCAACTGAAAAGTGTTCAATGTGTCCCACGCGTGCACATAATGGCCTGATGAAGATGCGAGATCGAGTAGTTAGTCACATAACCAGAAACAGAACTGACAGGGCTATCTATGTAGCCATTCCAAGATGGCACCAGTCGCCATGTTGGACGATAGGATGATACAACAGCTTTAGGTTTTGGTAGGAGTTTTAAAGCACTGGCAACACAATTTAGTCATGTATGTGCTGAAGATAAGATGTGCTACTTGAGACCAGCGGGCTGAGAGAATTACTTCTACCAGCAGAAAAACTGAGACACTCGATGGAAAAATTTCCCCCACCTGAGAATCGAACTTGTAACTCCTGTGTCGTATTTAAGGACAAGCTGGCTAACCCAGATCTTCGGGGTTTCCAGAAATCTTGACCCGCACCAACAGTGGGCATTGCCATGCCTATAAGAGAAGTTTGGTTTCATTGGTGCGTACGTTTGGCTATAAATAGAGAAAACTCTCCTTGTCTTTCAAAGAAACTGAACAAGGGGCAAAACTTTACCTTTGATTTTCTCAAAACAGCATTTTTCGGGACAGCCCCCTTGTACTTAAGAGCGACCATATATCAGTAACATTATCAGAAAAGAGTTATGGGTCTTTCGATTAGACTCCATCGCAGTCATTGCACTCTGTCTTTTCTCACACGTCTGTGGCCTCTGCTTGTCTATGTGTGAGCAAGCGTGCATGCATGCGTGCTCTCGGTATGTTTGCACGTGTGTTTGTGTGTGTGTGTGTGTCCGTGTGTGTGTATGTGTGTGTGTGTAAGAGAGAGAGAGAGAGAGAGAGAGAGAGAGAAAAA
>NW_004797290.1:2632935-2634406 GCF_000002075.1 Aplysia californica | reverse complement strand
CCCCTCCGTCCTCTTTCATCAAACACTTTTCAGCATTGTTTTCGTAATAGTTTTATGGCATTTGGGGCACAAAGATCATATACGAGTTGAAGATTAAAAGTAGTACGAGAGAGAAACATGCAAAGAAAAGAAGGAGAAGAGAGATCATGACGACAGACGTGTGACAGGGAAGAAGAAAGAGCAAACCACACCATGTACCAGAGCGCCCGCCAACCACCCACCAGCCATTCAATGAATTGGTGGGTTTTAAGCACACCAAGCACGATGAAAAATACATGTACATTTTAAAAAGAATTATACCGGTGTGACCCTCCCATCAGGCCAACAGCACTGACAGACGTACGCTATCACACCCATTTCCTAATTTATTTTAAGTAAGAGTTTTACGGCACTTGCAACACAATGAGGTCATATTATAAGTGCCGAAGATTACAGGTGTTACAAGCGAGTAACAAACACAAAACAGAAATAGCGGCGAAAAACAGGATATTATATTATGTCTGATAAGAAAGAAGGAGAAAACCACACTAGAGCACACCCGCCAACCACCCACTATCAAATCTAGCACACAAAAAACCCCTCCCGGTGTGACCCTCACATTAAGACAACAGCACTGACAGATGTACGCTATCACTGACGCTATCACTGACGCTATCACTGACGCTATCACTGACGCTATCACTGACGCTATCACTGACGCTATCACACCCTGCACGATAAAACAACAAACAAACAAACAAAAACAACTCCCGGTGTGACACTCACATTAAGACAACAGCACTGACAGATGTACGCTATCACTGACGCTATCACTGACGCTATCACACCCTGCACGATAAAACAACAAACAAACAAACAAAAACAACTCCCGGTGTGACCCTCACATTAAGACAACAGCACTGACAGATGTACGCTATCAGTGACACTATCACATCCAGCACGATAAAATAACAAACAAACAAACAAAAACTACCGATGTGACCCTCACATTAAAACAGCAATGGCACTCAACAGATACAAGGAGCAGAGCACCCACAACACCCACACACCATTCGTTCCAATTTGAATTCTTATTAATCGTTTGTTTGCTGACTTTTTTAAAAACAAAAACAAAATCAACATAAACAAAACTAAAAACAACATCAAACAAATTTTACACAAAATTTTAAAAGAAAAAAAAACCCAGCAACAGTGATCGAATTGCAAATGAAGCGTCCGTCCGTGTGGTGTAAAATTATGAGAGACGAGAGGTTCCCCTCACAAGAATAATGTTTGTTTAATTCATAAACGGCACAATTACCCGCCCGCTCACACCCGGCCTGACGGGGCTGGCTCTACACGACACACGCACGTGCACAGAGCTGGGAGTGGACAGCTATAAATGTTCTGTGTGTGGGGAGGGGGGTATCTGTGCGTGTGAGTGAGTGAGTGAGTGAGTGAGTGAGTGAGTGAGTGAGTGAGTGAGTGAGTG
>NW_004797290.1:2630251-2631912 GCF_000002075.1 Aplysia californica | reverse complement strand
GGGGGTGGTGAAGTGGACAGCTATATGTGTGCGCGAGCGCGCACGCGCGTATGTGTGGATGTGTGTGTGTGTTTGTGTGTGATGTGTTTGTGTGACTGGGTGAGTGAGTGTATGAAGGAGACAAATAAATGGGGACAAAGAGACACAGAGAGACAGAGAGTATCCATCCGTCCGTCAATCCATCATCCATTAATCCCCTTCTCTCTCTCTTTCTCTCCCTCTCTCTCTCTCTCAAGACAGCGTCCGTCTTCTCCCTGTCTCACCCCCCCCTCTCCCCCCGCCCCCACCAGTGTAGCAATCCCGGCCCGACTACATAATTAACGCAGGAGGACAGTCAGCACAAACTGACGAGCGGACTACTTCAGACTAGCCCCGCTCCTTCCTTCCGGCACCGCTCTGGGACCCGCCACGGGACTAACGTGCTCGATCTACGTTTCCCACCCGCCTCAAGGTCGTTGGCCAGAACGCGACCTCAGTGCTTTCTTGTCCTATCTCCGTTTATTTTAATAACAGCGAAAACAGTTCATAACAAAGGGTGAGCTTAAGAAGAAGTCACATTTTCAATGTTTAACCCTATCAGTACGTCGTGTTTGTTTTGCTATCGTATCCATACAACGTGGGAAACTCTGTGCCACCACTTTTCAAAGAGGAAAGTTACTCGTTAATCCGATCCGTACGCTTTGCATAGCAGTCTGTCAAAAAGTATTTTGACAAATTACTGAAAGTTTCAAAGAGATCTTCGTACTAGAAGTATTCTAAATATGAAGAATACAACCCCGGGGGTACAAAATAACCCCAGGGCGTTCGGATAGGGTTTTAAAAAGGAGACAGGACAAGAAAGCACTGAGGTCACGAGTAGTTGAACCCTTCCAGGACATGAAGGTCACAGATGTCCACTCACCACCACCAGCCGACCAAAGGCAACGTTATGACAGTTATATTGTACAACAACCATCACACACACACACAGATCAGATACATGAATTTGCATAATTATTTCGTGGTATAAATAATAGATTATTGCCTGTTTTTTCTCGGTTTTTTCGACACAGTGAGCAAAACTGCCACATCAGCATGACTCACCAAGAGCTCTCACTCGGCCAAACTACCAGAGAATGCACGTGCTTAGTGAGTCAGCGCTCAGTACACGGACGGCTGTTCTCTTCCATCTTTTGTTCTGTTCCATCTTTGTTCTATTCCCTTCTTGTTCTATTCCCTCCTTGCTCTATTCCATATTTGTCCTCTTCCACATTTGTTCTCTTCCACATTTGTTCTCTTCCACGTTTGTTCTCTTCCACGTTTATTCTATTCCACATTTGTTCTATTCCACATTTGTTCTATTCCACTTTTGTTCTATTCCCTCCTTATTCTATTCCACCGTGTTCTATTTTCTCCTTGTTCTATTCCGGTGTGAGTATGTCTGTGTGCCTGTGTGTTAGTGCCTCTCTTTCCCTCTGTCTCATTCTCCTTATCCCCCTTTCTTCTCTCTCTCTCTCTCTCTCCCCTCTCTCTCTCTCTCCCTCTCTTCTCTCTCTTTCTCCCTCCCTTCTCTCTCTCTCTCTCTGATCCCCACAAACACATCAACACCTCCACAGGGACTACTTCATAATTAATGACAACGCTTGACTTGCAGTCACACTGGCCATTTGGACCCCCCCCCC
>NW_004797290.1:2626559-2628435 GCF_000002075.1 Aplysia californica | reverse complement strand
GGGGGGTGGGGACTAATCAACACTTTTTATGATCATTTGAAAACATATTTCTACGTGGATTTAACTGAAAACAGTTGCTCAAATTAATGCACAAACAACCGGATTATGAATACATTTGCAGTTTCCAAGAATACTTCAGCTGTGGAAGTCACAACACATGTAACCTTTGACGGCCAAGTTCTCGCTTACTTTACCTCTGACACCAGGCGATCCCCATCTCCCTTGGTCACAAATTATATCTCCAGTTCTATTCATGAGAGATGGGTACAGTTGGGTTTTTTTTTCCACCAAAAGCAAGACAAACATGACAAAGCTTTAAGATAACACTTCGGAGAGACCCGAGGGAAGTATTTTAAATGAAAAAAACAAAAAAAACAAAACAAACAAGACCTGTTCTCTGTCGTTGATCCCGAAAGAATTCTCGACTTTATGAAGGCCATTGACCTTTACAATCAATTGTAAAGAGCGTTATATTAACAATTTTTAAAGTGTTCTTTCAAAACCGAAATTTTACCACATATTTATTTTAAAATTTTAATCGAAATATTGACCAAAACCAAGCCGGGCTGTGAATTGTTGTGAGCGCAACCAACCTGTGTGGCACGCTCATACAACCTCATGCAGTTGTAAGCACTCTAAAACTCTTGTCTTACTAAAACGTTTTTCTTTTTTAACCCAACTAACCCACCAATACGTCCAAATGCTGCCCCCTCCCCAACCCCCCCAATCTCCAAACTGGCGGGCGGGCGCCTGATTCCAGCGTGCCGTGTCATATTTTGTTTGATGTGAAGAAATAAATCAGATTCTCCCACAATGTTGGCTGTAGAGAGAGGAATAGGGGGAAGGCAGGTCGATAGACAGACGCGGACACAGGGGAACGATGGGGAGGTGAGGGGGGGGGGGTTGTTTTCGTTCGAGTTTTACGGTACTTAGGACACAGATCGGGTATAAGGGATGAAGATTACAGCCTATACGTTCTTATACGTCTAGATTACAGCAGGTGTTACTAGAAAGAAAAAAAAGGGAGGAGAGATAAGAAGGACAATGATTGATTCACACCACAGCACGCGCCAAGCACCCACAACAATCGTGTAACAACGCAGACCTGATGAAGCCTACAGTTTTAGTTGGTAAATGTTTTGCAACACGATAAGTTCATATTAGTGCCGAAGATTAGATATATTATTATAGTAGATGGATTTACGGCGCTCGCAGCTGCATAAGTCGTATGAACGCCAAGGGGTGGGTGCCAATAGATAAATCTTTACAGACTTACTCTGCTCACCTCTCAAGTTTCAACTTTCAAAAGCACAAAGTCTGCTTCAACTGTCAAGGCACCCCGGAAATAGCGGGTCACAAGAGTGACAAACATACAAAAGAAGTTGAGGAAAATGACAATAGTAAGGATTAGGAAAGAAAAAGCAGCAGTTCCCTGTTGTAGACCAGGCGCAGTTATGAGCATGACATTGATGAATCAGCCCATTTACAATTCTACTGTGCTTGAACAAGAAATGTCCCCCCTTTGGGAATGGCCTAAAGACACTACAGTCAGTGGCACCGCCCCGGGGGGGGGAGAAGATTAGAGGTGTTACAAGAGCGTAACAAACACAAACAAGAAGGGGGAGAGATCAGGACGATAGATGTTTGATAGGAAAGAAGGAGCAAAGCTCACAAGAGCACCCGCTAACCACCCACCGTTCACGTTTGAAGGCACATTAGGCAAGGGTAGGCTCACAGTGAGGATACCGGATTTATTTTCGAAAGCCTTGGCTCAGAGCGACTTACTTGGAAGGCATAAATAGCTATACGTGACGGGGAGAGATCATGATAATATAGCATTTTAAAAAGAAACCACATCAGAGCACCCGCCAACCAC
>NW_004797290.1:2625397-2626459 GCF_000002075.1 Aplysia californica | reverse complement strand
CTCTTTTTCAGTTTTGGAATCGAGGCCTCGAGTCTTTTTGCCGTCGATCTTACCCTGGCCTACAAAAAAGTAATCATCTCCGGGGGTACCCAGTACCCACGAGGGAGGAACAACTAGATCTAGGGCCTAACTACAATCATTTCCCGAACCTTGTGTCGAGGAGCCGAGGAGCCTGTTCAGGTATATGAGTATGAGTAATCAGTAGTTTTTCTTGACTTCGTTTTTGAAAAACTTTCCCGACACGATTGTTCCGATTCCGATGGATCTGCAATTGTTTAGAATCTAAATCTAGATCTAGATCTAGATATAGAATCTAGATCTAGATCTAGCTAGATCTAGATCTAGGATTTAGTCTAGATCTAGACCGACCTCGCTTAGATGTAATGATGCATCCCCGACTGGATATTCAATATTTTGTGCTGGAGTTAAGAATAAGTAAGTGTAAGCCACGGCAATTTCATCAATTTGTAAATCAGACCGCATGACTTCCTCGGCTGACAGTGCGGCACTGGGTCAGCATTTGTCAGCAAGGCGGACAAGCGGATTACTACAGTACTGTCTGGGCATCTCTATAAACCAATGTAATCTTTGAAGTAATGCTAACAATATCACACGTTTTGTTTCCCTTTCACCCGTTTTCACTGAATGTTTGTTCATTTTTGCGACAGAGCCAGGAAAATCGAAAGTAGGTCCACCATTTTTTTCATCGTCGCCATAACTATTAACTTGAACGTGGGCAGGTATTGATACCAGGTACTCGATACTTAGATACCTATATGTATGTGTATAGGTAGCGATACCTGCTCAAAGCATCGATACCTATGTGTTATTTATCCCATGGCTGCCAAAACAAGTGACTTGGGCCTTGAGAATTTTTTGTTTATCGAAACTGATAAGTTTTCGTAGGGGGCAAGCGTTTTAAATTAATCTAGTGATTTTTTAACAAAAAGAGAGAAGTTTTTCATGAAATGTATCTAGTGATTTTGCAAAATCTTCACTGACAACCCTGATTTATCCTCATTGGTTTAATTTAAAGTTGCTAAAAATCTGGTAAATTGAATT
>NW_004797290.1:2617992-2625297 GCF_000002075.1 Aplysia californica | reverse complement strand
ATCAGTAGTTTTCTTGACTCGTTTTGAAAAACTTTCCGACACGATTGTTCCGATTCCGATGGATCTGCAATTGTTTAGAATCTAAATCTAGATCTAGATCTAGATATAGAATCTAGATCTAGATCTAGCTAGATCTAGATCTAGGATTTAGTCTAGATCTAGACCGACCTCGCTTAGATGTAATGATGCATCCCGACTGGATATTCAATATTTTGTGCTGGAGTTAAGAATAAGTAAGTGTAAGCCACGGCAATTTCATCAATTTGTAAATCAGACCGCATGACTTCCTCGGCTGACAGTGCGGCACTGGGTCAGCATTTGTCAGCAAGGCGGACAAGCGGATTACTACAGTACTGTCTGGGCATCTCTATAAACCAATGTAATCTTTGAAGTAATGCTAACAATATCACACGTTTTGTTTCCCTTTCACCCGTTTTCACTGAATGTTTGTTCATTTTTGCGACAGAGCCAGGAAAATCGAAAGTAGGTCCACCATTTTTTTCATCGTCGCCATAACTATTAACTTGAACGTGGGCAGGTATTGATACCAGGTACTCGATACTTAGATACCTATAGGTATTTGTATCGGTATCGATACCTGCTCAAAGCATCGATACCTATGTGTTATTTATCCCATGGCTGCCAAAACAAGTGACTTGGGCCTTGAGAATTTTTTGTTTATCGAAACTGATAAGTTTTCGTAGGGGGCAAGCGTTTTAAATTAATCTAGTGATTTTTTAACAAAAAGAGAGAAGTTTTTCATGAAATGTATCTAGTGATTTTGCAAAATCTTCACTGACAACCCTGATTTATCCTCATTGGTTTAATTTAAAGTTGCTAAAAATCTGGTAAATTGAATTGCCTTTTTAGAACTCTTGTGTTTTTATTTTCCAATACTAACATTTTCTGCAAATTTGACTTTCCTCCCATACTTCACTTAATTTTTGTTTTTATTCTCATATTTGGGTATTTATTTCTGTCTCTCTCTCTCTCTCTCTCTCTCTCTCTCTCTCTCTCTCTCTCTCTCTCTTTTACGAATAATTTTTGTTTGAGTCTCAGCTACATAGTCACAACTTGTCTAGACACGATTACCTACATATTTGGAAAAGTATAGTTGTATTTCTGTCTTTACTTATTACACCCGGCGTATGTTACTATTAGCATTAGGTATCGAGGTATCGGTATCGATACCTTGAAAAAGTACTAGATATCGACATGGATACCTAAATTGTGGTATCGGCTCATCAATAGCATACTCATAAGGTCATAGACATGCGCAGATGCTATATTACTACGTCATATGACCTGGGACGGAAGGCAGATGAGTTTTTTTGGGCTGCGCCGGGGAACTGCGACTGCTGACGTCATTTTACCGGGGAACAGCGACTAGTATTTTACTTTATTTCTTTGTTACAGTTGGACTTGGTGTAATCGCCTACGGTATCGAATACAATTAGACCAAACATGTTACATTTCGTCTCGAATTTCAGTAAGCTTAACTAGAGCTCAGTCAAAACTCCCGCCAATCTGTTCATAAGGAGGAACAAGAAAGAGAGAAGTTTATCACAGCGTAAAGCAATAAGAAGCTGTCGCAGGGAGAATTTTAAAGAAAAATTTCTTTTAAAATGCTGTCAGCTCAGTAGCAAGTTTGAAAGCATTCTCCAGACTGTTCTTAGAGTTTGAACTATTGTTTTTCTCTCTTTGCATTGTCCTCTTGAGGTGGATGTCATAATTTTCAGTTTAGATGCTGCGATTTCAATTCTTCGTTTCATCTTTGTTTTCCGATTTGATATTGTTTCTCCATGATTGGTTGATCATACTCCTACACGATCATACTCTGACTCACATGATCACACACAAACACACACACACACACACACACACACACACACACACACACACACACACACACAGAGATAGACAATCACATAAATTTATAATTGGTGTTATTTTATTAAACATACATGTACGTGTGTATATCAATAAAGTACAAATACAATGGGGAAAAAATCACCAAACAAATAAACAAACACGCACACGGATGTATGATGGGAGTCGCTTTATGAAGCATACATGTACGTGTGTGTATCAGTAGTGTAGAAATTGAGAGAGAGAAAAAGAAAACAGAAACAGAAACAAAAAGCAACCAAACGAATAAAAACACACCAGCACACAAATTTCTATTTGGAATCATTTCATAGAACATAGAAATACACTATCATGTACATGTGTGTATTGTGATTCGGTTTAAAAAAGATCCCTGGAAGATCATTAAAAAACAGAACAATCAGGACCAAACATACGGGGCTCTCGAAGTCTTGAGGTACGAGTTCGCTTCACATTCTAGGTTCCAGGTTCGAAACTAGACAGCGATGGAAACATTAAAATTTTTAAAATCTAAAATGTTCTCTTTTCACCTCCTTTCCTTTTCTCTAGACATGTTCTGTCGTCTGCTTTCATCTCCACTTTCTCGCTCTAACCCGGCCCACCCCCGGCCAGTGGGCTCCTCTATCTTTGCTCCTGACTATTTCTACAAGTATTGCTTCTCCTTGCTCCTTCTTACTACTGTCTTTCAGCCACACATCCCTGATCTTATAGAAGGAGTGACCGAACATTTGGCTTTCTCGAAAGGGCAAAAGATCTCGGAGGTCCCAAGTGCAAGCTGCGCACTTTAACTTTAAGCTCTCTTGGTGGTCCTAAAATCGATATAAGAGTAGGCTTCGGCCGCCACCAAGGCAAAATTCACATTTAATTCATATCAAAACCTGACAATACTCTAGTCAGGATAAAGACATAAAGAGTACCTTTGAAATCTGAATGTGGCTGTCTGAAAGCAAGGGGCCCTACGAAGTAGGAAAAGCAGTCACATACGTAAATATCCATTGTACTGCAGGTTGAAGAACCAGCAGTCGACTTCCCCTAAGGTTTAGAGGAGGGGGAAGAAGAAGAAGAAGAAGAAGAGGAGGAGGAGAAAGAGGAAGAAGAAGAAGGTGAAGGAGAGAAAGAAGAAGAATCAAACGTCAGAACAACGTAATTATCCTGAGCATGATGAGGTTCCTGGTGCCAAGCGTGAGTTTTTTTTAACGGGTAACGGTGACCTAGAATTTAGACCAAACTATGCGGTAATTATTTATTTTCTCGCGTTTAGTTCCGTGGGAGGACTTCCGTATCGAGCGACCACTCTGAACTCTGTAAGAATATTATACTCACTCAATGGCCATCAAAATCATTACAAAAGGCCTTTAAAGCCAATGTAGTATGAAACTACCTACACATGAGGGCATTGCCGTGGTTTACGTATTCTTAACTCAGGCGCAAAGTTTTGAATTTCCAGTCGGGGATGCATAGATTTTTGTCTAGATCTAGATCTAGATCTTAGAGCGCGGCCGGATTAAACGCGAGAAAGTAAAAATTGCTAACAATGCTTCCTCCTTTGTAGAATCAACCACAGATGGCAGTATCTATCGTTTTCTCAGTGAGCATAGATGAAAAGCATCTTTCGTTGGTGACAGAACATGATGAGTAAATGGAGTACGATCTTTTTAGGGGGGGGGGTCACTATGTTTTTGCTTGGAGTACGTGCCATGGGGAAAGGCTGAGCGTTATGCAGCGTTTTGAGTAAATAAGAGCTCAACTAACAAAGAAGAGTTGAATTTCTTACACCCAGTCACCAGATGTAAGGTGAGTACATATTTTTCTGTTCAGTGGCGTCCAAAAGAAACTTGAAAATGTATTCACCCAATCACCGTGTTAAAATCTTGCACTACCCACTCATGCAGTATGCCGATTTAAAGCTAAATAATAAATAAATCCTGCCTCATCTGACACAATAATATTTCACTTATGTTCAGATAGGCTCGACGTAAAAGTGTGTTCACGCGTGTATTGAGGTTCATCAACGTTGGTGGAAGGGATATGTATTGAATATCAAATGAAAAGAAAGCTTTATTGTCTCTGCAATGAACAGCATCTTCTGAAATACATTTTCAAACAAGTTAGAAAACATATTACTAACAAATACCATGCTGAAATTAGACTTAACATTGTATGTGCTCATTATAGTATGATTTTGTTTTTGTTTAGGAGCTATTGGTCTTCTTGTAGAGCACAAACCTTTTAGAACATGGCTGTGTAAGTTAGATTTTGGACTAATCATCTGTCAGTGAGGAGTTGAGGTCATGAAACTGCCATTTGTGTGTAGTCTGGGACGGAATGAACAAAATCGTCCTCATGTGAATCTTTGGATGGCTTTCTTTAGTTGACTACATCGAACAAGTGTTGGAATGTCATGTCTTACCGTTATTTCCCTGATGGTGTCATTCAAGTAGACATCTCCCCTCATGGCAAATCACTTTCTCATTGGGCCAATATTATCATGAGACAATTCTTGGAAAACTATACCATATCAAAGTTGGAGTGGTCACCAGTAAATAGCTCGATATGAATCCTACAGGTATGTGAAACCCCATGAAACAGCAGCTGAAGAAAATTGACGTTGCTTCCAATGCAGACCCCTCGTTTGCAACCGTCTGTGACATCTTGGATGAAATGACTAATAATTGTCCAAAATTAAGCAGAGTCGATGCCCCAGGGGTTCGTGCACTACACAAAACCAGTGGCTCCTACGCAAAATAACAATGAGCACATTAAAATTTAATGTTCAGTCCAAGTTTTTGTGGTATTTGTGATTGCTTTGTTTTCTGTTTTGTTTGAAATTGAAACTATCGACATTAAATATTGTTTTTTGCAGCGAAAAACAAATTCTCCATTCATTGGATATGCAATGTATGTCCATTCTATCAAAATTGTTGGTCCCCAATACACGCGCGAAGACAACGTTTCTGTGATTTCACACAATTTTGCCAAGCCTGATTTTTTAAGGTCAGTTTTGAGTGACCATATCTCGAGCATCTGTTAACATAGATGAAATATTATTGTGTCAGATGATGCAGAATTTATTTAGCTTTAAATTGGTATGCTGTATGAGTGGGTAGTGTAAGGCTCTAACCCGATTAATGGTGACTACATTATCAAGTTTCTTTTGGAACCCACTGTATAATGCACGTGATGATGTGTTATACCCAGTTGTCGGTCAAAGGGATATAAATAGGTTGCTGTGAAAAGGGTTAATATGTAAAGCCCAAGTTACTCTCAGCGATAAATTGTATTACATTCTTCGTATAGTAAAACTGTCAGATTTATCAAACTCATATTCTGTTTACACATTCCAATTTATAGTGTCCAATTCCCTTTCAATTGGGGGAGATTCCTTCTTCTTGCGCTGGATGACTCTTCGCAACAGTTTGCCTGCCATTCTATGTGTTGCTATTTAACAAAAGTTAAAAAAAGAGGTCCACGAAGTTATTAGTTGCAAAATTCTAATAACACAAACTCTCCCTACGCCCTCTCTTAATAATTTGTTATTGTTTGTCTCTGGACTTAATCGTCCACAGACATTCGAGGGATCTGTAGGCCTCTACATCTCAATAAAGAGAATAACAGTGTCTTTCGACCAAGTCACCATACTGTACGCTGTACAAGTGACTGTGCTGTAGTATATAGTAGATGTCTAGTGTGCAGTGTGTAGTCCTAACAGCTTTGACGTCAGATGCACTTACAACGCACTCGGTGACCTTGATACATAACTTTAGATTGAAAATAGACAATTGAAAAACAAAGTTTGCTCCAGTTTTAAAATATGGCATCAAATCAGGTTCCACGTGAGCCACCGTGCTTATTTTGATATGCAGATTTCGAAAATGAAATCAGTTTTTAGCTACGTGCGATAATTATTTTGAAAATTCTGCGCCCAAAATTTAATCCCGCGCGGCGGCAAACTTCAAAGTAATCTTGCGTCACAGCCTCCCACTTGTCACTTCACACTGAGGGCGAGGGGGGGGGGGGGATTATTATACTGTTGTCTGTCCTCTTTATGATAGGAAAATACTACAAGATGCAATCTTGGTAGAATCTATATAAAATACTTCTTTTTGTGATCTTCTAAATCCAGTTAGAAAAACGGTCACCCGCGAATTATTTGTTAATTTGGACACGCTGGTTCCGAATTTGATATTATTTTTACGATTAGACATAGTTTTAAATGTTTATGGAAAAATCTTTTTGGTGGGCAGCGGGAGTATCGATACCATCACCAATACCATCACGACGAGATATTCGCTTAGGGCAGTCGCTGTTCCCCGGACACATTTTTTTTCTGTTTTTAAAAATAGAGTCGCTGTTCCCCGGTGCTCCGTTTTTTTGTCTATTCCGGGAACGAGGGGAAGCCCTTCTTGCATGAGGAGTGATGTGGTGGGGAGGCCGAGTCAACCGGACTAACAATGTTAAGGGTCCGGGTTGTTCGGCCGGGGCTGGTCGAGTTTTGTAGACTCAGTTCTCGAATATCGGCCTAGTGCACAATATATTGTTTTTAAAATATATTTTCAAGCTTATCCTACCCCTTTTTTATATTGTTTAGGCCTATTGTTTATTTTTATTATTTCATTTATTGTGTACATTAATGATTTTTGTGGCCAGTGAATTCGATTAAAAGGATTATTATACCAAATTTGGTGATATTCATGGATTGTGTTGCTTGCATCAAGGTAAGGTTACAATTTTATTAGATCTAAGGCTGGTTCTATTTTTCCGAACGTTCGGGAAAATAAACTTGAACTCTATTTCTCCGAACGGTCTCCGTTCTCGAGATTAAACTGTTGATAATTTACGAATGGAGTGGCCCGTGCGCGCGCGCGCGCGTGTGTGTTTGTGTGTACGTGTGTGTGTGCACGCGCGCCGCACGTGCGCGCGTGTGTGTGTGTGTGTGTGTGTGTGTGTGTGTGTGTGTGTGTGTGTGTGTGTGTAAGTGAATGTTCGCGCGCGCGTGTGTGTGTGTGTGTGCGTGCGTGCGTGCGTGCGTGCGTGCGTGCGTGCGTGCGTGAATAAGGTGTGAACGAGGCGTGTGGGAGCGGGGCGTGGACGAATTGTTGTTGTTGTTGTTGTGTGTTTAGGCTACATGAAGAATGGACGAATTGTTGTTGTTGTTGTGTGTTTAGGCTACATGAAGAATGGACGAATTGTTGTTGTTGTTGTTGTGTGTTTAGGCTACATGGAGAATGGACGAATTGTTGTTGTTGTTGTTGTGTGTTTAGGCTACATGGAGAATGGACGAATTGTTGTTGTTGTTGTTGTGTGTTTAGGCTACATGGAGAATGGACGAATTGTTGTTGTTGTTGTGTGTTTAGGCTACATGGAGAATGGACGAATTGTTGTTGTTGTTGTTGTGTGTTTAGGCTACATGGAGAATGG
>NW_004797290.1:2615527-2616688 GCF_000002075.1 Aplysia californica | reverse complement strand
TTCCGATCTGTGTAAAGCGCATAGAGCCTGCTGTTGAGCGGGGATATGCGCTATACAAATGCTATTTATTATTATTATTATTATAAAAATGCAAAATAGGTTACTGCCAAGGTCGAGCAGTCTTGTTTTCTCGCAGTACCTTTTGAAGGCGTTTTCAAATGAAGTATAGTCCAGGAACGTTGCCCCAACCGCAACTGAAGTATCTGAATATTATAGTCAGACATTCAAAAATCCCTAGCTCTAGAAATTGAATTCGATGCCAAAAATACTACTTCCCAGTACTCGCAGAATGGCAGAATGAAAGATGATGCCTAAATCTTGCAAATCTGTGTCTTTTTATTTGACAGAAGGGTGTAAAATGGATTTCATAATTTGAATGAGTGATTTTGAGGGTGATTGGGGTGAGACTGAAATGAATGAATCATCATCAATGCCTTTCCCCCCTGGCAGGGTACCCATAGGCCACATACAACCTCCTTCTATTTATCTCTATCCCAGGCCATCCTTCCAAGTTCGTTCCAAGTGAGCTTCATCTCATGTCCCTTTCCACACGCATCTCCTCCACGTTCACGTGGCCTACCCCTGCCTCGTGCTCCTGGGTTCCTTTGCAGTGACTGTCTTGTGATGTTTCCGTTGGGCTTTCTTAATTAAAGGTGTGTCCCATCCATCGCCACTTTCTTAGTCCTATTTCTACTATAATGCCTCTGTAGTTGTTACAGTTGCTGAGGTCTCTTTTCATTTACAGCTTGATTAGGTGGCCTTCCGTCCAGTGTGATGGTATTTCTCCCTTTTGCCAAACCTTTTCAAATAGAGCACAGAGAATTTCCCCTAATGTATCTTTAGCTGCCTTAAGGGTCTCCAGTGGTGAATGGTCGGGACCATCTGCCTTGATGTTATAGCTGCCACATTTTCCTCTCTCGAAGGTGGTTCCATAACTATTGTGAGGTCATTTCTGGCTGGAAGAATTTCTGGTTGGTTTTCTGGAGGTGGTCTGTTCAAGAGTTGATCACAGTGTTCTCTCTCTCGGTTAAGTTGCCGCTTTGGGTTAAAGATAGTCTTTCTCTCTTTGTCTTTCTCTGGTTGAACGCGGCCTTGCTGAACCTTCCTGAAAGAGTTTTTGTTGTCTGGTTTACAATCTGCAAGTGTCCGTCTGTTGCTGCT
>NW_004797290.1:2614206-2615256 GCF_000002075.1 Aplysia californica | reverse complement strand
AAACTCTACTAGCATAACAATTTTAGAGATATATAAGCGAAGTCATTTCGTCACGCATAATTGGGGTGTGACGAGATAGAAAGCAACTAATGAAGAAAAGAAGAGAAGAGAAGAAAACAGGCAGAAAAGAAAAGCAGAGAATGACTGAGGAGAGCAGGAAAAAAAAAAGGATGAAATGAGAAAAAAGAGGGGTAAAGGAAAGGGGAAGGCTGCAAAACGTTTGAGGTTTGAGGTAATTAGTAGCAGTGAGGGTGAAGCAAATACATGCATTTGAGTGATGAGTCTGAAGTGATGTTTACAGCCACATGCATGATATAAATGAACAGTAATACAACAATAATAATCTTAAGCTAGACACAGTATTCTGACTGTAACTCAATGTTATTTTGATGCATGCTCTAAGGTCATATGAATACTTGAAACAAGATGGTTAAGATGGAAGAATTTTGATGGATGGTGGTAAAAATGACCTGCTGTATCTGTCTTTGTTACAGGTCAGAAGCCTGGTCTTTTACTTCTAACTTGTGTTTTTATTTGACGGATGGAGATTTTTTTTCCAGTGCAATCTGTAAGGTACAGTTCATAGAAGTATGGGGAATGTAGATGTTGAAATTTTGGAAGTACTTCCATAACGAGCGACCACCCCAACATTAACAAGCACAACAAAGAAGAGACCTAACCCCAATCATATCCCAAACCCTAATCTATCCCTCAACCTCTATATCTACTTTGTTCCTTGGTGGTCGCTCGTTACGGAATTCCTCCCGAAATTTTCCATGCTTTTCCTATTAATCAGTTTAATTTTTCTTTATCTTGTTGTCTTGTGTTCCCGGCCCATGCTGTTATACAGAAATTGATCATACTTTCTATGGTAGAATGATAGAATATGGATATCAACGTTTTATCAACTTTAAAATGCATAGCTCCCTCAGACAAAATATTCTTTTGATCACTTTTAATGCAGGAGAGAAGTGTGGACACGCCAGTAAGTGTCGTTGTTCCATTCATTGTAAGAGAGTGAAAAGAATTCATCATATATAGATATATATA
>NW_004797290.1:2606153-2611124 GCF_000002075.1 Aplysia californica | reverse complement strand
TCTCTCTCTCTCTCTCTCTCTCTCTAAATCCAACCCCTCAATTTGTTATACCTATGATACACAGGCCTAGATCTAGATATCTATATAAAATCTGTTAAAGGCCTACCGTTAACCTTGGCAGGCTACGATCATCAAGTTGGCAGTATAAACAGGGTTTATAAGCAGAGCACCCCGGCCAATGTCAAGGGAAGCGATTCTGCCATGACTAGATTAAAGACAATTTGACGAGTTATTTCCCTTTATGTACTTCATGAAGAGATGGCCTTCAGGTGACATCCCGGGCCCTTGCTCACCACAGAGTCTTGTGTGTAAAATGTGTGGTCCTTCTTCCTCTGGTCTTTGCAGAATCATTTCCCTTGGTGTTGGGCATTTGGAGAGAACTACATTACCTCATAGAAGACTTACATTTTGATTTTTCAGCAATGCTTGTTCAGGGGCACTTTGAAGACGTGTCTTCTGGAAGGTCATTGAGTCACATAGGAGCAGCCAAGAGAAAAGATAAGTACTGCAATGTTATTTGTTTTTGTTTTGATGTTGAAGTATTTTGATATAAAAGGAGAGGTATATCGAATTACATGATCAAAGTTGTCATTGTTGAGATTGTTGTAGTCATTGTGCTTGAGATTGTCATGGTCATCTTGGTCGAAGTTATTGTGGTCGAAGGTTGTTGTAGTTGTCGTGATTGAGATTGTTATGGTCGTGATGGTCGAAGTTGTTGTAGTTGTTGTGGCTGAGATTGTTATGGTCGTGATGGTGAAGTTGTTGTAGTTGTTGTGGCTGAGATTGTTATGGTCGTGATGGTGAAGTTGTTGTAGTTGTTGTGGTTGAGATTGTTATGGTCGTGATGGTCGAAGTTGTTGTGGTTAAGATTGTCACGGTCATCTTGGTCGAAGTTGTCGGGGTCGTCATGGTTGACATGGCTCAAAGTCGTTGTTTTCACGGCTCAGAGTTGTCGTTTTCTTGGCTCAAAGTTGGTGTTTTCTTGGCTCAAAGTTGTTATCGTTTTCACGGCTCAAAGTTGTCGTTGTTTTCTTGGCTTAAAGTTGTTGTCGTTTTCATGGCTCAAAATTGTCGTTGTTCAAAGTTGTCACGGATCAAATTTGGTGTGGTCTTTGTGAATCGGGACCATAGTGGGTTGGAGTTGAAGTCGTCGGAGTTGCCATGAGTTGTTGGTTGTGGGTGTCATGGGTTGCACTGATTGTGGGTTGCGTGGATTGTGGGTGACTTGGGTTGTGGGCTGTGTGGGTATAAAGGGTTGTGGGGATTGCGTGATTGTGAGTGTCAGGCGGGTCGTGGTTGTCGTGATGGATAAATTATCCGAAACATTGTGGTTTCAAAAGTGGCCAGATATGTTGGTTCCATTTCCCTTTGTTTTGTTCAACTTTTCTCCTTTTGCTGTTGGAGCTGCCCATGTAAGTAGGGCCATGCATGCTTTTACACTTGACTGAAATTGAATTCAACTATTCTCCACTATTATTTTAGGTATTTAAAATCTTGCAAAAGAATTATTTCTAGAATCTTTCCACATTCCATTTTCTTTAGCCTGTGGTTCTTACGGAGGGGTCTGTTTTTCTTGAGCATATCCTAGCCACCTGATGACCTTATAGTTTCCCCACAAGCATTGTACTCCGTGGAAATCTAGCTTTTGAGTGAAGTCAAAATTGAGCGAACCACTGGGAACGCATTGAAATGAAGCTGAAAAGACGTTCTGTTGAGGGTAGTTCCTTAGTTTTCTTATTTTCTGCTTTCTCAGAATACATCTTGTGTCGAGAGATTTGCTGTGGAAGAGCATCGAGTCCTGTAGGAGCAGCCGAGACAAAAGGTGAGAAATTTGCAATATTGTTTGTTTTCTTTGCCTTTGAAATTTCCTGATGTGAGTGGAAAGGGATGATAAAAACCCATCAAAAGATGAAAAGTGGCAGAGAAAGCACTTAAGATTAGCAAGCTGCTGCCAATAAGTTAGCCCAGGAGTGATCTTTAATAGGTAGGCTACTTTTTCAACCGTTTTAACAAAAAAACTGTGACTGAAACAGCCCCTAAGCTTAGCAAGCTGCAGTCAATGATGAAATAGGCTATGATATGAACAAATGGCAGAGAGACAGCACCTAAGATTGGCAAGCTGCTGCCAATAAGTTAGCCCAGGAGTGATCTTGAATAGGTATATTTTGTACCACTCTGGTAACGACTTGTGACTGAAACAACCCCTAAGCTCAGCAAGCTGCAGTCAATGATGAAATAGGCTATAATATCACCTAGAAATGGCAGAGAGACAGCACCTAAGATTAGCCAGCTGCTGTTTATAAAACCACAGTAGATGAAGATTGTTTGTTATCCTTGTGTGGGTGACAATGCATAGTGAGTTTTTCAAACGTTTGTTGGTTCCATTTCCCTTTGTGTTGTTCAACTTTTCTCCTTTTGCTGTTGGAGCTGCCCATGTAAGTAGGACCATGCATGCTTTTACACTTGACTTAACCCTTCCAGCCCCAGCCATTTTTGTGCACTCCCTAACCCCAGTCCCAGCCAATACAGCAGTATTTCAGAAAAAGAGGCATTATTTCTTTTAGAAAAGTGATGTACTATCTTTGTAATGTAGCTTTGATAATAACATATACCAATTTTTAAAGATAAATGAACAAGTAATAAGAAAATTAAAGTTTAATCAAGTTCGCTAATTTTAAAAAATGCGCGAATTCGGTACACCCCCGAAACTGAAAATATACGCTCTTGGGACGGAGGGAGGTACAAGCGCTGCTGAAAATATACGCGCTTGGGGCTGGAAGGGTTAAATTGTATTCAGATATTCTCCACTATTATTTTAGGTATTTAAGATGTTGCTAAAGAGTGGTAGGAAGGAGTCTCTTACAGTAGCTGCTCCAGACTTTGAAATGGATAATTGATTACTCGAATGATTGATTGTATGATCCATTATAGTTTCAAAAGTGGCCTTTCAGTTTTTAAAGAGACAAGCTGCAGTCGAAAGAACAATACGTGATTTTTTTTTGGAAGTGGCAGAAACAGCACCTAAGATTAGCAAGCTGCTGCCAATAATCTGGGCCACGTGTAAACTTTTTAAAGGCAGAGATATTCTTGTTATATTATACGAATGGACTGATTAAGCTCAGCATGCTGCAGTCAACGATGAAATAGAAAACTAACGGCAGAAAAAAGCACCTAAGAATAGCAAGCTGCTGCCCAGAAAAACTTGAAAAGATGAAGCGTAGCACTTGTCGGAAAGGGCACCTAAGACCGGTAACTTGATGCCTATGTCTGAATTCTTTTTCCGAACGAGGATGTTCAGCACCCCTCCCCTCCCACCACCATCCTGGCAGAGGACCGGCACCGGAGGACCCAAAGTGAGGCGTCTCTAATGGACCAGACAGGTTCGTTTTGGATTGAATGTCTTAGAGGGAAGTAAATGAGGGTTGGGAAA
Source organism: Aplysia californica (assembly GCF_000002075.1). Taxonomy (NCBI): domain Eukaryota; kingdom Metazoa; phylum Mollusca; class Gastropoda; order Aplysiida; family Aplysiidae; genus Aplysia; species Aplysia californica. Next base: position 2,607,694 of record NW_004797290.1, on the reverse strand, counting down.
TGTTGTAATTAGGAAGTTTTTCCAAGACTGACCGTCCGGCAGGAAATGCAACGACCGGCTCCTATTGTAAACAGAAAGGCAACACACATTCTGACATCTGTGAGCATTCCACTTGCTTGAGCATATCCTACCTACCTTACGACCTCGTGTTTTTCCACAAGCATTGTACTCCATGGAGACCTAGCTTCTAATTCTGCACCTATGGTGAAACTTTTAGCATAGAAATCAAAGTGTGAAGACTGCCTTTTTGTGGAGGTACAGTAATTTTCTCCGGTTTTCTATCTTCTCTTAGAGTACATCCTGTTTCAAGAGATATATTCTGGAAGAGCGTCGAGTCATGCAGGACCGTCCAATAGAAAAGGTGAGAATTGCTAGGTTATTTGTCTTCTTTGCTTTCCAAGCATATTGATGTAAAGGGAAAGGTACATTTAATGCTTTTGTGTGAGAAATAAAGGAAAGGAATATTCTAGAATCTTTCCACATTCCATTTTCTTTACCCTGTGGTTCTCACGGAGGGGTCCGTTTTCTTGAGCATATCCTAACCACCTGATGACCTTGTAGTTTCCCACAAGCATTGTACTCCGTGGAAATCTAGCTTTTGAGTGAAATCAAAATTGAGCGAACCACGGGGAAAGCATTGAAATGAAGCTGTAAAGACTTTCTGTTGAGGGAAGTACATCACTTGTCTCTTGTCTTTTGTTTCCCCAGAGCTCATCTTGTTTGCAGTGATTTGTTCTCGAAGAGCATCGAGTCACGTATGACCAGTCGCGTAGGACCAGTCAGGTAGACCAGTCATGTAGGGCCAGCCAAGAAACCTTGTTGGTTCTGCAATATTATTTGTCTTCTTTGCTTTAGAAGTATATATATCGAAGTAAGTGGACAATGAAATGAAACATATAAGGAAAAATAACACTTTTATGTTAGAAATAAAGGGAACAGTGGTGTTTTTGTGTCAGTCACAGTGGTTGATGTGTGTCATAGTCACAGTGGTCGATTGTGTGTGGTTGTTGTAGTGTTCATTGTGTGTGTGATAGTTGTAGTGTTCATTGTGTGTGTCAGTCACAGTGGTTGATTGTGTGTGTGGTGGTTGTAGTGTTCATTGTGTGTGTGATAGTCACAGTGGTCGATTGTGTGTGTGGTAGTTGTAGTGTTCATTGTGCGTCATTGTTGTAGTGTTCTTTGTGTGTGATAGTTGTTCATTGTGTTTCATTGTGTCGTAAAGTTGTTGTGGTAGTTGTGATCAAAGTTGTTGTGGTAGTTGTGATCAAAGTTGTTGTAGGCAAAGTTTTTGGGGTTTTCCTGTTTGTCATGGTTGAAGTTATCGTGGTTGTCATGGTTGAAGTTATCATAGTTGTCATGGTTGAAGTTATCGTGGTTGTCATGGTTGAAGTTATCGTGGTTGTCATGGTTGAAGTTGTCGCGGTTGTCATGGTTGAAGTTATCGTGGTTGTCATGGTTGAAGTTATCGTGGTTGTCATGGTTGAAGTTGTCGCGGTTGTCATGGTTGAAGTTATCGTGGTTGTCATGGTTGAAGTTATCGT
>NW_004797290.1:2605155-2605814 GCF_000002075.1 Aplysia californica | reverse complement strand
GTTGTTGTGGTTATCATGGGTCCAAGTTGTTGTGGTTATCATGGGTCCAAGTTGTTGTGGTTATCATGGGTCCAAGTTGTTGTGGTTATCATGGGTCAAAGTCGTCATGGATCAAATTTGTTGTGGTCTTTGTGGGTGGAGGTCATTGTGGGGAAAGTTGAAGTAGTCAAAGTCGTCGTGTGTCGAAGTGGTCGCTTGTCATGGGTTGAAGTGGTCGCTTGTCGTGGGTTGAAGTGGTCGCTTGTCGTGGGTCGAAGTCGTCGCGTTTCGTGGGTCGAAGTGGTCGTGGGTTTCGTTGGTCGAAGTTGTCGTGTGTTTCGTTGGTCGAAGTCGTCGTGTTGTGGGTCAAAGTCGTTACGTGTCGTTGGTCGAAGTCGTTTCGTGTCGTAGGTCGAATTAGTCATGTGTCGTGGGTTGAAGTCATCGTGACGTGGGCTTCGTGCGTTGAAGTGGTCGCGTGTTGTGGGTCAAAGTGGTCGCGTTTAATGGTAGAACTTATCTGGGGTTAAAGTTCACCTTGGTCATTGTGGGTTGAGGTTGTCATGGTGGTCATATTTCGTGGATCAGGGTTGTTGAGGTTGTCATGGTGGTCATATTTCGTGGATCAGGGTTGTTGAGGTTGTCATGGTGGTCATATTTCGTGGATCAGGGTTGTTGAG
>NW_004797290.1:2601908-2604809 GCF_000002075.1 Aplysia californica | reverse complement strand
GTTGTCGTGGTGGTCATATTTCGTGGATCAGGGTTGTTGAGGTTGTCGTGGTGGTCATATTTCGTGGATCAGGGTTGTTGAGGTTGTCGTGGTGGTCATATTTCGTGGATCAGGGTTGTTGAGGTTGTCAGGTTTGCCTTATGTCGAAGTTGTCAGTTAAATTCTTGGTTGGTCAAAGTCGTCGTGGTTTTCATGGGTTGCTGTTGAAGTCTTTGTGGTGTTCATGGATGGAAGTTGTGGAGGTTGTTGTGGGTTTTGTGGGTCAAGGTTGTCGTGAGCTGAACTTGTCATGTTTTTTGTTGTTGAAGTGGTTGTGGGCCGTTGTTGTCATGGGTGTACCGGTATGTCATCCTTGTTACTTTTGTTCACTGTTGTGTATGTCATCCTTGTTACTTTTGTCCACTGTTGTGTCTGTCATCCTTGTTACTTTTGTCCACTGTTGTGTCTGTCATCCTTGTTACTTTTGTCCACTGTTGTGTATGTCATCCTTGTTACTTTTGTCCACTGTTGTGTATGTCATCCTTGTTACTTTGTCCTCTGTTGTGTATGTCATCCTTGTTACTTTTGTCCACTGTTATGTATACCAACATTTACTGTGACAGTGGGATACAATGCAGAATGAAGTCATGGGGGACTCGCCTTCAATTTTGTTGAATGCAAGTGTTTGTTATTGCAAAACATGAGGTTTTTGTGTGGATAGTTACAGGCACTGAACAAATAATGTATAATGTACTCGACTTTCTGAATCAAAAGCAGTTTGGTTTCAAATGAGAGGCATTTTCGTTTCTTTGCTTGATGCTATACCAAAGAAATGCTGGAAAATTGTAGGAAACTACACACACGGTGTGCAAAATGTCCCATTAGTTCAAATGCATGCCTGTGTCATCTATATATTATCTATATGTCATCTAGCATATATATTGCGTATTGTTGGCCAATGTTTGATTCCGCAGATCAATGCACAAGTATTGGTATGAAAGAAGACCGTTGATTGGTCGCATAAGATATGTGTCACCACCTGGTGGAATCGGGCGCTCGTCAATTTGGGGGCACGTGGAGTTATTGGTATCATCACCTTAAACTTAAGGCCTACCCATTTGCCTTGCTTTTGATGGAAAAAATATCCCTTTTCTTTTGTATAAGTCAAGATATATGCCATTGAAGTTGAAGGACGTGGTGGCTGTCTGGTTTCAGATGTAAAATTAGCGAGAAAATGGCCGCCAAAGTTGCGTTATTTCCTTAGCTTGAGGGTATTTGGAAACGGAAAATTTATATTTTTCATGCCTTTAATCAACGTTTTTCAGAAAAATCCACGTAGAAATGTATTCTTTAATGAGCATGAAAGGTGCTGACCCAAAAAAACACAGAAAATTCAATGAAAATTCCAAAACCTGCAGGAAAATGGCCAGTTTCTTCACTTTCATTATTTTGACGAGCGCCTGATTTCACCTCGCTGCCTCCGTATAAACAATAGGCTAAGCAAAATCTAATGATACGACGATAGCAGTTCACGATGCAAGTGCCATGGATGATTTTCAGGGCTAGATAAGGTTCTTTGCTAGAGAAAAATGAGAGAAGCCACGTCATTGATTTGAATCCGAGCTTGCTCATTCCGGTGTTCATTGAATGTTATTTTGATCGATTTTGAAGAATGTACAAACAGGGGGAATTCCTACTCTTTCCTTGAATCGACTTCCCCTGAATGACCTTGACAAATAAAAAGAAATGAATGATTGTCGTTTTTGTTGTATTTTTAATGTTGGTGGGGGGTTTTGTTTGGGTTTTTTTATGTTGGTGTTTTTGTTGTTTTTACGCCCTCGTCAACACAATTTAGATCATTTAGGAGGCGAGGGTGGTTGGTGGGTGCTCTGGTGTGGTTTGCTTCTTCTTTCCTATCAAACATCTATCGTGTTTATCACCCCTCTTTCTTTTTTGTGTTTGTTACTCTCTTGTAACACCTCTAATCTTTGGCATTTGTATGACCTTAGTGTGCTGCAAGTGCCGTAAAACACTTACTAAAATTAATTTAGGAGGCGGGCTTCCGAGCCTGGCTGTCAGTGTGAGATCCTGTAGGTGCTGGGTGGGTTACTCTCTTGTGACGCCTCCAGTCTGCGGCACTTGTATGGCCTGCTTGTGCTGCAAGTGCCGTAAAGCGCTGGAACAGAAAGTGTCAACCTGTTGTAAAGAAAGAGATACAACATCTCAGCTGAAAGACCAAGATACTCGATAAACATTTCACTCCGCTCAGAGATTGTGTTCGGGTGTTGTGGGTGGTTGACAGGTGCTCTGGTGTAGTTTGCTCCTTCTTTCTTATCAAACATTTATCTTCTTGATCGCTCCTTCTTTTTTATGTTTGCTGCTCTCTTGTTTGTAACACCTCTAATCCTCGACACTTATATGACCACATTGTGTTGCAAGTGCCGTAAAATTCTTACTAGAACTAAAGGATTCGGGTGTTCTGTGTGCGAGAGTCATTCACTCACTCTGTCTCTCTCTTCATCTGTCTCACGCTCACTCTGTCTTTCTCTCCATCTGTCTCACTCTCACTCATTCGCTCACTCTGTCTCTCTGTCCATCTGTCTCACTCTCACTCATTCTCTCACTGTCTCTCTCTCCATTCTGTCTCACTTTCACTCATTCACTCACTCTGTCTGTCTCTCCATTCTGTCTCACTCTCACTCTGTCTCTCCTCTCTCCATCTCTCTCACTCTCACTAATTCACTCACTCCGTCTCTCTCTCCATTTTCTCTCATTCATTCACTCATTCACTCACTCTGTCTCTCTCTCCATCTTTATCTCTCTCTCTCCCTCTCTCTCTCTCTCTCTGTCTCTCTCTCTCACTCACTCACTCACTCACTCATTTGCTCTCTCACTCGCTTGCTCTTACTCGGTAACACTCCC
>NW_004797290.1:2599460-2600661 GCF_000002075.1 Aplysia californica | reverse complement strand
CTCTCTCTTTTCAATAGGTACCACAAGCGAATATTTGGAATGTCAATAATTTTTACCACCTTTATCGGAATCTACTTGGTAAAACTTAGACAAAACAAAAGGAATTAGACTACATGTTTGGTTGTTTCACCCTATTCGTACGCCCTGGGCTCATTTTGAACCCCCGGGGTTGTATTCTTCGCATTGAGAATACTTCTTGTACGAAGACCTCTTTGAAACTTTCAGTATTTTCTCAAGAAATCATTTTGACCTTCTGTTATGCAAAGCGTATGGATCGGATTAACGAGTACATTTCTTCTTTAGAAAGTGGTGGCACAGAGTTCCTCGCGCGTATGGATGCGATAGTAAAACACGACGTAAGGATAGGGTTAAGTGGTGGCACAGAGTTCCCCGCGCGTATGGATGCGATAGTAAAACACGACGTACGACAGGGTTAAGTGTTGGCACAGAGTTCCCCGCGTCGTATGGATACAATAGTAAAACACGACGTATGGATAGGGTAAAGTGGTGGCACAGAGTTCCCCACGTCGTGTGGATACGATAGTAAAACACGACGTACGACATACATGCAAGTGTGTGGGAGGTTGGCGGGTGCTCTGGTGTGGTTTGCTTCTTCTTTCATTCCTATCAAACATCTATCGCCCTTATCTCTCCTCCTTTTTTGTGTTTGTTACTCTTAGAACCTCTAATCCTCGGCACTTATATATGACCTTATTGTGTTGCAGGTGCCGTAAAACACTTACTAAAACTAAAAGTAAAAACATGCAGTTTGAGAAAACATTATGTTCGAAATGAACGACCAGCTTCAAGCCCTTTCTAAGTTCATAAGTATAGGATCAACTTTACAAACAGTTGTGGGGTTTTTTTTTCGTTTTTTTTGGTAATGTTTTTTTGTTGGGTTTTTTTTTGTTGTTGTTGTTGTTGTTGTTGTTGTTGTTGTGAAGAACAAGCTGCAAAAACATAACACCCTGTTACAGTAGGTAAGAAAACTGAGGAACACCTGTAGTTTTGAACCTCCACCACATTCCAGAAACTCCAAAGATCACTTTCATCTTTCTCTATCACATCCCACTGACTTCTGTAGTGTAGATCTAGCGTCAAGGCGTGTCGCTGTCACATGCTGAAGACCACAGTTCAATTTCCATATGAGAGGAGTTTTTCTAGAGTCTAGAATGATATTATTATTATTATTATTATTATT
>NW_004797290.1:2594865-2598060 GCF_000002075.1 Aplysia californica | reverse complement strand
CCAGGAAATCGCGGTCTTGCGGCCGCGTTTTTCGTCGAGTTTCGCCATAAACCCGCAATTTTTTTTTGTAATTTTCGCAATTTCTTGCAATTTTAGGCAAAAAGACATCAACGCTTTAATTTAAACAGAATTTTAAATACAAAATGGTGCAAGTAAAGAAACGATAGGCCTAGACGTATGGTTTCGGCCCAGCTCTAGCCTACTGGGTGTACTCTAAAAGCTATAACTGGAACTTCAGGCCGGAATACAATGACATTTATACAACACAAACTGAGACCAAAGATACTACACCTATAGATCTAATGTGTGTAAGCGTACGCGTGTGCTAGAAAGTAGGTGTATATTGTGTGAATATTGTTCGTAATCGTACATGATGCATGTCATGTGTCATCATCTCAGAATTCTACACTTATGGATGCGGAAATTAATGTTTCGGAAGAAAATAATACGCTATCTCTAGATCTACTACTGTAGCGTACGGTCAAAATTTTGTTGCGCAACTTATTATCAAATATCTAGGCTACTGAACTAGATCCATCGCACACCTAGATCTAGATTCTCCTACTTTTGCACAATGACTTATATCTATATCATTTTGTCTTAACAGATGAGTATTTTTTCAAACATTTGTACACATAGGTTCTATATTATTCTAGAAATTTCTTTAAAGAAAATTCTTTAATAAATACTAGCCCAATATTGTTTTTAAATCCCAGTCAATGGTTTCTAGAGATTTTTAAAAGTTTATAGCTGGAGCTAAATCTCTTTTAAATGCAAGTCCGTCCTTTTTTTTCTACTTCTGCTGGCGACATAAAGCTAATTATTGAACGCATGTTTTGAGAACATCTAGTGAAAAAATATATTCAGTGTAAAAAAAAAATTTCTTGTAACAAGTTTTGCTAGATCTACTAAAAAATTACGTAGGCCATATGCGTATGCAAAATGTGTGTGGGAAGCTAGAAGTGCTGTGAACAATCCCATCCGTGTTACAAATTTGTTCACAGTTGTGTAGATCTTATATTTATAAACTCTCTATGTCTGCTGTTTCTGTTGTTGCGCCCAAAACCACAACAATTTAAAACCTTAATTCCAATCTCCAGGTTGGACAGTGAATTCTGTAACTCAAAATTACAAACAGGACAGTAAATGTTCCACTTTTCACTCCGTTTGTAAAAGCCGCTCTTGCTTTAAAAGCTATAGGGTTACTTCCGAAAACGATAAATCCTTCCCTCAAGACGCCATTGTTTTCGGTCTTCAATTCCTCACAGTTCACGTGGTACAGTGCCCGTTCTATAAGTGTAGAATGCTGTGGTCTGCATACACGGCGGTAATCGGGAACCTAGTCTCAGCATCTACGTACACGGTAACCGGAATGAAAATAAATCAATATTTGTCCTGTGCTGTCACTTTTTGTACCAAAAAAAAAAAAAAGAAAGTCATACATGTACTTGTACAAGCGTGTTGTCGGACCCGCCATCGTGACCGGTCAGTGAACCTGTGTTTTCGCATCACATTGTGAGTACCGGTTGGGTCACCGAAGTTCATTCAAAATTTGTGCGCTGCAAAGTATACGGCTCGGGAATTGGGGGATTATTGATTTTTTTTTTTTTTTAAGGTACAGTCGGGAGAGGGCTAGGGTTGAAGGCAACACAGGATGACAAAAACTGAACTACCCGGTTACCGTGTACGTGACACCAGTTGCCGGTTACTGTGTACGTAGACACTGAGGCTAGCCGAGGGTGAAGACCCTGAGGCAAAACTGCACAAACATACATGTAATTTTGTCCGCTGTAGGAAAAATCCCGCCACAAGAAATTCATTCCAGTTTCTCAGTTTGGGACACAGCACCTGCCAGCCTCGGACGATGCAGATGGCACAGTCGCTATGATCAAGAAACTAGCCGTGGATACGGTTAAGTTGATCGTCAGGTAATAATAATAATAAATACCATTTGTATTGCGCATATCCCCGCTCAACAGCAGGTTCTATGCGCTTTACACTATATTATTACCCCAGCAGACCAAAGAACACTCCAAAACATTCTCAGCTTCCTGGGAAGCATACAGTGCAAGCAGCTGATTAAGCGCTCAAAAACTAACAAACTGACAAGATCTTTCGCTGTCTATAGCCGGGTACCCATTCCCACCTGGGTGAAGTGAGGAAAATTCGTGTAAAGTGCCTTTCCCAAGGACACAACGTCGGGCCCCTGACGGGATTCAAACCCACGACCTTACGGTTGCCAGTCCGAGAGCCTAACCACTAGGCCACCCACGCCACTAATACACGTCAAAGAGTCGCCCCGACAAGTTCGGACTTCCTACTCTGAAGGGAAAACGCTCTCCCCGATTTGGTCATTGGTAGTGGTGTTTACCTACCACCGTCAGACCCGATGGAGAACCAGCCGTGCCCCCTCAAGGATTGTCCGTTCTCCAAAGACAGATGACCATCTGGTCACTGCCACGTTTTCAGTTGTCACAGCAGCTCACGTGGTCTACGATTATGACGAAGCGGCGGTCACCTCCGTAGAATTTTTTAATGACGATGATAAAGACAGATGAGAGGTGGTGACCGCTGTAGGTGTTTCAAGTTTGGTTTGTCGACGAAGGCGCTGACTTTAGCAGTTTGAGGCATTTCTCACGACTTGGACCTTTTTCACAAAGTGGAAAGTCATAAAACACTCACAAAAGATGTGAAATGGAGCATGTCCGATCCTATGGCTGCTCTAATTTCCCATCCCCATGGTTGCTCTAAACAGAAATCTGTCGGGGATGTGGTGGAAAGGAAGGAACTGACTCCACCTCGGCGTCCGCCATTTCTAAGACCGTCTTTTAAAGACGGAGAAGAAGCTAAAGCAATGAAGAATGTAAGTGCCGATGCGAAGAAACGCCGGGCTGTTTTACTGGAAAAAGCTTTCGGGCTAAATAAAGCAAACACAGTAGGTAGTGGTGAAGATCAGCTCATGACCGCTTTGCATGGGTCGTTCCTAGAAAAACTTCTTTTTTTTTTTGGTAAGTGTTTTTACGGCGCTCGCAACTGCATATTAAGGTCATATGACCGCGCGGAAAACACGAAACATTTTCAGTTGGGCAAATTGCACACCGGACCTCCGAGATTTTTCGCCCTTGTCCGAGAAGGCTAGGTGTAGATCTTTCCTACCGGAAGATCAGGGGTGTGGCTGAAAGACAGCAGTAAGAA
>NW_004797290.1:2593035-2594279 GCF_000002075.1 Aplysia californica | reverse complement strand
GGGGGGAAGGTGGTGTCGTTGACACCTGTAAGGGGGGTCTTGAACCAATGTGATATTACACTTTTGTAAGGCGAAAAAATAAGAAAAAAAGGTTTGCCTTGGTCAAGAAAGGCTGCTTGGTGTGCAGAGGCCACAAGGAATGTGGAAACTATTTTCCAAGTATTGCAGCATTGAAGAGGTACAGGAAGAAATGGAGGCGCAGGAAGAAGAGGAGTAAGAGGAGACAGAGCTTGAAGTTGGAACAGGACCCATATTTGTAAGACAGCTCAGGGGATGCCCCTGTTTAAAAAAAATATTTTTGACATAATGATAAACACTGCCTTAATGTGACGATAACTAATTTCACTTTTTGCTTTAAGCATGATGATCAGTAATAACCATAGATGTACACTATAGGAGGTAACTCTATGGTAATGACAGCAGATACAGTGGAATCCGAATAAAATCAACTCTTGCTTCTTTGTTTAAGTAATTGTATTTCTGGTACATGTACGGTCAACCGCTTGAGTGTTAACCTTGCGTAAAGTCAACAATTTGGGGCTAAACCCCAGATGAATTCATTTAAGAAGAGATATCTAGGTCCTGAGCTAGTGGTGTGCACACCTCCAATTACTTTGTTCACTCATTATCTCTTATTTTGTTGACAACTTCAGAATTATACTCACTGAAATTGAGCTAACATCTTGTTACCAGGCACTTCGTAATATTGTAGCTGTCATCTTCAATTGTCAATGGCGAGTAGTAGGCTACAATGAATAAAGTCAACCTTGTTCAAAGTTAACCCTTTTTTCGGTCCTGAATTCCACTGTAATTTGTTTTATTTGTAATTAAGGCGCTTTTGAAATTGACGTGAGTCTCAATTTTGTCCTTATTAGGCCTCAAGCACAGTGAACGCTTCTCCGACGCTTCTTGTTCGGTTGCAAGGTGTTTCTCCGAAAAAGATGCATCGCCAAATTTTATTAACAAAGGATTGAATGCACGGCGCTAGGCTACACTGGGCGCGGAGCACACGCAGCGCTGGGCGGAGCAGAAAAAGTTCAGCGTGTGCACTTGCTGCTAGTGATGGGCCGATACCACAATTTAGGTATCGATGTCGATACCTAATGCTTTTAGTAACATACGCCGGGTGTAATAAGTAAAGACAAAAATACAAATATACTTTTCCAAGTATTTAGGTAATCGTGTCTAGACAAGTTGTGACTATTTAGTTACAAAAATTATTTGTAAAAGAGAGAGAGAGAGAG
>NW_004797290.1:2590609-2591943 GCF_000002075.1 Aplysia californica | reverse complement strand
CTGTCGAACGTTGGTAGGCCTGCTCGTGGCTCAACCACGTCATCCTCAATGTGCTGTAGCACCGATCTTCCAGGTTCTTGCATGATAATGACATTATGGAGCACTGTGAAGGCCTTGACTGCATCTGTTGCCGACTCTGGCTGTTCATCCATTTGGCGCAGGAGTATACGCCACATTTGGGAAATCCTACCAAAAGAGCATTCAACTGAATTCCTCGCACGTGATAGGTTATATAATTGAAAAGCTCTTTCTCTTGAGTTAATTGTCTGTTTGGAAATGGCTTCATCAAATTTCCTCCCAATGGAAAACCATCATCTGCTACGAATGCAAATGGGAGGGTTGTGTCTCTGTCTGTATCCTGTAGTAAATCCAGCTTGTCAGCAAGCAGTCTTTTTCCAAATTCAAACACTCTTTGACGGACAGGGGTTTCCGGAAATTGGTAGATCTAGTTCGCTTCTCTATGTAGGTATTGCTTCTTTAAAGATAAGATACACTCAGGGAAAGGGGGGGGGGGGCAACGCTTGAGGTCTAAAACTTAACTTAGAAGCAAATTTTTAGTATTTAGGATTTTGCGAACTAGCCGTACAGTTCGCTGATCAACAAACTGTAGGATATGATATCCGGCATCATTTCAATTTCACGTGGAAACTGAGCAATTCTCTCGATATCGAAGAGTTTTCCGTCCAACCACCAGATATCTGGCGACGCCAAGGAGTGACGACGAGGGAGCGGCTTCTTTGATGTTACCCCAGGCGTAGCTGAAAATACATTCCAAAAATTTCCTAAATATTCGTCAAAGCAAAAAAATGATAAGATTTTCGTGATCAGCGACCCTAAAGTAGTATAATTCACGCGGGGAACGCAATTTAATACCGGATTACCAAGTTAAATTATGTTAGTGTGTTTGCTTTTGAATTACCATTCGCCCGCCCCTTCACTTTCAAAAGTGAAGGCAAAAAATGTACCGCGTGGTGTATGTGTAGTATACTGCCGAGATGTGTTGGAGTCAGCTGAGGGCTACACACTACACACCATTGTTTCATCTAGGCTAGATCTAGAGACGGTGCTGTTTATTTTAATTTTTTGTTGTTGTCTACGCGCTACCAGTTTTACTATTGCACTAATGTCCGTGTGGAATAACAAAGAAACTGGGCGCTTTTTCGGTAGATATCTAGTTCCCACCCCGCTTAATTGGACCTAGATCTAAATCTAGATCTAGATCTAGATCTAGATCCAGATCCAGATCAGAGAGGGTGATCCAGATCTAGAATCTAGATATAGATCAGACAGCTATGTTTGATGCGCAGCGAGCGAGAGATATCAAGGTAAAGTGC
>NW_004797290.1:2588716-2589793 GCF_000002075.1 Aplysia californica | reverse complement strand
CCCCCTTTAACCCCCCTCCACATTCTTATTAGATTTCTAATAGGGTATATTATATAAGATCAGTTAAAAGTGACTGTTGTCTGTCCTATTTATCATACTTTATGATCTTTAGGAAAATACAAGGCTACAAGATGCAATCTTGGTAGAATCTATTTAAGATACTTCTTTTTGTAATCTTCTAAATCCAGCAAGAAAAACAGTCACACGCGAGTTATTTTGTTAATTTGGACATGCTGGTTAATTTGATATTATTTTTACGATTAGACATAGTTTTAAATGTATGGAAAAATCTTTTTGGCGGGTGTATCGATACCATCACCAATACCACCACGACGAGGTAATCGCTTAGGGCAGTCGCTATTCCCCATTCCCCGGACACATTGTTTCCTGTTTTTAAAAATAGAGTCGCTGTTCCCCGGTGCTCCGAGTAAAGTCGAATGGGCACAGCTCTACTCCAGAGCACCGCGCGTTCAGCGGTTTTACAGTAAAAGAATGACGTCTCAAGTTGACTGTTTCCCCGCTCCCACACTGCTCATCTCCAACCAAGCAGTCGCCCAGCACGACGCTGATGGAGCAGGAGCTGATGGGAGGGAGGTGAGACGGCCAGAGAACGAAAAGGAGTGAAGCGAATGTGTTCATAGAATCTCCCACCTCCCCCCCCCCCCCCCAGCTTACAGTTGTTGTCATTTTCGCAGAACAAGGTAAGAGCATTGATATTTTGGACACTCCTGTACAATAGCGGTCCCGTTAGATCTCTAGACTAGAGTCAGGCAAACAATTTAACAAAGACTGGTGGATATACTGATTTAAATATTCGGTGTCGTTGTTTAATCGGTAGATATAATAGCCTACAAAATGAGCAGTAAAATTTCACTTGCAAGGGGGGTTTCAGGTGGCCTCACTGACCACATTACTAAATTTGACCATAATTTGATGTTTTCCAATTAGATTTATATAGAGGCTAAAAGTAATCGTTTGGAACCAGAAGTAATCATTGGTGGGGTCAAAACGGATATCCTAAACGGGACGGCAATTGTACAGGAGTGCCAATTTTCTTGCCCTTCCCTCCCCCCCCCC
>NW_004797290.1:2581025-2587189 GCF_000002075.1 Aplysia californica | reverse complement strand
TCCCCCCGTCCCGTCCCGTCCCGTTTCCCCCCGTCCCGTCCCGTCCCCTTTCCCCCCGTCCCGTCCCGTCCCGTCCCCTTTCCCTCCGTCCCGTCCCGTCCCGTTTCCCCCCGTCCCGTCCCACAGTCGAACTAATGTCCAACCCCGCTGTGACTAGAGTCTAACCCCGCTGTGACTATAGTCTAATTCTGGTACCACAAATACATACCAAAAACATCTCCAAAACCCGGAAGATTTTGTACCCTGTGGAATATGATGGTGCAGGAAAGAAAAAGAAGGCAGCATATCGAAGAGCCGTCGACACCACCATAGAAAACAAAATTACTTCAAGGCTCAAGCTGACGCTCAGGGAGAACAAAAGAAAATATTTCGGAAAATACATCTCCAAAATCAACAGCCAAACACCACTCAACCAAATTTTAAAAAATCACTACAAAGATTTTGGGTAGACGCACAGACACCATCCAGAGGCTGGATGGAAACACAGGTAGACATCGCAAACACAATAGCTACATCTCTCGCCAAAAACTCATCCCAAGCAAACTACAACATCACCTTCCAAAACATCAAAACTAACAGAACAACAACAGCTAAACTTCCATTCAAACAACACTGAAACCTACAGCGCAGACTTCACATTAGACGAACTAACATCGTGCATCTCGGCACCTGAGCCTCGGGTCCGGATAACATCCACAACCAGATGATTCGACATTTACCCTCAGCACCTAGACAATTCTGTCTTTATTCTGTCTTTAGTCAGTTTAGTCAGTTTAGTCGCAGAATTTAAATTCCACTTCAGCCGCACCGCACTAAAACTCAAGCGTCTTACGACTATGATATTAACGATTCATTTGAAACAGAATTGTTTGTGCTCTAATGTTTTCAATCAGATGAAAAAAACGATTTTGTATTCGGAAGAAAGATTTGCCTATGTGCGGTATAGGCCTAACTCATAAGCTTTAGTCTGTCTAAAGGGGATAGCTGGGTCTGGGTGAAGTATGGAGTGTACGGTGTGACTTTATGACACTGAGTCGTTAAGTCATGAAGGCCGACCCGGGTCACCCCGCAACGGTGCTGGCTAAAGGGGCTCTGGTGAAACCGTGACTGGCCTAGCAAGTCGACGGCTGAGAAATCATGCTACGAAACAAACAAAGGAGAACATACGGACTGGTTCAAAGGGAAAACGACCCGGAAAAGTAAACGGACAGCGAGCTAGAACAACGATTGAAACAGGCACATGGAATGTCAGCAGACTTGAGACAAAGAACCAGAAATAGCGAGTTTCATGGAAAGACAGAAAATAACAATCATGGGCTTGTCACACATAAGGAAGCGAGGCAACCACAGCAAGCTGACCCATAAAGGCCACCTCCTGATCTGGAGCGGAACACCTGAAAATGCGAGAGCCAAACATGGTGTAGCTTTCATCGTACCCCCAGCCAAAATGGATACAATCTATGAAATCAACCAGATTTCAGAGAGAATAGTGAGCATAAAACTCATAGAGGGTGGCAAAACAACTACGTACATCCAAACATACGCTCCTTGTAACGACAGCTTTACAGAGGAAGACAGACAATCATATTTCCAAGACCTGAGTGACCATATTAACACCATCAAGAACAAAGAAGATATATTTATCTGGGGAGATTTAAATGGCAGAGTTGGACAAAGAAGAACCCCCTAGGAAGAGTACTTGGGACCCCACAGTGATATAAGATACAGACTGCAACAGCAATGGAGAAATTATGCTAAACATGTACGCTGAACACGACATGATGATTACCAACACATTTTTCCTTCACAGACTAAGCCAAATCAAGACCTGGTACAGATGGAATGACCTGACCCATGCATCACAAATTGATTTCCTCCTGATGCACAAACTACATCATGGCCACGGACCACAGACCTGTGATACTTACTCTCACAATCAGCAATGTAAAGCAAACAAAGAAGAAGGGGAAAAACCACGACCAACCTAAGAGCCTACAACACCAACCACTCAGGCTAGAAAGGAAGAGGAAGGCCACGCAAAAGGTGGATCGAGGGCGTCAAGGAAACCCTGAGAAAACAGATCACAACTGAAAGAGCTGCTGAGTTGACCTACTATGGAAAACTGCATCTCCCCTCGACGCTTAACGGCAACAGAAGATGAAAAAGTAAAGTACAGCAAGTAAAAGACAGATTTGTCTAGGTGCGGTATAAACGCTCAAACTTGTACTAGACATATACAACGACATGAGGCGGTCGCACTCCTATCCGGAGTCATTCCAATACCCAAACCAAACAAAGACCCCCGTCCCGTCTACTACTGACCAGTCGCACTAACAAGCTGTCTATGCAAATTGACATGGCATTGGACTCCGTAGAAAATTCCCCTAACACGTCTTTCCTTATCCTATCAGACTCTCTGTCTTGTATCACCTCACTCACAAACTACACACTCATACAGCCAAAAATAGTTAGGTTACAACAAAAAATACATACTTTAACTGAAACCGGGAAAAGTATCGCGTTCCCATGGCTACCTAGCCATGTGGGCATCCAAGGAAACGAGCAGGTGGATCTCCTGTTGGGATCAACGACAAACACTCTCCCACAGACTGACTTTAAAACTTTAAAAATGAAGTAAAAAACTACATCTCCAGTCTGTGGGAGACTCCTTGGGAGAAACAAATAAACAATAAACTTCTCAACACCAAGCCCAAACTGGGTCCATGAAAACCTTCGGGCTTCTCCAGAAGAGACAAAGTCATTTTTACTCGATTACGCATTGACACTTAAAGACCTCCTTCAGGAAGATGAGAAGCCGTTCT
This sequence comes from Aplysia californica, assembly GCF_000002075.1. NCBI lineage: Eukaryota > Metazoa > Mollusca > Gastropoda > Aplysiida > Aplysiidae > Aplysia > Aplysia californica. Next base: position 2,584,367 of record NW_004797290.1, on the reverse strand, counting down.
GTGTCGGATGCAACCCGAAGGAAATATTTTAAACGCAAAAAAATTGCCGAGCATGTTTTTGAGAAGGCATATCTCTGATTGTTGATTGGGTAGATGTTTTACGACACTATCGACACAATTTTGGTCATTTAAGCGCCAACAGGTTTCACCGCTACAAAATCAAACGAGTTTTTAGTAAGAGTCTTTTCGGAGCTCGCAACCGCAAACGATCACACTATTTCCATTATGCTAAAAAGACGAACAAACATTTATTTAAAAAATATTTTTAAATATGAAAAAGGCTTATTTACATAATTTGTATATACAATATAAATTTCAGTGTATGTATTATATACACCGATAACGATAACTATATATTTTCATATTCTATTAAATAGTCCAATTTCTTTTATTTAACTTAAAAATTTTCTAGGGTCTATGATGTCAAAAAGGGTCTTAATATCTTTACATTTAAAATATTTATCACGAACATAAACAGGCTGTTTGGAGAGACATATATATGTGTGACAATTACACATATGTTTTAAAGTCATTGCCGAGGATGTTTTTGAGAAGGCATATCTTTGAAAATTACACTTTTGATTTAAAGCCAGACCCACCAGTGCAAATATATTCGTAATTTTCAAGTCACAATCAGTGACAAATAGATTGAATATGAGACTGTAGTGACAGCATATATACAGGCTTAAGCACACACACATGTAAACGTACACGCACACACATGTACACACACACACAATGACATGGAGCTAACCACAAAGTTGGTATCGCGGGGGAGTGAGTCGTGGCTCACTGTTGTAATAGAAGAAGGCTGTTGTCTTTTTCCTTTTATTCCTTCAGGACAATTTTGTCTGACGATGTAGAAGGCTGTGTTGGTGTCATTTTCTTCGCTCTACAAGACTCATTATTTAGGAGTAGAGGAAGATATATAGCAAAGAGAAATACCTTTTGGGGCAGACCATCTCTCATGATTCGTCTTTCATCGTCTCATGGTTCATGAAAACAGTTCTTGGGTCCTGGGGATGAAAAAAAAAGTTTAGTTAGTAGTTTAGGGTTTTTCGGCGCTGGCAACTGCATAAGGTCATATGAGCGCGCGAAACACAAGTTGTTTACATTCGCAAAAGTTCACTGCATGATTGGTTAACTATTAGACTTTAAAATGCTAAAATATTAAAATTCGGTGTAAATATATTTTCAATTTTAAAACAACTCTTATAAATAACAATAACAATTTTAAATAGTACGATTTCACTTTACAATTTGCCATAAAGGCCAATGGCCTTCATAAAATTCAAAATTCAGCTGGGACCAAAGACGGAAAAAATGTCTTGCAATTTCTTGTATTTATAATATTTCCTTCGGATCTATCCAAAGTCTAGACATTCGGTTGTGACACCTGTAAAATCATACAAATCATATGGAGAGAGATCTTTCTCATATCTTGGTCCATTTATGTGGAACAGATTACCCATGAAACTAAGACAAATAAGAACACTTGATAGCTTCAAAAGACATCTTAAACATTTTCTGTTCCTACAGGCCTATCCTTCATAAGCTTTTAACGTTAGCTTTCATTATATTTGTTTTTTTCCTATGTCTGGATGAAAATAGTCTCTGTGTGTGTGTGTGTGTGTGTGTGTGTGTGTGTGTGTGTGTGTGTGTGTGTATGTGTGTGTGTGTGTGTGCATTAATGTATATTGCGTGAGAAGAAAGGAAGTAGTAAGAAAGGTTTTTGAAAAATGGGTATTCCAATGTAAAGCGCATTGAGCTACTTTTTTTGGAAATGCGCTCTATAAATGTTATATATTATTATTTATTATTATTATGTGTCTAATGGTAAAATCTGTGTCGCATCAGACACAGAATGGCTTCTCATCTCCCTGTAGGAGGTATTTGTGGGTCAGGGCCGTGTGTCCGATGCGCAATCGAGTAAAAATGACTTCGTCTCTTTTGGAGAGGTCCAAAGGATTTCGCTGTTTCAGTTTGGGTTTTATATTATGTAGTTTATTATTTTCCTGTTTTTCCCAGTGGCTCTCCCACAGACTGGAGGTGTACTTTTTGACTTTATTTCACCTCACCTTCCCCTCCAATCTGACTGTAGCTATCACAGATCAACCAAGAGAGAAAAGTTGCTATCTTTGTACTGCCCATAGCGTCACATATCAGATCACACGTGATCACATGTCCGTTGGTTTTTTTGTTTTACTAGGGGTTTTACGGCGCTCGCAACAGCATTTGGTCTAATGAGCGCGCGAAACATAAGTTGGTTGCATTCAAAACAGTTCACAGCACAACTAGGCTCGGGCCAACGATCAGATTTTTTAATCTTAAAAACTAATGATCTAAAAATTGTAATCTGCTTAAAATAAAAATCTATGTACAGTCAAACCTGCCTTAACGGAAACCTGTATATAATGGAAACCCGTCTTAACGGAATCTCCCCGCTCCCCCCTTGATATATTCCTCTTTAATTACCTGTATAAAACGGAAACCTGTCCAACGTGGAAACGGGGGAAAAAATCCGCTCCCTCCCAGACGGAAAATGCTTTGTCCGCTTAGCCCTGATTTGAAACACAACTCGCAAGTTTGGTTCCACCGGCTCTAATCTGGGTAACCAGAGGTGTGAAATTAGATTGACCAATGCCTGCCACCCTGATCGAATGGCCAGCCGAGAAAAGAGTTCCTTGAATCGTTGTTACAAATGATGGCAGTGATGGGTGGCATTGGTGGGTGGGGCTAAGGTTGGAAGCAAAGATGTTCAAACGTTTCTGTTTTTAATAGGTCAAACAGTGGTCCTATGAAAGGCAAGCACTGGTGGTAATTGGGTACGTAAGACTGACGCATGTCATTATCAGACAGGATAGCATTTGAGAGATGTGATGTTTTGACCACTGCTTACCGATTGGACAAGTGATCCTTGATCCCACCGGCTGGGCCTTTGACCCCCCCCCCCCCCCCCCCCCACCTTTATTTCCCCCCAAAATTCCCCGGGTAAAAAAGAAATTCTTTTCTTGGCTCTTTGGATTCCCCCCTAACCAGGGTCACCCGCATTATAAATTTCCGAAAAGCGCCACAGGTCCCTGCAGCCCGCGAGTAAGGGACCAAAGAGTATCTCCCCAAAAAAGGCGGGAACGCCTTTTTTTATTTTTTGCGGCCTCAGTATTCTTGTAGGAGCTCAACGGGTACGAGGGCAAACCCAGTCGTAGAGGACAGACGAACAGACGAAAGGAGCAGAGGAGATTTGGCTACCAAGACTCTCACGGTGTCGAACGACCGCCGATTTTTATATTTATTTAGCAGGACCGACCCGATGTTGTTGCTTTGACACCGCCGGAAAACACA
>NW_004797290.1:2572367-2580925 GCF_000002075.1 Aplysia californica | reverse complement strand
GAAAAGAACATAGAAAAGACGAGGTGTAAAAATCGGCGCTTCACGGTCCCGTCCCGTCCCCTTTCCCCCCGTCCCGTCCCGTCCCGTTTCCCCCCGTCCCGTCCCACAGTCGAACTAATGTCCAACCCCGCTGTGACTAGAGTCTAACCCCGCTGTGACTATAGTCTAATTCTGGTACCACAAATACATACCAAAAACATCTCCAAAACCCGGAAGATTTTGTACCCTGTGGAATATGATGGTGCAGGAAAGAAAAAGAAGGCAGCATATCGAAGAGCCGTCGACACCACCATAGAAAACAAAATTACTTCAAGGCTCAAGCTGACGCTCAGGGAGAACAAAAGAAAATATTTCGGAAAATACATCTCCAAAATCAACAGCCAAACACCACTCAACCAAATTTTAAAAAATCACTACAAAGATTTTGGGTAGACGCACAGACACCATCCAGAGGCTGGATGGAAACACAGGTAGACATCGCAAACACAATAGCTACATCTCTCGCCAAAAACTCATCCCAAGCAAACTACAACATCACCTTCCAAAACATCAAAACTAACAGAACAACAACAGCTAAACTTCCATTCAAACAACACTGAAACCTACAGCGCAGACTTCACATTAGACGAACTAACATCGTGCATCTCGGCACCTGAGCCTCGGGTCCGGATAACATCCACAACCAGATGATTCGACATTTACCCTCAGCACCTAGACAATTCTGTCTTTAGTCAGTTTAGTCAGTTTAGTCGCAGAATTTAAATTCCACTTCAGCCGCACCGCACTAAAACTCAAGCGTCTTACGACTATGATATTAACGATTCATTTGAAACATAGAATTGTTTGTGCTCTAATGTTTTCAATCAGATGAAAAAAACGATTTTGTATTCGGAAGAAAGATTTGCCTATGTGCGGTATAGGCCTAACTCATAAGCTTTAGTCTGTCTAAAGGGGATAGCTGGGTCTGGGTGAAGTATGGAGTGTACGGTGTGACTTTATGACACTGAGTCGTTAAGTCATGAAGGCCGACCCGGGTCACCCCGCAACGGTGCTGGCTAAAGGGGCTCTGGTGAAACCGTGACTGGCCTAGCAAGTCGACGGCTGAGAAATCATGCTACGAAACAAACAAAGGAGAACACACGGACTGGTTCAAAGGGAAAACGACCCGGAAAAGTAAACGGACAGCGAGCTAGAACAACGATTGAAATAGGCACATGGAATGTCAGCAGACTTGAGACAAAGAACCAGAAATAGCGAGTTTCATGGAAAGACAGAAAATAACAATCATGGGCTTGTCACACATAAGGAAGCGAGGCAACCACAGCAAGCTGACCCATAAAGGCCACCTCCTGATCTGGAGCGGAACACCTGAAAATGCGAGAGCCAAACATGGTGTAGCTTTCATCGTACCCCCAGCCAAAATGGATACAATCTATGAAATCAACCAGATTTCAGAGAGAATAGTGAGCATAAAACTCATAGAGGGTGGCAAAACAACTACGTACATCCAAACATACGCTCCTTGTAACGACAGCTTTACAGAGGAAGACAGACAATCATATTTCCAAGACCTGAGTGACCATATTAACACCATCAAGAACAAAGAAGATATATTTATCTGGGGAGATTTAAATGGCAGAGTTGGACAAAGAAGAACCCCCTAGGAAGAGTACTTGGGACCCCACAGTGATATAAGATACAGACTGCAACAGCAATGGAGAAATTATGCTAAACATGTACGCTGAACACGACATGATGATTACCAACACATTTTTCCTTCACAGACTAAGCCAAATCAAGACCTGGTACAGATGGAATGACCTGACCCATGCATCACAAATTGATTTCCTCCTGATGCACAAACTACATCATGGCCACGGACCACAGACCTGTGATACTTACTCTCACAATCAGCAATGTAAAGCAAACAAAGAAGAAGGGGAAAAACCACGACCAACCTAAGAGCCTACAACACCAACCACTCAGGCTAGAAAGGAAGAGGAAGGCCACGCAAAAGGTGGATCGAGGGCGTCAAGGAAACCCTGAGAAAACAGATCACAACTGAAAGAGCTGCTGAGTTGACCTACTATGGAAAACTGCATCTCCCCTCGACGCTTAACGGCAACAGAAGATGAAAAAGTAAAGTACAGCAAGTAAAAGACAGATTTGTCTAGGTGCGGTATAAACGCTCAAACTTGTACTAGACATATACAACGACATGAGGCGGTCGCACTCCTATCCGGAGTCATTCCAATACCCAAACCAAACAAAGACCCCCGTCCCGTCAACTACTGACCAGTCGCACTAACAAGCTGTCTATGCAAATTGACATGGCATTGGACTCCGTAGAAAATTCCCCTAACACGTCTTTCCTTATCCTATCAGACTATCTGTCTTGTATCACCTCACTCACAAACTACACACTCATACAGCCAAAAATAGTTAGGTTACAACAAAAAATACATACTTTAACTGAAACCGGGAAAAGTATCGCGTTCCCATGGCTACCTAGCCATGTGGGCATCCAAGGAAACGAGCAGGTGGATCTCCTGTTGGGATCAACGACAAACACTCTCCCACAGACTGACTTTAAAAATGAAGTAAAAAACTACATCTCCAGTCTGTGGGAGACTCCTTGGGAGAAACAAATAAACAATAAACTTCAACACCAAGCCCAAACTGGGTCCATGAAAACCTTCGGGCTTCTCCAGAAGAGACAAAGTCATTTTTACTCGATTACGCATTGACACTTAAAGACCTCCTTCAGGAAGATGAGAAGCCGTTCTGTGTCGGATGCAACACAGATTTTACCATTAGACATTAACAGAATGTCTAGACTACGGAGAGACCCGAAGGAAATATTTTAAACGCATAAAATTGCAAGATCTGTTTTCTGTCGTTGATCCCAACAGAATCCTTGATTTGATAAAGGTGTTGACCTTTGCGGTAAATTATGAATAACGTAAAAAATGTTTTAATGTGTTCCAGGTGGGTCGACACTTTCTGCAGCTGTCGTCTTGGTTTTGATTTGATAAAGGTGTTGACCTTTGCGGTAAATTATGAATAACGTAAAAAATGTTTTAATGTGTTCCAGGTGGGTCGACACTTTCTGCAGCTGTCGTCTTGGTTTGTGGGTCGGTGTGGGCCATCTTCTGTTCTCTAGATGGTCGTCCAGTTCTGAGGGCGGATCATCATTCATCACACACGCCACGAAGGACTTGAAGGCCGTCCTCTGTCCCTGTGGGCCATCTTCTGTTCTCTAGATGGTCGTCCAGTTCTGAAGGCCGTCCTCTGTCCCTGTGAGCCATCTTCTGTTCTCTAGATGGTCGTCCAGTTCTGAAGGCCGTCTTTTGGTGATGTTGATTTTCCTCTGGTAATGAAGACATAGGTCATTATAGAACATTCTTTTTCATCAATATATATTGTTTTCTATTTTAAGAGAACAAAAGAGGTCACTGTCTGACAGTACAGCAGTAGTAAACGGCAGGTTAGAAATGGAACAAGTGCATGTTTTGGGGAGAGACATATATGTGTGACAATTACACTTATGTTTTAAAGTCATTGCCGAGCATGTTTTTGAGAAGGCATATCTTTGATTGTTGATTGGGTAGATGTTTTACGGCACTATCGACACAATTTTGGTCATTAAAGCGCCAACAGGTTTCACCGCTACAAAATCAAACGAGTTTTTAGTAAGAGTCTTTCGGAGCTCGCAACCGCAAACGATCACACTATTTCCATTATGCTAAAAAGACGAACAAACATTTATTTAAAAAATATTTTTAAATATGAAAAAGGCTTATTTACATAATTTGTATATACAATATAAATTTCAGTGTATGTATTATATACACCGATAACGATAACTATATATTTTCATATTCTATTAAATAGTCCAATTTCTTTTATTTAACTTAAAAATTTTCTAGGGTCTATGATGTCAAAAAGGGTCTTAATATCTTTACATTTAAAATATTTATCACGAACATAAACAGGCTGTTTGGAGAGACATATATATGTGTGACAATTACACATATGTTTTAAAGTCATTGCCGAGGATGTTTTTGAGAAGGCATATCTTTGAAAATTACACTTTTGATTTAAAATTAGACCCACCAGTGCAAATATATTCGTAATTTTCAAGTCACAATCAGTGACAAATAGATTGAATATGAGACTGTAGTGACAGCATATATACAGGCTTAAGCACACACACATGTAAACGTACACGCACACACATGTACACACACACACAATGACATGGAGCTAACCACAAAGTTGGTATCGCGGGGGAGTGAGTCGTGGCTCACTGTTGTAATAGAAGAAGGTTGTTGTCTTTTTCCTTTTATTCCTTCAGGACAATTTTGTCTGATGATGTAGAAGGCTGTGTTGGTGTCATTTTCTTCGCTCTACAAGACTCATTATTTAGGAGTAGAGGAAGATATATAGCAAAGAGAAATACCTTTTGGGGCAGACCATCTCTCATGATTCGTCTTTCATCGTCTCATGGTTCATGAAAACAGTTCTTGGGTCCTGGGGATGAAAAAAAAAGTTTAGTTAGTAGTTTAGGGTTTTTCGGCGCTGGCAACTGCATAAGGTCATATGAGCGCGCGAAACACAAGTTGTTTACATTCGCAAAAGTTCACTGCATGATTGGTTATCTATTAGACTTTAAAATGCTAAAATATTAAAATTCGGTGTAAATATATTTTCAATTTTAAAACAACTCTTATAAATAACAATAACAATTTTAAATAGTACGATTTCACTTTACAATTTGCCATAAAGGCCAATGGCCTTCATAAAATTCAAAATTCAGCTGGGACCAAAGACGGAAAAAATGTCTTGCAATTTCTTGTATTTATAATATTTCCTTCGGATCTATCCAAAGTCTAGACATTCGGTTAAGATGTGTCTAATGGTAAAATCTGTGTCGCATCAGACACAGAATGGCTTCTCATCTCCCTGTAGGAGGTATTTGTGGGTCAGGGCCGTGTGTCCGATGCGCAATCGAGTAAAAATGACTTCGTCTCTTCTGGAGAGGTCCAAAGGATTTCGCTGTTTCAGTTTGGGTTTTATATTATTATTTTCCTGTTTTTCCCAGTGGCTCTCCCACAGACTGGAGGTGTACTTTTTGACTTTATTTCACCTCACCTTCCCCTCCAATCTGACTGTAGCTATCACAGATCAACCAAGAGAGAAAAGTTGCTATCTTTGTACTGCCCATAGCGTCACATATCAGATCACACGTGATCACATGTCCGTTGGTTTTTTTGTTTTACTAGGGGTTTTACGGCGCTCGCAACAGCATTTGGTCTAATGAGCGCGCGAAACATAAGTTGGTTGCATTCAAAACAGTTCACAGCACAACTTGGCTCGGGCCAACGATCAGATTTTTTAATGTTAAAAACTTGAGATAAAATAATGATCTAAAAATTGTAATCTGCTTAAAATAAAAATCTATGTACAGTCAAACCTGCCTTAACGGAAACCTGTATATAATGGAAACCCGTCTTAACGGAATCTCCCCGCTCCCCCCTTGATATATTCCTCTTTAATTACCTGTATAAAACGGAAACCTGTCCAACGTGGAAACGGGGGGAAAAATCCGCTCCCTCCCAGACGGAAAATGCTTTGTCCGCTTAGCCCTGATTTGAAACACAACTCGCAAGTTTGGTTCCACCGGCTCTAATCTGGGTAACCAGAGGTGTGAAATTAGATTGACCAATGCCTGCCACCCTGATCGAATGGCCAGCCGAGAAAAGAGTTCCTTGAATCGTTGTTACAAATGATGGCAGTGATGGGTGGCATTGGTGGGTGGGGCTAAGGTTGGAAGCAAAGATGTTCAAACGTTTCTGTTTTTAATAGGTCAAACAGTGGTCCTATGAAAGGCAAGCACTGGTGGTAATTGGGTACGTAAGACTGACGCATGTCATTATCAGACAGGATAGCATTTGAGAGATGTGATGTTTTGACCACTGCTTGCCAATCGGACAAGTGATCCTTGATTCCACCGGCTGGGCCTTTGACCCCCCCCCCCCAACCTTCATCTCCCCCTAAATTCCCCTGTCTAAGACGGAATTTTTTTCTGGCTCTCTTGCGATTCCGTCTTACACAGGTTCGACTGTATTTACAATTTTCCATAAAGGCCATATGGTCTTGGCAGCACTGAAGAAGGCAACCAAGGGGAGTACAGCCGTAAGCTGACAAAACGCCTTTTTTCATTTTGGCGCCAACATTTTTTTTTTCTAAACTGAAAGCCTGATCAGTTACCCTGCTTGTGTGAAAAATATCAAAGTGAAACTGTGACTAGTTTTTGAATAAATTAGAATTCAAATTTCGAAATCATTCTATTTTTTTAATTGTTACGCTGACCAAAAGCCTGTTTTTTCTCAAAACTGCTGGGAAAAACGAGTTTTGTCAGATTACGGCAAATTAGTAGTGGTATTATAAATAACATTACTAGAAAAAGTAACCCTCAGAAGATGGTGATCATTCATGACTTGTTTCTTGTCCCAAGGTTGACGGACCGTCCTCGAGTGCAGACAGACTGTCTTTGGGTCCTTCAGACATTTGTCGGGTCCTACAGGCGGTTCTAGTGACGGTGTCGGGTCCTACAGGGGATTCAAGTGACGATTGTCGGGTCCTACAGGGGATTCAAGTGACGATTGTCGGGTCCTACAGACGATCCTCAGATTGTGCAGACCGTCCTCGGGCTTAAGACAGCTCAATCAGCAACTGATGCGTAAGTCCTGCATTATTGACAGCTCAATCAGCAAGATGGAATGTACGTTATTGATCTTGTGATTATGTGAGGCGTCGTGGTGTAATCAGGTGCTCGTCAAAATAATGAAATCAAAGATATCGGCATTTTCAAGCAAGTTTGACAATTTTTTATAACTTTTAGCTTTTTGGCTCAACACCTTTTATGTCCATTTTAAAAGATATTTCTATAGGCATCTTTACTGAAAAATGTTAATTAAATGCTCAACAAATGTAAATTTTCAATTTCCAAGGATCTGATAGTTTGCAAATCAACAAAATTTGGTGGCTATTTTCTCGCTAATTTCATCTGTAAAACCAGGCGTCCCCAACCTCTCTCAATCACAATTATCTCAACTTTTATTAACATAGATGTGTATTATTTTTATAGAAACATAGTCAAATGAACAAGCTTTAAGAAAATACCAAAAACTCCAGATGCTCAAAAAATTGACGAGCGCCCGATTCCACGTTCAAGTACAATTGAGTGCATTACGAGCATTATGAGTATATTACACAATGGCTGTTGAAACATTTCATTAGACTTACAGTAAAAAGGCTGTTTAGTTCTATCTCCATAGTAGCACTGAAGAAGACAACCAAAGGGATTAGTAGTGGTATTATAACTTATAACTTATAAGTAACATTACAAGAAGAAATACCTCTAGCGAATGCGGTCATCATTCACGACTTGTTTCTCGTCCCAAGGTTGACGGACCATCCTCGAGTGCAGCAGACTGTCTTTGGGTCCTTCAGGTGATTGTTGGGTCCAACAGGCGGTTTTTGTGACGATTGTCGGGTCCTACAGGCGGTTCTAGTGACGATTGTCGGGTCCTACAGGCGGTTCTAGTGACGATTGTCGGGTCCTACAGGCGGTTCTAGTGACAATTGTCGGACATAAATGGAACGTTTGTTGGGGTGAGTTTGTGTTTTATAAAGCAATGGGCACATGATTATTTGGTCGCTTTCAAGCAATGGGCACATGATTATTTGGTCGCTTTCAAGTGCAAGTGGGCTATCCTGATAAAATGCTGTTTTGAGAAAATCGAAGGTAAAGTTTTTGGACCCTGGTTCAGTTTCTTTAAAAGACAGGGAGTGTTTTCTCCTTCTCCTATAGGTGGGGCAATGCCTACTTTTGGTGCAGGTCTGTTGCACTGGGGTTGGCTGCAATTGTTGTAATTAAGAAGGCAAAAGTAAAGACTCTGTTTCTTGATGAAGAAGGTTGATTTATTTAACATATAAGAAAATGACACGAGGTCTGTCCTCTGTGACAAAGACTGAATCATAATGAGCACATGTGGTTAGTACAGGAAGGAGGAGTGAGTAAAGATCACTAAGATCAGACAATCTTTGGTGTGAGGGTAGATAAAATAAAAGTACAATTACAGGGAAGTAATTCAAATTAATTATGGTAATATAGGGGACCAACAATCCAGGATTTATTGTTGCCCTTCTATAATAAGCGTTCTAATAGTCTAAAAAGGTCAAGGTTTATGGAAACCCCCGAAATCTGCGTTAGCCCGCTTGTCCTTAAAAGCGACCATTTGCACCCACACTTAGAACTAGTATGGGATAGAGCTATTAATGCAATTTCTTGTTTTTCTTCTTCTTCTTCTTACTAGTATTATTATTATTATTATTATTATTATTATTATTATTATTATTATTATTATTATTATCATTATTGTTATTATTATTATTATCATCACCATCATCATCACCATCATCATCATCAAACATGGGGTGGGGTTTAAATTTGGTAAATGTGAGGCACAACCACTTGCTAACAGTCCGTG
>NW_004797290.1:2561472-2569767 GCF_000002075.1 Aplysia californica | reverse complement strand
CATAGAAAACAAAATTACTTAAAGGCTCAAGCTGACGCTCAGGGAGAACAAAAGAAAATATTTCGGAAAATACATCTCCAAAATCAACAGCCAAACACCACTCAACCAAATTTTAAAAAATCACTACAAAGATTTTGGGTAGACGCACAGACACCATCCAGAGGCTGGATGGAAACACAGGTAGACATCGCAAACACAATAGCTACATCTCTCGCCAAAAACTCATCCCAAGCAAACTACAACACCACCTTCCAAAACATCAAAACTAACAGAACAACAACAGCTAAGGTGGATCGAGGGCGTCAAGGAAACCCTGAGAAAACATATCACAACTGAAAGAGCTGCTGAGTTGACCTACTATGGAAAACTGCATCTCCCCTCGACGCTTAACGGCAACAGAAGATGAAAAAGTAAAGTACAGCAAGTAAAAGACAGATTTGTCTAGGTGCGGTATAAACGCTCAAACTTGTACTAGACATATACAATGACATGAGGCGGTCGCACTCCTATCCGGAGTCATTCCAATACCCAAACCAAACAAAGACCACACACATCCATCCAACTACTGACCAGTCGCACTAACAAGCTGTCTATGAAAATTGACATGGCATTGGACTCCGTAGAAAATTCCCGTAACACGTCTTTCCTTATCCTATCAGACTCTCTGTCTTGTATCACCTCACTTACAAACTACACACTCATACAGCCAAAAATAGTTAGGTTACAGCAAAAAATACATACTTTAACTGAAACCGGGAAAAGTATCGCGTTCCCATGACTACCTAGCCATGTGGGCATCCAAGGAAACGAGCAGGTGGATCTCCTGTTGGGATCAACGACAAACACTCTCTCACAGACTGACTTTAAAAATGAAGTAAAAAACTACACCTCCAGCCTGTGGGAGACTCCTTGGGAGAAACAAATAAACAATAAACTTCACAACACCAAGCCCAAACTGGGTCCCTGAAAACCTTCGGGCTTCTCCAGAAGAGACAAAGTCATTTTTACTCGATTACGCATTGACACTTAAAGACCTCCTTCAGGAAGATGAGAAGCCGTTCTGTGTCGGATGCAACACAGATTTTACCATTAGACATTAACAGAATGTCTAGACTACGGAGAGACCCGAAGGAAATATTTTAAACGCATAAAATTGCAAGATCTGTTTTCTGTCGTTGATCCCAACAGAATCCTTGATTTGATAAAGGTGTTGACCTTTGCGGTAAATTATGAATAACGTAAAAAATGTTTTAATGTGTTCCAGGTGGGTCGACACATTCTGCAGCTGTCGTCTTGGTTTGTGGGTTGGTAGACTGACATCTCTCGGTGGCAGCAGCACCATCTTGCAGGCTGGTCGTGGGGCGGATCATCATTCATCACACACGCCACGAAGGACTTGAAGGCCGTCCTCTGTCCCTGTGGGCCATCTTCTGTTCTCTAGATGGTCGTCCAGTTCTGAAGGCCGTCCTCTGTCCCTGTGGGCCATCTTCTGTTCTCTAGATGGTCGTCCAGTTCTGAAGGCCGTCCTCTGTCCCTGTGGGCCATCTTCTGTTCTTTAGATGGTCGTCCAGTTCTGAAGGCCGTCTTTTGGTGATGTTGATTTTCCTCTGGTAATGAAGACATAGGTCATTATAGAACATTCTTTTTCATCAATATAGATTGTTTTCTATTTTAAGAGAATAAAAGAGGTCACTGTCTGACAGTACAGCAGTAGTAAACGGCAGGTTTTAAATGGACCAAGTGCATGTTTTGGGGAGAGACATATATGTGTGACAATTACACTTATGTTTTAAAGTCATTGCCGAGCATGTTTTTGAGAAAGCATATCTTTGAAAATTACACTTTTGATTTAAAGCCAGATCCACCAGTGCAAATATATTCGTAATTTTCAAGTCACAATCAGTGAAAAATAGATTGAATATGAGACTGTAGTGACAGCATATATACAGGCTTAAGCACACACACATGTAAACGTACACGCCCACACATGTACACACATGTACACACATGTACACACACACACAATGACATGGAGCTAACCACAAAGTTGGTATCGCGGGGGAGTGAGTCGTGGCTCACTGTTGTAATAGAAGAAGGTTGTTGTCTTTTTCCTTCTATTCCTTCAGGACAATTTTGTCTGACGATGTAGAAGGCTGTGTTGGTGTCATTTTCTTCGCTCTACAAGACTCATTATTTAGGAGTAGAGGAAGATATATAGCAAAGAGAAATACCTTTTGGGGCAGACCATCTCTCATGATTCGTCTTTCATCGTCTCATGGTTCATGAAAACAGTTCTCGGGTCCTGGGGATGAAAAAAAGTTTAGTTAGTTAGTAGTATAGGGTTTTACGGCGCTCGCAACTGCATAAGGTGATATGAGCGCGCGAAACACAAGTTGTTTACATTCGCAAAAGTTCACTGCCCGGTTGGTTAACTATTAAACTTTAAAATGCTAAAATATTAAAATTCGGTGTAAATATATTTTCAATTTTAAAACAACTCTTATAAATAACAATACAAAATTTTAATAGTACGATTTCACTTTACAATTTGCCATAAAGGCCAATGGCCTTCATAAAATTCAAAATTCTGCTGGGACCAACGACAGAAAAAATGTCTTGCAATTTCTTGCATTTATAAAGTCTAGACATTCGGTTAAGATGTGTCTAACTGTAAAATCTGTGTCGCATCCGACACCGAACGGCTTCTCATCTCTCTGTAGGAGGTATTTGTGGGTCAGGGCCGTGTGTCCGATGCGCAATCGAGTAAAAATGACTTCGTCTCTTCTGAAGATGTCCGAAGGATTTCGCTGTTTCAGTTTGGGTTTTATATTATGTAGTTTATTATTTTCCTGTTTTCCCCAGTGGCTCTCCCACAGACTGGAGGTGTACTTTTTGACTTTATTTCACCTCACCTTCCCCTCCAATCTGACTGTAGCTATCACAGATCAACCAAGAGAGAAAAGTTGCTATCTTTGTACTGCCCATAGCGTCACATATCAGATCACATGTGATCACATGTCCGTTGTTTTTTTTGGTTTTACTAGGGGTTTTACGGTGCTTGCAACAGCATCTGGTCAAATGAGCGCGCGAAACATAAGTTGGTTGCATGCAAAACAGTTCACAGCACAACTTGGCTTGGGCCAACGATCAGATTTTTAAATGTTAAAAACTTGAGATAAAATAATGATCTAAAAATTGTAATCTGCTTAAAATAAAAATATATGTACAGTCAAACCTGCCTTAACGGAAACTTGTATATAATGGAAACCCGTCTTAACGGAATCTCCCCGCTCCCCCCTTGATATATTCCTCTTTAATTACCTGTATAAAACGGAAACCTGTCCAACGCGGAAACGGGGGAAAAAATCCGCTCCCTCCCAGACGGAAAATGCTTTGTCCGCTTAGCCCTGATTTGAAACACAACTCGCAAGTTTGGTTCCACCGGCTCTAATCTGGGTAACCAGAAGCCAGAGGTGTGAAATTAGATTGACCAATGCCTGCCACCCTGATCGAATGGCCTGCCGAGAACAGAGTTCCTTGAATCGTTGTTACAAATGACGGCAGTGATGGGTGGCATTGGTGGGTGGGGCTAAGGTTGGAAGCAAAGATGTTCAAACGTTTCTGTTTTAAATAGGTCAAACAGTGGTCCAAGCACTGGTGGTAATTGGGTACGTAAGACTGACGCATGTCATTATCAGACAGGATAGCATTTGAGAGATGTGATGTTTTCACCACTGCTTGCCGATTGGACAAGTGATCCTTGATCCCACCGGCTGGGCCTTTGACCCACCACCCCCCCCCAACTTCATCTCCCCCTAAATTCCCCTGTCTAAGACGGAATTTTTTTCTGACTCTCTTGCGATTCCGTCTTACACAGGTTCGACTGTATTTACAATTTCCCATAAAGGCCATATGGTCTTGGCAGCACTGAAGGAGGCAACCAAGGGGATTCCAGCCGTAAGCTGACAAAACGCCTTTTTTCATTTTGGCGCCAACATTTTTTATTTTCTAAACTGAAAGCCTGATCAGTTACCCTGCTTGTGTGAAAAATATCAAAGTGAAACTGTGACTAGTTTTTGAATAAATTAGAATTCAAATTTCGAAATCACTCTATTTTTTTAATTGTTACATTGACCAAAAGCCTGTTTTTTTTCTCAAAACTGGTGGGAAAAACGGGTTTTGTCAGATTATGGCAGATTAGTAGTGGTATTATAAATAACATTACTAGAAAAAGTAACCCTCAGAAGATGGTGATCATTCATGACTTGTTTCTTGTCCCAAGGTTGACGTACCGTCCTCGAGTGCAGACAGACTGTCTTTGGGTCCTTCAGACATTTGTCAGGTCCTACAGGCGGTTCTAGTGACGATGTCGGGTCCTACAGGGGATTCAAGTGACGATTGTCGGGTCCTACAGACGATCCTCAGATTGTGCAGACCGTCCTCGGGCTGTGCAGACAGTGTTGCCACTGATGCGTAAGTCCTGCATTATTAAGACAGCTCAATCAGCAAGATGGAATGTACGTTATTGATCTTGTGATTATGTGAGGCG
Organism: Aplysia californica; assembly: GCF_000002075.1. Taxonomy (NCBI): domain Eukaryota; kingdom Metazoa; phylum Mollusca; class Gastropoda; order Aplysiida; family Aplysiidae; genus Aplysia; species Aplysia californica. Next base: position 2,565,218 of record NW_004797290.1, on the reverse strand, counting down.
TCGTGGTGAAATCAGGTGCTCGTCAAAATAATGAAATCAAAGATATCGGCATTTTCAAGCAAGTTTGACAATTTTTTATAACTTTTAGCTTTTTGGCTCAACACCTTTTAGGTCCATTTTAAAAGATATTTCTATGTGGATCTTTACTGAAAAATGTTAATTAAATGCTCAACAAATGTAAATTTTCAATTTCCAAGGATTCTGATAGTTTGCAAATCAACAAAATTTGGTGGCTATTTTCTCGCTAATTTCATCTCTCAACCAGGCGTCCCCAACCTCTCTCAATCACAAATATCTCAACTTTTATTAAGATAAATGTGTATTATTTTTATAGAAACATAGTCAAAAGAACAAGCTTTAAGATAATACCAAAAACTCCAGATGCGCAAAAATTGACGAGCGCCCGATTCCACAGCGTGGTAACACATATACAAGTAGAATTGAGTGCATTACGAGTATATACACAATGGCTGTTGAAATATTTCATTAGACTTACAGTAAAAAGGCTGTTTAGTTCATATCTCCATAGTAGCACTGAAGAAGACAACCAAAGGGATTAGTAGTGGTATTATAACTTATAAGTAACATTACAAGAAGAAATACCTTTAGTGGATGGTCATCATTCACGACTTGTTTCTCGTCCCAAGGTTGACAGACCATCCTCGAGTGCAGCAGACTGTCTTTGGGTCCTTCAGGCGATTGTTGGGTCTAACAGGCGGTTCTTGTGACGATTGTCGGGTCCTACAGGCGGTTCTTGTGACGATTGTCGGGTCCTTCACTGCACATAAATGGAACGTTTGTTGGGGTGAGTTTGTGTTTTATAAAGCAATGGGCACATGACTATTTGGTCGCTTTTAAGTGCAAGTGGGCTATCTTGATAAAATGCTGTTTTCAGAAAATCGAAGGTAAAGTTTTTGGACCCTGGTTCAGTTCCTTTAAAAGACAAGGAGCATTTTCTCCATAACCAAACAAATATACACACTGATGAAACCAAACTTCTCCTATAGGTGGGGCAATGCCTACTTTTGGTGCAGGTCTGTTGCACTGGGGTTGGCTGCAATTGTTGTAATTAAGAAGGCAAAAGTAAAGACTCTGTTTCTTGATGAAGAAGGTTGATTTATTTAACATATAAGAAAATGACATGAGGTCTGTCCTCTGTGACAAAGACTGAATCATAATGAGCACATGTGGTTAGTACAGGAAGGAGGAATGAGTAAAGATCACTAAGATCAGACAATCTTTGGTGTGAGGGTAGATAAAATAAAAGTACAATTACAGGGAAATAATTCAAATTAATTATAGTAATATAGGGGACCAACAATCCAGGATTTATTGTTGACCTTCTATTCAAGCGTTCTAATAGTCTAAAAAGGTCAAGGTTTATGGAAACCCCCGGAAATCTGCGTTAGCCCGCTTGTCCTTAAAAGCGACCATTTGCACCCACACGTATAACTAGTATGGGATAGAGCACTATTATAGCAATTTCTTTTCTTCTTCTTCTTCTCATCATCATCATCATCATCATCATCATCATCATCATTATTATTATTATTATTATCATCATCATCATCATCATCATCATCATCATCATCATCATCATCATCATCATCATCATCATCATCATCATCAAACATGGGGTGGGGTTGACATTTGGTAAATGTGAGGCACAACCACTTGCTAACAGTCCGTGGGTGCTGGGGGAAAGCAAGAAACACAGAAATAGAAGGGAAACAACGTGTGGCAGAAGGACCTGTCAGTTGGAGGAGAGATTAAGGGGGTGGGGGCGGAGGAAGTTTCGGGAACAAGATATGACAAGGAGGGGAGGAGAGGGCCGAAGAATTGCGGAGACGATTGGAGGAATTGGATTATGGGAAAAGAAAAAGCTCCAGTTCAAGAATTGCAATAATACGTGTATAACATTTGGAGACCTCAGTGCTTTCTTGTCTTATAGCTCCATTTGTAATAACAGTGAAAACAGTTCCTAACAAAGAGTGAAGAAGTCACAGATTCAATGTTTACAAAAATAGAGATAGGACAAGAAAGCACTGAGGTCGCGATTTGTATTAGACCAATAAAGTCGGTGGGGGCTTCCGAAAGAGAAAGAAAGAGCGACCAAACCAAACGGCACTTGCAACACAATAAGATCATAATACTTATAAATTATTTTTTTGAAAGTGTTTTACGGCGCTGGCAACTGCATAAAACTTTTTCAGTTGGTAGGAAATTTTGAATTTTGCCCAGGCTGCGGCCGAAGACTTCTGACTACAGTTATCCATTTTAGACCACCAAGGGATTTTTTACGTTCACAACTTGCATTCCGGTCCTCCAAGATTTTTCACCCTTGGCCGAGAAGGCTGATGCAGATCTTAATTCCTACCTGAAGATCAGGGGTGTGGCTGAAAGACAGCAGTTTGGAGCCAGGAAGTAGCAGTAGAAAGGCTGCAGAAAGAGTCAAAAGCCCAGAGGTTGGGGCAAAAAGTGGAGACGAAATAATACGACAGAACTTTGTAAGAAAGCAGGAAAGGAGACGAAAGGAGACAATTTTAGAGAACAAAATTTTTCGGTCGCTATTCGGATTCGAACCCGCGACCTTTGAATGAGAGGCGAACACCTTAACCTCTGGGCCTCGAGAGCCCCCCAATACGGTCATGCTAGGTGTCGAAGATTAGAAGTGTTACAAGAAGGAGAGATCAGGACGATAGATGTGGCCTAGTGGTTAGGCTCTCGGACTCGCAACCATAAGGTCGTGGGTTCGAATCCCGTCAGGGGCCCAACGTTGTGTCCTTGGGAAAGGCACTTTACACGAATTTTCTTCACTTCACCTAGGTGGGAATGGGTACCCGGCTATAGACAGCGAAAGATCTTGTCAGTTTGTTAGTGTTTGAGCGCTTAATCAGCTGCTTGCACTGTATGCTTCCCGGGAAGCTGAGAATGTTTCGGAGTGTTCTATGGTCTGCTGGGGTAATAAAATAGTGTAAAGCGCATAGAGTCTGCTATTGAGCAGGGATATGCGCTATACAAATGCTATTTATTATTATTAAATGGAGAGAAGGGGCAGACCACACCAGAGCAATCGCCAACCACCCACTGACCAAAGCAAACAAGTGAACAACTCACCTGAGCAGGGAACAGTTGGAGCAGATATTTCCCACTGGGAAATCTACGGGGCGTCTGCCAGTCTCCGTGTCCACCAGGTCGAGCACAGATGAAGGACAGACACAGTCCACCTGGCGTGTTTGGAAAGAAAGCAGTCGTTGCTTAAACGAGAATCTCAGACATTCTTGTCTTGAAAATGACCACAAGAGATCTCAATCGAAACATTTTCTCCTTGAAATCACAATGACCAGCTTCACACACCCTGCTTAGACTGGCGCCTAGCTTGAACTGACTTGGATTATTTGAAAAAGAGACCAGAAGAGAATGAACTGTATTCATAACGTGACCCCAAGGTGGCTAACTTTTTAAAAATTGGTTTTTTTGTGTGTTTTTTAAGCCACTGTTACTGTAAACTGTCTCAACTTTGGATCACAATGTCTTGGCGCATGGCGCCACAAGCTGACACTCGCCGATCTGAGTTCAAGTTCAGTTGTTTTTAGGCATTGTCCGACAGCCAGCCGTGAAAGCTGTGTTTACGCTTCAAACCGACTCGGAACGGAATCCAGTAGATTAAAGGGACGATTTTATACGTTCATATTTTGCTTGAAATATTCGTGGATTATGTCCCGTTATTCTATCTCTCTCTCTCT
>NW_004797290.1:2554119-2561372 GCF_000002075.1 Aplysia californica | reverse complement strand
TAGATTGTTTTCTATTTTAAGAGAACAAAAGAGGTCACTGTCTGACAGTACAGCAGTAGTAAACGGCAGGTTAGAAATGGAACAAGTGCATGTTTTGGGGAGAGACATATATGTGTGACAATTACACTTATGTTTTAAAGTCATTGCCGAGCATGTTTTTGAGAAGGCATATCTCTGATTGTTGATTGGGTAGATGTTTTACGGCACTATCGACACAATTTTGGTCATTTAAGCGCCAACAGGTTTCACCGCTACAAAATCAAACGAGTTTTTAGTAAGAGTCTTTCGGAGCTCGCAACCGCAAACGATCACACTATTTCCATTATGCTAAAAAGACAAACAAACATTTATTTAAAAAATATTTTTAAATATGAAAAAGGCTTATTTACATAATTTGTATATACAATATAAATTTCAGTGTATGTATTATATACACCGATAACGATAACTATATATTTTCATATTCTATTAAATAGTCCAATTTCTTTTATTTAACTTAAAATTTTTCTAGGCTCTATGATGTCAAAAAGGGTCTTAATATCTTTACATTTAAAATATTTATCACGAACATAAACAGGCTGTTTGGAGAGACATATATATGTGTGACAATTACACTTATGTTTTAAAGTCATTGCCGAGGATGTTTTTGAGAAGGCATATCTTTGAAAATTACACTTTTGATTTAAAGCCAGACCCACCAGTGCAAATATATTCGTAATTTTCAAGTCACAATCAGTGAAAAATAGATTGAATATGAGACTGTAGTGACAGCATATATACAGGCTTAAGCACACACACATGTAAACGTACACGCACACACATGTACACACACACACAATGACATGGAGCTAACCACAAAGTTGGTATCGCGGGGGAGTGAGTCGTGGCTCACTGTTGTAATAGAAGAAGGCTGTTGTCTTTTTCCTTTTATTCCTTCAGGACAATTTTGTCTGACGATGCAGAAGGCTGTGTTGGTGTCATTTTCTTCGCTCTACAAGACTCATTATTTAGGAGTAGAGGAAGATATATAGCAAAGAGAAATACCTTTTGGGGCAGACCATCTCTCATGATTCGTCTTTCATCGTCTCATGGTTCATGAAAACAGTTCTTGGGTCCTGGGGATGAAAAAAAAGTTTAGTTAGTAGTTTAGGGTTTTTCGGCGCTGGCAACTGCATAAGGTCATATGAGCGCGCGAAACACAAGTTGTTTACATTCGCAAAAGTTCACTGCATGATTGGTTATCTATTAGACTTTAAAATGCTAAAATATTAAAATTCGGTGTAAATATATTTTCAATTTTAAAACAACTCTTATAAATAACAATAACAATTTTAAATAGTACGATTTCACTTTACAATTTGCCATAAAGGCCAATGGCCTTCATAAAATTCAAAATTCAGCTGGGACCAAAGACGGAAAAAATGTCTTGCAATTTCTTGTATTTATAATATTTCCTTCGGATCTATCCAAAGTCTAGACATTCGGTTAAGATGTGTCTAATGGTAAAATCTGTGTCGCATCAGACACAGAATGGCTTCTCATCTCCCTGTAGGAGGTATTTGTGGGTCAGGGCCGTGTGTCCGATGCGCAATCGAGTAAAAATGACTTCGTCTCTTCTGGAGAGGTCCAAAGGATTTCGCTGTTTCAGTTTGGGTTTTATATTATGTAGTTTATTATTTTCCTGTTTTTCCCAGTGGCTCTCCCACAGACTGGAGGTGTACTTTTTGACTTTATTTCACCTCACCTTCCCCTCCAATCTGACTGTAGCTATCACAGATCAACCAAGAGAGAAAAGTTGCTATCTTTGTACTGCCCATAGCGTCACATATCAGATCACACGTGATCACATGTCCGTTGTTTTTTTTGTTTTACTAGGGGTTTTACGGCGCTCGCAACAGCATTTGGTCTAATGAGCGCGCGAAACATAAGTTGGTTGCATTCAAAACAGTTCACAGCACAACTTGGCTCGGGCCAACGATCAGATTTTTTAATCTTAAAAACTAATGATCTAAAAATTGTAATCTGCTTAAAATAAAAATCTATGTACAGTCAAACCTGCCTTAACGGAAACCTGTATATAATGGAAACCCGTCTTAACGGAATCTCCCCGCTCCCCCCTTGATATATTCCTCTTTAATTACCTGTATAAAACGGAAACCTGTCCAACGTGGAAACGGGGGAAAAAATCCGCTCCCTCCCAGACGGAAAATGCTTTGTCCGCTTAGCCCTGATTTGAAACACAACTCGCAAGTTTGGTTCCACCGGCTCTAATCTGGGTAACCAGAGGTGTGAAATTAGATTGACCAATGCCTGCCACCCTGATCGAATGGCCAGCCGAGAAAAGAGTTCCTTGAATCGTTGTTACAAATGATGGCAGTGATGGGTGGCATTGGTGGGTGGGGCTAAGGTTGGAAGCAAAGATGTTCAAACGTTTCTGTTTATAATAGGTCAAACAGTGGTCCTATGAAAGGCAAGCACTGGTGGTAATTGGGTACGTAAGACTGACGCATGTCATTATCAGACAGGATAGCATTTGAGAGATGTGATGTTTTGACCACTGCTTGCCGATTGGACAAGTGATCCTTGATCCCACCGGCTGGGCCTTTGACCCCCCCCCCCCCAACCTTCATCTCCCCCTAAATTCCCCTGTCTAAGACGGAATTTTTTTCTGGCTCTCTTGCGATTCCGTCTTACACAGGTTCGACTGTATTTACAATTTTCCATAAAGGCCATATGGTCTTGGCAGCACTGAAGGAGGCAACCAAGGGGATTCCAGTCGTAAGCTGACAAAACGCCTTTTTTCATTTTGGCACCAACATTTTTTATTTTCTAAACTGAAAGCCTGATCAGTTACCCTGCTTGTGTGAAAAATATCAAAGTGAAACTGTGACTAGTTTTTGAATAAATTAGAATTCAAATTTCGAAATCATTCTATTTTAAAAAATTGTTACGCTGACCAAAAGCCTGCTTTTTCTCAAAACTGCTGGGAAAAACGAGTTTTGTCAGATTACGGCAAATTAGTAGTGGTATTATAAATAACATTACTAGAAAAAGTAACCCTCAGAAGATGGTGATCATTCATGACTTGTTTCTTGTCCCAAGGTTGACGGACCGTCCTCGAGTGCAGACAGACTGTCTTTGGGTCCTTCAGACATTTGTCGGGTCCTACAGGCGGTTCTAGTGACGGTGTCGGGTCCTACAGGGGATTCAAGTGACGATTGTCGTGTCCTACAGGGGATTCAAGTGACGATTGTCGGGTCCTACAGACGATCCTCAGATTGTGCAGACCGTCCTCGGGCTGTGCAGACAGTGTTGCCACTGATGCGTAAGTCCTGCATTATTAAGACAGCTCAATCAGCAAGATGGAATGTACATTATTGATCTTGTGATTATGTGAGGCGTCGTGGTGAAATCAGGTGCTCGTCAAAATAATGAAATCAAAGATATCGGCATTTTTACGCGAGTTTGACAATTTTTTATAACTTTTAGCTTTTTGGCTCAACACCTTTTATGTCCATTTTAAAAGATATTTCTATGTGGATCTTTACTGAAAAATGTTAATTAAAGCTCAACAAATGTAAATTTTCAATTTCCAAGAATTCTGATGGTTTGCAAATCAACAAAATTTGGTGGCTATTTTCTCGCTAATTTCATCTGTAAAACCAGGCGTCCCCAACCTCTCTCAATCACAAATATCTCAACTTTTATTAAGATAGATGTGTATTATTTTTATAGAAACATAGTCAAAGGAACAAGCTTTAAGATAATACCAAAAACTCCAGATGCGCAAAAAATTGACGAGCGCCCGATTCCACGTTCAAGTAGAATTGAGTGCATTACGAGCATTATGAGTATATTACACAATGGCTGTTGAAATATTTCATTAGACTTACAGTAAAAAGGCTGTTTAGTTCTATCTCCATAGTAGCACTGAAGAAGACAACCAAAGGGATTAGTAGTGGTATTATAACTTATAAGTAACATTACAAGAAGAAATACCTCTAGCGAATGCGGTCATCATTCACGACTTGTTTCTCGTCCCAAGGTTGACGGACCATCCTCGAGTGCAGCAGACTGTCTTTGGGTCCTTCAGGCGATTGTTGGGTCTAACAGGCGGTTCTTGTGACGATTGTCGGGTCCTACAGGCGGTTCTAGTGACGATTGTCGGGTCCTTCACTGCACATAAATGGAACGTTTGTTGGGGTGAGTTTGTGTTTTATAAAGCAATGGGCACATGATTATTTGGTCGCTTTCAAGTGCAAGTGGGCTATCCTGATAAAATGCTGTTTTGAGAAAATCGAAGGTAAAGTTTTTGGACCCTGGTTCAGTTTCTTTAAAAGACAGGGAGTGTTTTCTCCATAACCAAACAAATATACACACTGATGAAACCAAACTTCTCCTATAGGTGGGGCAATGCCTACTTTTGGTGCAGGTCTGTTGCACTGGGGTTGGCTGCAATTGTTGTAATTAAGAAGGCAAAAGTAAAGACTCTGTTTCTTGATGAAGAAGGTTGATTTATTTAACATATAAGAAAATGACATGAGGTCTGTCCTCTGTGACAAAGACTGAATCATAATGAGCACATGTGGTTAGTACAGGAAGGAGGAGTGAGTAAAGATCACTAAGATCAGACAATCTTTGGTGTGAGGGTAGATAAAATAAAAGTACAATTACAGGGAAGTAATTCAAATTAATTATAGTAATATAGGGGACCAACAATCCAGGATTTATTGTTGCCCTTCTATAATAAGCGTTCTAATAGTCTAAAAAGGTCAAGGTTTATGGAAACCCCCGGAAATCTGCGTTAGCCCGCTTGTCCTTAAAAGCGACCATTTGCACCCACACTTATAACTAGTATGGGATAGAGCTATTAATGCAATTTCTTTTTTTTTCTTCTTCTTCTTACTATTATTATTATTATTATTATTATTATTATTATTATTATTATTATTATTATTATTATTATTATAATCATCATCATCATCACCATCACCATCATCATCATCATCATCACCATCATCACCATCAAACACAGGTAAATGTGAGGCACAACCACTTGCTAACAGTCCGTGGGTGCTGGGGGAAAGCAAGAAACACAGAAATAGAAGGGAAACAACGTGTGGCAGAAGGACCTGTCAGTTGGAGGAGAGATTAAGGGGGTGGGGGGCGGAGGAAGTTTCGGGAACAAGATATGACAAGGAGGGGAGGAGAGGGCCGAAGAATTGCGGAGACGATTGGAGGAATTGGATTATGGGAAAAGAAAAAGCTCCAGTTCAAGAATTGCAATAATATGTGTATAACATTTGGAGACCTCAGTGCTTTCTTGTCCTATAGCTCCATTTGTAATAACAGTGAAAACAGTTCCTAACAAAGAGTGCAGAAGTCACAGTTTCAATGTTTACAAAAATAGAGATAGGACAAGAAAGCACTGAGGTCGCGATTTGTATTAGACCAATAAAGTCGGTGGGGGCTTCCGAAAGAGAAAGAAAGAGCGACCAAACCAAGCTTTAGTTAAAGTGTTTAACGGCACTTGCAACACTATAAGATCATGTTTCTAAATTATTTTTTGAAAGTGTTTTACGGCGCATGCAACTGCATAAAAGGTCATAATGAGCGCATGGGACACATTAAACTTTTTCAGTTGATAGGAAATTTTGAATTTTGCCCAGGCTGCGGCCGAAGCCTTCTGACTACGGTTATCGATTTTAGACCACCAAGGGATCTTTTACGTTCGCAACTTGCATTCCGGTCCTCCGGGATTTTTCACCCTTGGCCGAGAAGGCTGATGCAGATCTTAATTCCAACCTGAAGATCAGGGGTGTGGCTGAAAGACAGCAGTTGGGAGCCAGGAAGTAGCGGTAGAAAGGCTGCAGAAAGAGTCAAGAGCCCAGAGGTGGGGGCAGAAAGTGGAGACGAAATGATACGACAGAACTTTGTAAGAGAGCAGGAAAAGAGGCGAAAGGAGACAATTTTAAAGAAGAAAATGTTTCGGTCGCTATCCGGATTCGAATGAGAGGCAATAAGGTCATACTAAGTGTTGAAGATTAGAAGTGTTACAAGAAGGAGAGATCAGGACGATAGATGTGGCCTAGTGGTTAGGCTCTCGACTCGCAACCGTAAGGTCGTGGGTTCGAATCCCGTCAGGGGCCCGACGTTGTGTCCTTGGGAAAGGCACTTTACACTAATTTTCCTCACTTCACCCAGGTGGGAATGGGTACCCGGCTATAGACAGCGAAAGATCTTGTCAGTTTGTTAGTGTTTGAGCGCTTAATCAGCTGCTTGCACTGTATGCTTCCCGGGAAGCTGAGAATGTTTCGGAGTTCTATGGTCTGCTGGGGTAATAAAATAGTGTAAAGCGCATAGAGTCTGCTGTTGAGCAGGGATATGCGCTATACAAATACTATTTATTATTATTAAATGGAGAGAAGGGGCAGACCACACCAGAGCAATCGCCAACCACCCACTGACCAAAGCAAACAAGTGAACAACTCACCTGAGCAGGGAACAGTTGGAGCAGATATTTTCCACTGGGAAATCTACGTGGCGTCTGCCAGTCTCCGTTTCCATCAGGTCGAGCACAGATGAAGGACAGACACAGTCCACCTGGCGTGTTTGGAAAGAAAGCAGTCATTGCTAAAACGAGAATCTCAGACATTCTTGTCTTGAAAATGACCACAAGAGATCTCAATCGAAACATTTTCTCCTTGGAATCACAATGACCAGCTCCACACACCCTGCTTGGAATGGCGCCTTGCTTGAACTGACTTGGATTATTTGAAAAAGAGACCAGAAGAGAATGAACTGTATTCATAACGTGACCCCAAGGTAGCTAACTTTATTTTTAAATTTTTTTTTGGTGTGTTTTTTAAAGCCACGGTTACTGTAAACTGCCTCAACTTTGGATCACAATGTCTTGGCGCATGGCGCCACAAGCTGACACTCGCCGATCTGAGTTCAAGTTCAGTTGTTTTTAGGCATTGTCCGACAGCCAGCCGTCAAAGCTGTGTTTACACATCAAACCGACGTCGGATCGGAGTTGGCTCCATGAGATTAAAGCCCCCGCCCCTTATACGTTCCTATTTCGAGCGAAATGATCTTGACGACCCGCTCTATTTTATCTTTCTTCTGTGTCACGAACGCGTCGCAGTACAAGTCGAGACAGAGACCTCCCAACCAGTCGGGCGCCGAGTCGAGAAAGTTATATAGAGACAGCGACAGAAAGACAGACAGAGAGAGAGAGAGAGAGAGAGTCG
>NW_004797290.1:2551939-2553114 GCF_000002075.1 Aplysia californica | reverse complement strand
CCCCCAACAACCAGCAAAGTAAATATGAGAACCACTGGAAATCACAGAAATTGATTCCTGTCCATATTATTACATGACCTTCGAACAGGTCAGAAAAGAACCCCTTTACACGAGTGGTTTTTCGGTGTGAGCAAAAGACAGTGTACGAAGCACTTTGAGACATTCTCAGCATAGCTCTTACGTTCTTTAATTACGTACGTGCGTAGACCTCAATCTGGAGGCTACGACTTATTGTCCTGATCATTTAAAAAAAAGTATCACGCTGTTGCCACAATATAGAACGAAAAGAAATTGTAATTGTAGGTGGTAAGCAGATTTAGAATTTAGAGTGAAATTGTGACATATTGAGGTAGGCGGGATTGTGGTTTTGTTCGTTATTTTATATTGTTTTGTTTTGTTGTTGTTTTGTTTGTTTTTTTGTTGTCTTTTTTTGCCAGCTAAGCTGTTGTTGTTTTGAGTGAGCGTTCTTGTGTGTATGGGGATGGGTGGGTGTCAGTTTCGTGTATGTTTTCAATTTCTTTTCTTTAAGGAGAGGAAAGGGGGGGGGGGGGGGTGGAGAAATAAAGACAAATTATTTAAAGAGAGACATAGATGATTGAGAGAGAGAGAGAGAGAGAGAGAGAGAGAGAGAGAGGAAAGGGGGGGGGGGTGAATCATGAAATCATGAATTTAAGTACCCAGAAAACGGAGCAACCCACTATCATCTCAATGTTGACGTTAATCCGTTTATTTGTGTGGGTGGTTGGCAGATGGTCTTGTGTGGTTTGCTCCCTCTTTCGTATCAATCATATCGTCCTAATCTCTCTTCTATCATTTAAAACAATTTTTGTTAGCTCTTGTAATACCTCTAATCTTGGGCACTTTTATATGACCTAATTCTGTTACAAGTGCCATAAAATTCTTACGAAAACAAAAAATAAAATACGTTGATTTGTAAATTTGTGCTAGATCACATTCTAGAACAGCAGAAATACGTTGTGTATTTCACCGTTGAGCTGTGTAGACTATTTTAGGTCTTCATAGCAGGGCTCCATAGGTAACACAGATCACGAGAATGCGCACAGACTAGATGAAATGAATTATTCAGACAGCGAATTTCGTCGTTAGGGAAAACGTACGTTCGTTGCTCGTGACGACAAAATAAAAGTTTGGAGGATAGGGAAAAAATGTGTGTG
>NW_004797290.1:2549332-2551539 GCF_000002075.1 Aplysia californica | reverse complement strand
ACACACACACACATTCACACACACACGCACTCGCGCGCGCACACACACACGCACACGCACACACGCACACATACACACAGATACACACACACACACACACACAGATACACATACACACATACACAAATACACACACACACACATACACACAGATACACACACATACACAGATACACACACACACACACACAAACACACAGATACACGCACGCACACACACACAAACACACACACACACAATCACACACACAAAGTTTAGTCACCACGATACCTTATAAGCAGAATCCCAAAATCTGAACCCACGAAATCAAATCACATCAGAACCCTGCAAGAAACCGGAGAAGGCCAACACTCGCGCCACTATTATAAACGTTAACGAAATGTTGCTTCTGGTCTGTCACAGGCAAGCGATTTTTCCACTTTCTACACTGCAATGCAAAAGTTGTCAAACAGCATGATAGGCCTAGACTCTAGATATAAGATTCAAAGACCCAAGTAAACATCACGTGAGTAACAACGTTTTGCGAGCGAGGTGCCCTGTCAGTTATCCAGCACAACAATACAACACAAATATGTTCTTAAAAGGGACAAGCAGAGAGGGGGGAAAGTAAGTAATTGTAGAAGAGAGAATTACTGAATAATCTCTAAGAGAATTTTAAATCCAAATTTAAATTCTATTTTAGTTTGAAGGTGTTTTTTTTCGATGAATGCCATTCCGATTTTGAAAAGAAAGGAAAGCGAAAGTGAAACATTTGATTAAAACTCGGCTGTCAGGTCATGCACAAAAATACCGAGCACGGCTGTGTTGGCTGGGTTTTGCCTTCACGGTATTCAGGGATCTGACAGTGCGAAATCTTGCTGAAGAGCCAGGGCGTTTCCCATAACAACTTTTTTTAGTGGCACTTAATGGGGGCAACAGCAGACCCCTGTAGCAGACATGACCCAGTCAGTGCAAAGACTTTTCAAGCCCCTTTGACACTGACACGCATCAAGTCCTGGTGTCTTAGTTTGAAAAGAGCAGGGGGGGGGGTGTAAGTGTTTTACGGCGCTCGCAACTGCATAAGACAATATTACGAGCGCGCGGGACACGTTAAATATTTTTGGTTGGTAGGAAATTTAGAATTTTGCCCGGGTGGCGGCCGAAACCTACTCTTATCGGTTTTGGACCACCAAGGGATATTTAACGTGCGCAACTTGCACACGGAACTTCCGAGATTTTTCGCCCTTGTCCGAGAAGGCTAGGGGTAGATCTTTCCTTATAGAAGATCAGGGGTGTGGCTGAAAGACAGCAGTAAGAAGGAGCCAAGGAGTAACAGTAGAAAGGCTGCAGAAAGAGTTAGAAAATTTTAGAGAAGAAAAATGTTCAGTCGCTACCGGACTCGAACCTGGGACCTTTGAATGAGAGGCGAACACCTTAACCTCTAGGCCACGAGAGCCACCTAATAGCAGTTTACACGTGGACAGGTGGAGGGGGGGGGGGTTTAAGGATTCTCAAGATTTTTAAAAACAGAATTTCTAATTTATACTGTTGCTTCAGTAATGCCAACGAAAACAGGCTTTCGGTGATAGAATGTTGCTTTGTACATACAATTATTTTCTTCCTGATCAACGACAACAACGTCAAAACAAGTGAAAATAGATATTTCACTGTTTAGTGAAAACTTAGATTCCACCTGGCATCGACATGCTGCATATAGGTACAGGACAATTTGTCGCTTTTACTTAAGCACAAGGGGGCTATCCTGAAAAATGCTGTTTTGAGAAAATTGAAGGTAAAGTTTTTGCCCCTTGTTCAGCTCCTTTAAAGACAAGAAGAGTTTTCTCTATTACCAAACAAATATGCACACCAATGAAACCAAACTTCTCCTATAGGTAGGGCAATGCCCACTTTTGGTGTGGGTCAAGATTTCTCCAAACCCCCGAAATCTGGGTTAGCCCACTTGCCCTTAAAAGCGATCAATAGCGTGACGACCAGCATTGGTATCATTGAAATTATTGTTTAATATTACTGTAACACTGTGTACTGTGTGAGCTTGATTTCCACCACCATTATCATCACGGAAGTACACGTATGCGCATACACGAACACAATATAAACACACGCACACAATTACCTATAAATTCGCACACGCACACATAAGCTCTGTCTGTTTGTCTGTCTGTCTGTCTGTCTGTCTGTCTGTCTGTCTGTCTGTCTGTCTGTCTGT
>NW_004797290.1:2545830-2549212 GCF_000002075.1 Aplysia californica | reverse complement strand
TCTGTCTGTCTGTCTGTCTGTCTGTCTGTCTCATACACGTAAGCACACAAAAACACAAGTAGACCTACACAAACACAGACACATTGACTCACGCAAACACAAACACACAAACACCCACACACACACAGACACACACATACACACACGCATACACACACTCACATACACACACACAAGGAAGCGCGCCAACAGGCACACAAAATCAATCTCTAAGGACGCAAAATCTTAGTTGTCTCCTGGTTTGTTTTTTTCTATACTAATTAAAAATGAAGTGAATACGTCGATCGTCACTCGTGCCAAAGTTGTACAATCACTACCAAAATAGAAAGTAGAGCACAAACAAGACACGATCGAGAGGATGTCTTATCGTACTGTTCTTTTCCCTGGGGTTTCCTAAAACACCTCGGCGAAAATCTGGTACGATCTTCAATAAAAACATTGGGTTGTTAGATCAGACTAGGCAAACTACGCCACCGGGGTCAAATCCGTACGTCCATCCCGAGAGATTTTTCGTATCATTGGACTGGGAGGCGGGGAAGGAGGGGGGGGGGTGAGATCGGTAACTGTGCCAGCAGCACTCCGACTGGCAGAGTTAAAGGACTCCAGATCATAAGTTTTTAACGACAGCATCCCGAAAGCCAACTTCAAATCTTGTTCTGTTTTAGTAAGGGTTTACGGCTCTCGCAACTGCATAAGGTCATTATTATGAGCGCCAAGGGGCGGATGTCAACAGAGAAGTTCAAACGGGGAATCAGGCTTACTCTGCTCACCTCTCTAGCCTCAACAGCACAAAGTCTGCTTCGACTATCGAGGCACCCCGGAAATAGCAGCTCACAAGAGAGTGACAAACATACAAAAGAAGTAGAGGAAAAACGACGACAGTAGGATGAGGAAAGAAAAAGCAACTTCAAATCTAACTTGCCTCTACACTGAAAGAAAACGTTTCCGGAACGGAGGCTGTACCAGCAGGATTTTGAATGGCAGAGTGAAAGGACTCTAGATCTAAGATGAGATGTTTTAAGCAACACGTACTGTCCTAGATACGGTGGCAAGACCGCAACATGAACAGTTGGACACGCCCATTCTGACGAGTCTATGGAACTATCTCTTGGTGTGTCAGGTTAACACCATTCCAAACTCAACTTCAAATCTAACTTTCCTCTACTCCGAAAGAAAAGGAAGCAGGCACGATCGAGAGCAGGTTTTTGAAATAAGAGTGGTGGCTGTGCCTGCAGCATTTCGAGTGGCAGAGTGAAAGAACTTGAGATGGCTTTTTTAACAATAACGTGTGAGATACGGGGGCTAGACCGCACTATGAACCGGTGTGTGTCTGGGATACGGTGGCTAGTGACTAAGCCAAGACCGCAATATGAACCGGTGGACACGCCCATTCTGACACTCCGTCCTCACTGAGCGAGAGAAGAGTCTATGGGAATATAATATACACTTTGTATTATCTCTTGGCTGCGCTTTGTTCTTGTTTTAGTTGATATATTGATGATGCTGTTGTGATTGTTGTTGCTGTTGTTGTTGTTGTTGCTGTTGTTGTTACTGTTGTTGTTACTGTTGTTGTTACTGTTGTTGTTACTATTGTTGTTACTGTTGTTGTTGCTTCTGTCGTTGCCGCCGTTGCACTTCTGAAGATTGTTGCAATTGTTGTCGTCGTTGTTGTTGTTACTGTTGTGGCAGCTTCAGATGCCACTGTTGATATTCCCACTGTTGTTATTGCATGCTAAATTTAGCTGCTGTTACAACTGCTAACGTTTTATGGAAAGTGTTCTATCCATGTTTTGACAAAATCATTGGGCACGTTTTCATGTTTCTCTCATTGCCATCCTCACTTTCTGTCTTTTTCTTTTTCTTAATAGTCTTATCAGTCCACTATTTCTGTGCTCTCGCAATGCTGAATAAATGTAACATAAACTATAAACTATGGCCTCAGTTTAAAAACTACGGTCTAAAAAATAACGATAAGAAAAAAGCTCCAAGAATAAATCAACTACAAAAGAAAAAAATAATCGCCGGTCTGTGCCTCAAACTGCCACTTTACGAATTCGAAAAGAGCCTTGGTGCAAAGAATGCTAGATGGATTTACAATTTTCCCATAAAATAAATCTCCTGTCAAAAAAACAAAAAAAAACGCAACCTAAAAACACATTCTTCTTTAAAAGGGCCCCAAAATCTGAGCCTGAGAAAATCCGGACCTCGCTCGTCTCCTAACCTGAGGTATTGCCGTGTAAGCAAAACTTCTCACTTCCAGAGCCTGGGGCTTTTCAGCTCTTCTAAATCTACTTGCCGTGAGATAAAGATCGAGACTTTTATTCCCAGAATTTAGGTAAATGTAGCACTCCGTCCTAGAATACCTCGGCTTTAATGTTTTCTCACAGAATTGTTATGGTGGATAATGGTTCAAGAGTAGGATAGTGGCAAGCAGGACGGCGGTTAGTCACACACGCAGTCCTGTCATAACGTAGTAAATCAGCTCATTCAAAGGGCATGATTTGTTCGATCTGACTTTCCCAATCAATTTCTGGAATTTCCTGCTAGCTCTTTAGTTGATATTATTTATATCGGTACTGATGGATCTTTAAAAAGGCCTCATCTGCATTATTATTTTATTATGATGAAATCTACCATAATAAATTATTACATTCGCTTTCTACGTCTAAACGCACTTCAAAGCTTACATAGAGTTTTATTGTACACGAAACACATATGCGTAGGTGTTGTGAAGAGGCCTGTAAAGCAGCCTATTTATTTATGGAACGTAAAGAAGAAATGATAAAGATAGGAGGGAGCCTGAGGGAAAAGGGGGTGAGGGTGGGTTGTGATAGAGCGAGATGGAAAGAAACATCGAAACAACGGAGCTATACCAATTTTGTTATGACAGCAATGAATTGTCGAGGATAACACTGCATCCACAATGATAAAACTCATTCAGCAGTATACTAATTTACAGCTGCACTTTCAATATTACTTCTTTCCATAAGCACAATATAATATTCCTGATTGCACTTCCATCAACAGGAAACTGGATCCGATCTGACATCTGACATGGACTCATTTGCATTGCGTCGTTTCGTGATCGTCATGAAATGACCAGGGATCGGCACATTCGGCCTCAGGTTTTGGCTTGGGCCCTTTCAGCAGTGTGTGACCCCGTGTGACCCTACCTCACGTCATTATATTTGCATTTGTGGAAACTTGAAAGTCCCAGTGGGAAATTGTATCGTCATTGAAAACGCAGCGGCTTTGTTTAGAAAATCGAAGTCGATAAAACAGGAGAGGCAAATACAGAGAGAGTGAAAGAGAGAGAGGGGGGGGCGACAGACAGACAAACAGACAGACAGACAGACAGACAGACAGACAGACAGACAGACAG
>NW_004797290.1:2543150-2544470 GCF_000002075.1 Aplysia californica | reverse complement strand
CTTACCTTTCCCCGCCCCGCCCCTCCCCTTCTCCTTCCTTCCACTCTCTACGTTGCTTCCCCTTTTCCCAGTTCAAACTTTCTTCCAGCGTTCTGTATTGACTTCCACTCTCCCCATTCTCCAAACCTTTCCTCTTGCTGGCCTTGACCCTCACCTTTACTCCCACTTGCCCTCACTCCTACCTTAACTCCCGCCTTCTCTCATCCCATACCTTTAATTCTTCTTAAAATGTAGGTGTTCTACGCCCCCATCGACACAATTTAGATTGTTTAGGAGGCAGGTTTCTGACCCTGCCTGTCAGGGCTAACCCTAGCGCCTGGCGGAGAGGGGTACAATATCCCAGCATATACATATACATGTACATATATTATAAGTATGCACTCAAGTATCCTCCTGAATGATCAAACGACTTCACAATTGAGCTCCCTTGGCTGGTCTGTTCATTCCAAATAAGCGTTTCGGTTTCCCTGGGGGACCAACAGTGTTGCAGCATGTTAGGCACATACATATCACTGACATTAGTATTTTCCGCCTATTAATAGTAGTACGTGATATTTAAAGAAGGAAACAAACCTAGACGGCAACAAACAGAATTCACAGATGGATAACTAGGAAGTTGCCCCGACTACCGGCGCCTTCCAGAAACGAGGCCCTCTCTTGCCATCACGTCTTGGGCAACAATGCGACTTGGGATTCAAGGTCAGAATCTCACTGAAATTTCTAATAAACGATGGCAAAACGGGCGTCTCCGACGGGACAGCACGATCTTTCGACAACAGGAAGCAGAGAAAGCTCACAATATTGAGCGTTGTTGCTCTCAGAAAGTAAACTGTATGGACATTTCGTAGGGCTGAAGTTAGACGCCCATTAAAAGTACATTTTAGCACCTCCTTAGGAGCTTACTTATTATGACTTGACCTAGTTCGCACATCCAAGGGCTCCACTCTGTGTGTGTGTGTGTGTGTGTGTGTGTGTGTGTGTGTGAGAGTTTGTGCGTGAGAGAGAGGGCGGGAAGAGGAGATAGAGAGAGAGGAGAAAGAAAGATAAAGAGAGAGAAGGGAGAGAGAGAGAGAGAGGAAGGAGAACGGAGAGAGAGAGGAGGAAGAAGGGAGAGAGAGAGAGAGTCAGAGTGGGAAGGATGGGGGTACACTCAGAGGCAGACAGAAAGACATACATAGATAAACAGATATACAGACAGAAAGACAGACTGACAAAGACAAAACAAATATATAAACAGAGGCAAAGAGAAAGACCAATAGTTATATAGAGGGAGAAACACAGTGAGATAGAGAAGGGGGGGATAGAGAGTGGAGAGAAAGA
>NW_004797290.1:2540376-2541532 GCF_000002075.1 Aplysia californica | reverse complement strand
CTTCTTCTTCTTCTTCTTCTTCTTCTTCTTCTTCTTCTTCTTCTTCTTCTTCTCTGCCTCTGTCTCTATCTTTCTCTGTCTGTCTGTCTCTCTCTGTCTTTGTCTCTGTCTCTGTCTCTGTCTCTGTCTCTCTCTCTGTCTCTCTGTCTCTCTGTCTCTCTCTCTCTCTCTTTGTCTCTCTGTCTCTGTCTCTCTCCCCCTCACACTCACTCATGACCTTCTTCTCCCCCCCCTCTCTCTGTCTTTTTCTGTGTCTCTCTCTGTATCTGTCTCTCTTTGTAGGTCACCCTGTCTCTCTCGCTCTCGTACACACACACTCACATACACACACACGCACTTACAGTCACCGCCTTTATTACCGTGGAAACACAGACGTGGGCACGCATAGATCCCACTTGTTTCGTTTGACTTCACGGATTCGTTGACCTCTACCAACGGCTTGGCAGTGACGTCGCCAGAACAGTAGATCAAAAGCCCTGATTCTTTTTAGTACCGAAACAAAACAAGATACGCTTTATACCAGACGAAGAAGGGGCGGGCCAGTGCGTAGCGTCGTATTACGGCCGCGCTGGACCCAACAGACGACCCACAAAGGACGCAATTGAATCCACCCCCGTGACGTCACAACTCTAAGTGCGGAAAGTTGGATAAATTGGATCCTGACCCCCCCCCCCCTTTTTTTGTGATCGAATATTTTAAGTAATGACAGTGGCAGGTATCAAAATTGGGAAAGGTCTTTCACATCTTTGAGAATTGTGTTTGAGCGTGCATTTTTTCCCTTAGTTGAAGCACCGTGTTATAATCATCCCTGCTCATCACAGGGAGGTAGGAATAGGATTTCAAGCAGGATACAATATTTTATACAACATATGATATACTTATAATGGCCTTAATAAATCAGTGAAAGGGGGGGGGGTGCTCAGTCTATGTCTGTAGCCGCGAGGGTGAGCAAATTAAGTAACAAACGATGCCTTGACTTACGTCACACAATCTGTGGATGCAGCTGTAGTCTACAGTGGTTGGGAACATTCGATTTCACGGATACTGCCTCATTTAGCCATATCGATACCGACAAAGGGCGAGTTCGTGATCAGCTTCTTCGACAGGTCACATATTTTTGAACGGGGGGGGGTCTCTGATACAATTCCAAACGGCG
>NW_004797290.1:2537464-2539185 GCF_000002075.1 Aplysia californica | reverse complement strand
ACACACACACACACACACACACACACACACACCACACACACCACACACACCACATACACCACACACAAACAGAAACGCGCAGCTTGGAAGAGATCAAAAGGCATACACATAATATGATGTGAAAGCAGCCCTGCACCGATAGCAATGGCCACCTTTTCAGCAAAGTTTACGAACCAACAACACAACAAGACAAGGAGACGACCACGCCTTCATGGTTTACGTGCTGCAGAACGTTTGGGAATGATATAATAAATGTTATACATTTTTAACAACATTACGAGGGCTGCTGCAAGGTCTCTGTGTTTATCGTTGAAAAGCCGTTCAAGTGTTCTACGCCCAGAAAACATCTTCCAATTGAGAGAAAAAGGCAATAACTTTAGTTTTAGTGGGAGTTTTACGGCACTTGCAATACAATACGGTCATATAACTGCCGTAGATTAGAGGTGATACAAGAGAGAAACAGACACAAAAATGAAGGGGGAGCAGAGAAAATGACGATGTATGTTTGATAGGAAAGAAGCAGCTAACCATATTAGATCACCCACCAACCACCAACGAGCAAAAATAAACCCTGTTTTTTTCTGCTAACAATTTTAAATACTGCACTGTATTTAATTTTTCTTGGTTTTTTTCTCAAAATCTAGAATTTCAATTTTGTCGAAATATTTCTTGAGCACACGCAACTGTATTTTATATAACAGATTTAAATAGGAACAGTAATTTAAAAAATCTGTTTCAAAATGTTGGGGCTTAGTTCATTTTAACACCTGGAATACGTAGCGCTTGTTTTCAGGCGATAACATTGTGGCACAGGGGTTATGTTCAACAAACGAGGTTCCACTTGTCAAGCAACACATAGTTCGTGACATTAAGCGGTGGGTGGAATGTTAATGTCTGAGATGGATCGTTTTTTCCCCTGGATATTATATTATTTTCTGGACGGCCTGCCAGGAGACAAAAAATCATCCAGCAGGAGGAAGTCTCTCTCAAAATAAACCTAACTTCATTAACCCATTCATTGCTGAGATGTATCCATTTATGTTTGTACAAAATAAAAATGTCCATTCGAGAGACAATTAGACACAAAAGCCACATCCTCCTTCTTTTTAAGAACAAGCAACCGCACAAGTTGTTACTGTATCTACTCTGAACCAGATAAAAAGTTCTACAAAAACTTCCTCTCTGAAACGAAAAAAATATTAATTCAAGAGACATTTCATTTAAGCACAGAGCCACATCCTCTCACTTTTAAATATGAAACAACTGCACAAGCTGTACCTGTTTCTTCAAAAACTTCTTCTCTGAGCCAGGAAGGAAAGAAATGGAAGGGAGCCAATTTTGGAGAATGCACACGACCACATACTACGTCTATTTTTTTTCCTTCTATTTTTTAGGGGGGAAAGGAGGTGAGGGGGTGGGGGCAGAAAGAGGAGACGAAATCAGACGACAGAACATTGCTAGAGAGCAGGAAAGGAGGTGAAAGGAGACAATTTTAGAGAAGAAAAATTTTCGGTCTCTACCCGGATTCGAACCCGGGACCTTTGAATGAGAGGCCTTCACCTTAACCTGTAGGCCACGAGAGCCCCCATACTACCTCTACACAGTACAGCAGTGAAGGGGTCAAGATTGAGCGTGGGGAGAGGATTCTGAATGAGTCTGTGTCGTGGACAGACAGACAGACAGACAGACAGACAGACAGACAGACAGACAGACAGACAGAC
>NW_004797290.1:2534385-2536904 GCF_000002075.1 Aplysia californica | reverse complement strand
GGGGTACAACAACTGGCTGCAACGATCTACAAAGATACGACTCACGTTTTAAAGTGTACCTCCGCTGGGTCCAGGCCAAACTGTTTTTTTTAAAGTAAATGTAGATGTTTTACGCCCCCATCAACACAGTTAAAACATTTTGGAAGCGGGCTATTTCGACTCTACACGTCAGGGCCAAACCAGGCTGAGAGGGATACAGCGTTCGGCAGACAGAAGGATATACTCCCTTGGGAATCGAACTCAAGTCTTTTGCCTTCGACGCTCAACAATTACAGTACAGACGACCAGTTATTGTCATGGAGAAAAATTATTGTCTTAGACAGGTAGACGTCTTACATAGTAGTCTTATTATTAACGAGAGAATAAAAAGTAATGGGGAAAATTGGAAGTGGCCGTTTGCGCAGGTGATTGTCAAATACTAGTGGTCGTTGAAGCAGGCTCGACAGTACTATGAAAGCGTCAAAAGGAACGCAGTTTTCATTTATTTCTCACCTGTTGAAATTCAACTTCAAGCATAGGCCCTAAAAACAAACCCTGTGTAGCGTTTCTTGTTTGGCCTAACAGCAAGCCGAGGGCGTATTTTTCTTTGCTCTGACCAGCACTCAATTTGGCTCACGGCGACGAATAGACGATAAAGGGGATTGTGTGTACCAGCCAAAATTGGCAAACAAATATAATCGAATCTGCACTATCGGCCACCTGTATAGCACAATCACTTGCACAAACGGATACCTCCCATTACCCCCTCGCGTCTTTTTACATTATAATGACTCCGTGCATAGCAACCACCTGTCTAAGACGGCAACTCCCCCCCCCCCCCCCCTCGACAATGGGTGGCCCTCTTCAACAATTTCGACTGTAATTTCCCCAGAAACGCCCGAGGTCCGTCACACTTGGTTGGATGTGGACTAGGGTATCAACAACGGTGACTCACTTCAAGGTGTTGGCACGCATTCCCATGACTTGGCTGGCGAGGGTACAACGGAGCCAGAGGCTAAGCAGGCGTCTTTAGTGGCGGATGTATTGTAGGCTACACAAAACAAATTACATTTGCTTCTATGTACCCTTTAAACATTCTGACACAAAGCAGAGATCACCAATTATGCGGTGCAAGCATGGCCCCAGACTATGACCTGGAATACAATCAAAAGGCCACGCTCAGACTCTAACATAAAGAAGTCAAGTTCACAAAAGCTCGACCACCGAAAAAAAGGAGTTTGGGTCCCTTAATAAAAACATTCTTAAATCTTAGGAAATATTACATCGAAAACGTAAAATACTGCAACGAATGGTCTTCAACTTTATGAAGTAATTCATTAAAACAGAGGCCGGGAAAAATGGGGTCCTGTTACGGACGGCGACAATTGACTGGAGTGAAATGAATCTATACCTAGCATGCACTATACCAGCCAAAAGAAGTCTAATGAAATCACACAGATTGAGCTATTTTTGTACACGCAAACACTATATAAACAAGAGTATAATAATATTTAGAAAGTTTCCTTTAGCAAGATTTTCAGGCACTTGGCTAGCACTGAATGTCTGATTTGTCGTCAAATAGTTCAATAAATGTGTCTTTTTATCCTTCTTTTGTGCGGCCCTTTGTATAGAGTAGGCATACTATGAAGTGGGTGCACTCTCAACCTTGCCTGTGTGCATTAAACAGATTTCTAACAAAAAGACGTGCTGATTAACGTGCTTGCAGAGACTGCAGGGTAAACGAAAACGCTAGAAATAAGACAGAAGGAAAACCAATTTAGAGGGAGATACTATCAGCTTTGGAATAACTCGCAGAAAAACGTTCGCTCACAGGTTCTCGGATACTCAGAATGGACAGACCTGAGTATTCATCCCAAAAACACATTAGACTCCCATTCATTCATTGACTGATTCGTTCATTCATAATAATTTAGCCATTCATTCCTTCAATTATTTGTTTATCCATGGGGACACTTATTCATTTATATTGCTATTTCCATTTGTATTATTTTTATCTATTCTATAAACATAATTCGTTTATGTATGCTTGTCTTTATTCCATCACTACGCCATTGCTTTTCCTCAATCAACAGACTGTTTCCCATCAACGACAGGTTGCTTATCTGTTGCACCGTGAATATTCTCATACTTCCCAAGAGTCATGGGGGCGCCAAACAACGTAGTTCTACATAAATGTCTGTTGATTCCTGCTTGTTTGTCTGACTTACATCAAATCACATTCAGACACGTTTTGAGTACAGAGAGGCACAAAGACACAATAACAGCCAGGGAGGCAGCAACACAGATAGATAGATAGAGGCAACAGAGGGAAAGAAAAGTAGTTGGACCAACCAGTGGCGCCCTCCAACCACCCGCACATCAGACCAACAACAACAAAAATGACTGAAAAAAAGCTAAAACTGACAGACAACAGAGGAATAGATGCCAGTGACACCCTTCAATCAGCTATACTATAGCAACCATGTTGGTCACACAAGAAAATATTATGCAAGAAAGATCATCGTTTTATTCCCCCCCCC
>NW_004797290.1:2528862-2530039 GCF_000002075.1 Aplysia californica | reverse complement strand
GGTCGCTACCCGGAATCGAACCCGGGACCTTTGAATGAGAGGCCAACACCTTAACCTCTAGGCCACGAGAGCCCCCTATGTAGACACATAAGACACAGGTCTTTCAAAATGTCAGTGAAGACATCTTTTCAATTGCAGGATGGATACTTTTAGAGAATTGTAGGAGTGAAGGTGGTTTTTAAATGTCCTCTTTGTTTGTTTGTTTGTTTGTTTGTTTGTCTGTCAGAGTAAAGAGAAGTACATCGACACAATAATGGCCATTTAGTGCTGAGAAAAAAGTAATACAAAAAAATAGAAACAACAGTGGGAAAGGAAAGAAGTAGGACCTACCACTGGCACCCTCCAACCAATCGCAAAAGTTCTTCTATTTAAGAAAAGAAATATTAACGCTTTACTCAGCATCAGATGTGTTAGCTTCATTATTGCGGGTAGATTGCGCTGAAACTCTTGCACTACTCACCTGAATTAATCCTGAATGTAGTCAGAAAAAAGGAATCCCATATATATCCAATGAAAAAACGCCAGTGCACACCTCAGATCTAGCCGTCTCTGAACTACAATTTATAACTCGAGACCGACGAAATATTCCAAGAATAAGCAAAAGTCTACTCTCCTCTGACCAATTCAAGATCAATACAGTTGGTTAAACTTTCTATGCATATTAGCATGATCAAAGAGTCTACTTTAAAAAGGTACGTCAACATATACCACGGACATTAATACAAGAGAAGGGGGAAAAAATCGACACAGGCGTGGAAATTTTGAATTATAATAAAGCCCGCAAACAGGAAAGCAGTAAACAAGTGAGGGGGCTGTGCTCTTTCCGTGACAGTAAAGCCAAGAGTGCGATCATATCAAAATTTAAATAGCGGGTCCTGCGAATCAAAACGAACCGCCTTCAGGCAGGGTCTGGGTTGAGCTCCCCCGCGCGTCCCACACACCGAAACGGGTCTGCAAAACCACGAAAACGAATAACACTCACTCAGAGAGAGACCTTTCATGTCGTGGAGATCGTCGTAAGGTGAAAAATCGAGCGTTGTGCGTGGCAGCTCGAAAGTGTGTCTGGTGTTTGTGTGTGTGTGTGTGGGGGTGGGTGTGGGTGTGGATGGGTGTGTCAGGGTGTGCGAATTAAATCTCTCTCCCTTTGCTCCTATTCTCTCTCTCTTTCTCTCTCTCT
>NW_004797290.1:2527306-2528063 GCF_000002075.1 Aplysia californica | reverse complement strand
TCTCTCTCTCTCTCTCTCTCTCGCTGCGTGTGTTTATTTGTGTGTGTGCCATCGAGTAGGACTGCCTTCCTACAGGTAATCTAATCCGATAAAGCGAGTGGTCAGCTCGCTCAGCCAGACCGCTGCCTGGCGCTGCTAGGATTTACCAGGAAGTCATTGAGTGGGCATTGCGGAAGTGTGACCATGTTCATATTTACCCACAGCCCAATTGACACATACACACAAACACGAGCCCGTCCTTGGAAAAAAATTGAATAACAAAACAGTCGCTGACAAGTCTTACTTCTCTTTCATACCTCCACAATAACAGTGTATCGCATTCGTTGGTCAGTCAGTCAATTTGTTTGTTTGTTTGTTTAAGGATATTAAGTATGTTTCCAAAACTAACGAAACAACTTGATTATACCACTACTAAAAGCCATTTTAACACTTTACTACTGATTTTGTTTATTGATGTTGACGTTCATTATACTAAACCATCTTTAATTTCGGCTCTTTAGAGGTCAGACACCTGTCATCCAACCAAAACACCTGACTGAGAGAGAGAGACGGCTTTCAAGATAGTTGAAAACACTACCCCGTTCGAATTCGACCCTAAACCTCCGCGTACCTGCCAATTGTACTGCCAAGTGCTGGTTCACGTACTTTAATCAAATCTCAAGACAGACCAACAGACACGGAACAAATAGATATATATAAGGATCTCTTGACAATAAAGAACAGCATTTTCATCTTTGAGCCAGCCTTCCGACCCCCC
>NW_004797290.1:2525198-2527206 GCF_000002075.1 Aplysia californica | reverse complement strand
TAAAGTGCTGCCCGTCCAAAACAAGGAAAAGGACTTGAGGCCCAAACTCTCCATGTTTACAAATTATATAGTGGGGTTTTGTTTTTGTTTTTTTTTGTGTTGTTTTTTTTGGGGGGGGGGCACATAACACTGGAATGGGAGTGGAAAGGGATACATTACATAGAAATAAAAGTTATCTATGAAAAAAGCAACAACAAAAAACAACTGTTCCTTTATAGCCTCCTGCAGCAAATTCCTAAATCATTACCCGTCAAATCATAGCTATAAATAATCCTAACGCAAATTCCAAAGATGAACACACGACAAGTTGCGCTTTATGATGTCACAATCAACACAGCTTGTGTAGGACGACATGATCAGCGACGACACTCCATCTTTGATGGATTGACCGCTGTCGTTACAACATAACGTACAAGACTATTGCACCATGAAACAGGCAAAGCTGGGGTCCACATTACACAAATCGCAATCGTTGCTTCAGAACTTCATCTTGTGACGATCTCAAGGAATTACCACGCACCAGTGTAACTACGTCGTGTACATTTTTGGATTGTCGGTCAGAATTTATATTGAACAGCAAATAGCTATAGTCGGAGCATGGACACACGGTTATCCTTTTTTTATAGAGGTTCTACGGCGCTCGCAACTGCATAAAGTCATATGAGCGAAAGAAAATTAGGGATGTTACAAGAGAGTAACAAATATAAAAAAGAAAGAGGGGAGATAAGGACGATACATGGTTGATAGGAAAGAAGAAGCAAACCACACCAGAGCACCCGCCAATCACCCACACACGGTTATCCGTTTAGTTTATTGCCATGCGGTGGCATTAGCGGAGACTTCGAGAATAAGTTTATGGTCCTGCTGATTATCATTCATAATTTACATAATTTGTGGGTCAGGAAACAGACAAGGACATTGGGGAATAACACTAAAGCTACAGCGGGGCACTCGCCACTCCCCATGACGTAGTTCCAAAGTCCTACAAAAGGACCGGGAATAAATTCTTGGAGGACCCATCACTCTTTGATTGCTAACGTTTAACACCCCCGTTAATACAATTTAGAACATTTAAGAGACATAAAGTTTCGGACCTGCTTATTATAGTATGCTCAATCCAGATCGGGTGGGTGACTATAATCCTGCAAAACGACAGAGATATTCAATAAAATGTACTACCCACACGGGAATTGATCTCACACTTTTGCGTGCAACGGCGAACATCCTATCCAATATGCCACAGACATCGGTTCAACGGACGATTTTCGAGCACACAGATGAAAAAAAAATGTATACAGATGTGCAGGCGGGACCACCCTGGGCCGTGCTTTCCGAGTGTTGCCAAGGTTCCCCGATCAAAATCAATTATTAAAGACTTCTTGTTTTGGCCCAGTCACGCAACGGGTCAGCCCTCCAGGTGTTCTAGCTTGTTATCCATTTTTCAAAGTTGAGGTTTCGGCAAATTAAAAATAATAAAATGTCGCCCTTTGATAACATTCTAAAATGATTTGCTAGAGGTCTTCCTGCCTTATCAGAGAGCATATATAATATATATATACAGCATACTGAATAAAATCAGTTTTGAATAGGTCTATCTCCTTGCTGGCAAAATAGGAGGTTGCAAAGAAGGAAAGTGTTTCGTGTATATAAGAAGGCACAATGTAAATAAGACAGCAAAGACAGTACATGTATAGCAAAAATAAATACTACACACGCGCGTCTGATTATTGACGACCATTATCGGTGATATTGTCTCATGGAAGGTTTGCACCTCGTTCTTGGGAGCTATTTTGTTCTACTTGTTACCACCTGACCCACTTCGTGGGCTGATTCTCTACTACTTATTTTGAATCAAGCGGCCTCGGTCTGTATCTCATCTGACCAGAGACCAAGTGGTCTACCTTCGAAATAACATACATTACGTCTAATCTAAATACGATTTCCCCATACACATTAACAACACATCATCACTACCAATACCACTACATCCACTACCTCTATCACCACA
>NW_004797290.1:2522109-2524068 GCF_000002075.1 Aplysia californica | reverse complement strand
GTGTGTGTGCGTGTGTAAGCGTGTGTGTAAGTGTGTGAGAGAGTGTGTAAGTGTGTTCGTGTGTAAGTGCATGTGTGTATATAATAATATGTATGCGGTAGTGCATAAATGCGCGCGGGTATGCTTGTGTGTTCGAGCGTGCGTCTTGGCGTGCGTGTGTATCGACACATGAGTAGACGTTTGCACGAATAACATACGAGACATGAGGGGAGTGCAAGAAGATAATAAACAGATTTATGTGGATCCCTTTCATTTAGAGGATTTGTTCTGCACCATGAGTTCTAGTGGCCAATTTCGTCGTGAAAAGCGAGCCAACAAAAGCAGGCCATAAGATAAATCCCTCATTAAGGTTATAGCATGTACTCATAGGCTGACTGAATGTCAACTGCTCTCCTTTCCACTGTTGGCTGGGTCATTTTAGTCCAGACGAGGAGAATGTTGGTTGGACTTGCAATTGAAAAGTAGCGGGTTCAATGCTCAGCTTCGCTGGGAAGGACGTGCGTTTGTTTGAGTAAAAAGAAGCACATTGGCACGAAAACGAACACTAATTTAGTGCAAGGAAAAAGCAAGACAGACATAATATATATTGTGACAAACGTTAGGATTAGTTTGACTTCGAGTAAAGAGAAGCACATCGACACAATAACGGCCAGATAGTTCACGGAAGAAGCAAGACAGATAGACAACCAAAGGGAAATAAAAGCAGTAGGACCAACCAGTGGTGCCCTCCAACCACCCACGCAGTATGGACTACCAGTGGCGGGCCTACTTCCCTCAAGACGGGCTTTCCTTGAGAACATGAAACATTACCTATTTTCCTGAGTACACACACCTGTAAACGAGTGTTTGCCAATCGAAGTGGTACAATAAATGGTCAATTTTTAGTTTTAGTAAGCGTTTGACAGCGCTTGCAACACAATTAAGTCGTATAAGTGCCGAAGATTAGAGGTGTTACAAGACTGTAACAAACACACAAAAAAGGAGAAGCGATAAGGATGATAGATGTTTGATAGGAAAGAAGGAACAAAGCACACCAGAGCAACCCCAACCACGTGCACAATAAATGGGAACGACAGCGGTCGCATCGATACATAAAGGGCTTCACCCTAGGCGATCATATGACCGTCTAGGCTTCACCACATCGTGTACACCGAAGTACTGACAGGGTAAACTGGAACGAACTAGACGACCTAGGGAGTTATAGCTTGAACTTTGCAAAGAAAGCTGCATGGAGGGATATCTCTGCTTCACTTCGGTTAAGACAGACAAGATGGAAAAGCTGGGGGTTGAGAGACGGGGAGCGACGCAGAAGGTCAGGACAAGAGCCCCCACAAAGAGATAAGTACAAGTGACAGAGACAAAAGGAATGCCCGTATTGCGGAGAGACAAGTAAAGAGGGGAGTTGCACAAGAAAGGGCGTCCTTTCTGTATGTTTAATTGTTGGTTCCTCTATAAATGCTACGTAAAACAACTGTCAAACATTGATGGTAAGAAGTACTACACACACTCAGAAACAAATGAACTGAGAAACAGGCCTATCAAAACCACATCAGTCACTAGCCGTTAACCTAAACACCATCACTGGTGAACAATGAAGAAACCTGATTGTTTGCTTGGGTAAAAAAGCAGAACATCCATACGATAACGGCCATTTCGTGCATGCAAAAAGCAAAACAGATAGACAGACACAACAGTGAGAAAGAAAAGAAGTAGGGTCAATCAGTGGCACTCTCCAACCACCCCCCCTCTCCCCCCACCTCCACGTGCGTATTACATGTACTATGGAGAGTGCGATAACGGTTCCTTTGAAAAGACAAAAATTATAATAGCAGCATCGGCATGCAGCACAAAGAGCGAATCTCCCATAGAGCTTTGAGGTCTTCATCTTTGAAGGCAAAACAAAATGACGTTGGTTCATCTGTTTCCGAGTGGGGAGGTCTGTTTTCTTTCATACCCCCC
>NW_004797290.1:2517959-2522009 GCF_000002075.1 Aplysia californica | reverse complement strand
CCCATTTCGCTTGGATGCTGTACTCCCTCCATTCATTTCGAGTTGGCTCTAACAGGTAGGGTCTATGAAGTCAGCCTCCAAAATTAACTAAGTAGTCAGATGGTTGGAAAACTATTCGTTATCAGTTGCAATTGTTACAAACGGTTTCTGAGTTGTGAGAGCATTATTTAGTATTAACTTGTTTATTGACACAAAAATGAAAGCCATGAGCACAGGTTATAGAATATGTCGTATCACCATAAGAAGATACCAAAAAAAAAAGAAAAAAAAAGAACAAGAACAGGTTACGGGGGAAGGAGGGGGGGGGGCTGCAATTAAGAAAAGGCATTGTAAAACAGTTCGATACAGGCAAAAGAAGGCAGGTAGACTGAGCGGAAGAAAGAGGCCAGTATACAATTACTACAGGACAAACATAACACCGTGCAGAACAAGGAGTGGGCGGGGCTAGTGTGACAATTTAAGACAGTGACTGAGCTTGGGATGAGGTGGGGGGGGGTCTTGTTTTTCTCTCTTATTATGGTGCGGGAGACGACGTCATTAAGGCTACACGAAACAAAGTATCGTCATTATACACGCCTGTTTCAACCGTCTGTGGTGTTGCGGTAAGGCGCTAAGGTACCGCACGCTGAAGACACCAGTTCGATCACCGTGTAGGGAGGGTTTGTATCAAGTATCTCCTTTCTTTCTATTCGGTTGTTGTATCCCTCTCCTCTAGGTTTTGCCCTGACAGACAGGGTTGAAACCCACCTCCTGAATGATTTACATTTATTGTGATGGTAGCTTTTAAAAAAAACTCCTTCATAATGTATTATTTTGTATTTTTCGGTTTCACGTGCTGGCATTAATACATCCACCGAACTCGCGTCAGTAGTTTTAGGCTTAACTCTTCATGATTGTTTGCAGAAGATGCGAGTTCGAATCACAAAGTGGGAAAGTGTCTTTCATCAGGCATCATACATCCCGTCTTTTTGCTGGGACGTTGTGTCCCACTTGACTATGATTGGCCCTGAAAAATGTGATCGAAGCAGTCTGCCTCCCAAATTGCATTGACAGGACGTTAAACATTTAAAATCAATTGATCGATATAACAGGACTTTATGTGTCGCTTAGACCAGTTATAAGTGCAGCAATTATCCAGACCTATTATTATCTGAGGGTATTTTCATTAAGGTACGACAACTGAACTGAACTTTTTTGGTACGCAAGGGGGGACAAGAGTTTCACTATTACTAAATCAATATGCAAATTATCATAAGCCAGCTATATCAAGGAGGTGAAGCGATACAGAACCAGTCCGTTTTGGCATGAGTGTACCCCATAAACAAGAAAGTAATTGATTGTAAGTTTTCTACGCCCCCATCAACACAATTTAAATTACTAAAAGGGAGAGGAGGGGGGGGGGGTGCTTCGACCCTGCCTGTTCAGGCCAACCCGCGCTGAGTGGGAAAAAACACTCCAGAACGAAGATCGCTCAAATACTCGAAAAAACGGACATTCCTACGTGGAAATAAAACTCATTTCTTTCGCATGCAACGTCGAAGAACCTACCTGTTGTAAGATCGGTGCCGTATTCCTACAATCTTACCCAATGACAGATTTATAACAGTTTGCCAAATAACTGAAGCATGGCTCTCTGTAATATGTCCCCTCATTTTATTAGTTGGGTGGTACCTTAAGGCTGGTTCAAAAGACACGGTACTGAGACAAGAAAGGTAATAGCGTTTGGGGATGTACTGGACGAAACCAGAACAATTATTGGGAGTGGGAGGGTGTGGATACTGGGGGACAGAGGCTGGGAAAATGACCTTTCACGAAGGGTCAGCAAACACATTAACACCGTCGGCTGCTTAAACAGCCATTCACTTCCCTATGCAGCACCTGGTAAAATACCAGGTTCTATACATTCGTAACATCCCGACTAATAAATTGTTAGAAGCGAGAAACACAGAACACTATAAAGCATGCCATTCTGGATCTGCTTTTTTATTTCGGTTATAGAGAAACACAAAGACAAAAGCCTGAGAACATTGGCGTCTGTGGTGTAGCAGTTAGGCTAAAATACTTTGGTTATATAACACGCCACCAGACCGTTACGAAGGAAATACTCGGATGGAAGAAAGATGTGGGGCACAATAAGGCCTAAGGGTGGACAACGCACAATGGGCACCGACAACATCAAGGCATGGACAGGGATAAATATGACAGCGTGCATGACGGCAGCAAGAGACCGTAAACAATGGCGGGTCACTACAAGTCAACCTCTGAGCCAGAGATGACACTTTCAGACAGACAGACAGCAGCTAGGTGCTTCGCTGTCGCACGCAAAAGATTCCTTTATAGTATTTCGGTTTTTCTGCTGTGGCGTTGTATCCCTCTCAGACCAGCTTGGTCTGGCAGACAGGGACGAAGCCTAAAAGATCTAAACAGTGTCGATGGTGGGGTGAAACACTTTTTTTTTTTTATATCCTGGAAAAACGGAGGTTGAGTTATCCAAAAAAACCGGATTAAACTAAAACAAACATACAAAAGAAGTTGAAGGAGCAGACAACTCTTAGAAAAGCTAAACAAAACTCGCAACAAACAGATCGACCGGAAAAGGTAGGATCTACAGAAACGTATCCTCCCCCTTATTCTATAAGTACAATAACTGGTAAGTTGACCCGACATCCATGGAGTTTAGTCAAACATTTTTTCTGTAGAACCGGATCCCTTACACGCCCTGGGGATTAAATTATATAAGCTGTAATAGAGGCTTGATCATTGGCAGACAGGAAATTTTTTCACTGGACATATCAAGTCATCGTAGATAAAGTGATAAACCAGCTGAAAAACAGATACAAGAAGACAATTAAACAATCTGAAATCGGTCCGTAACATCTGGGGTTTTTTTTTCTAGTGTTCCGTTCACTTCAATTCCAATGTTTAGCATTTTCTCAACACATATATATATTGATCAATACTTCTTTGTACGACGAACATTGAGTATCTTTCACCCAGCTGTTGTTTTTCATTTTCCAGCAAGAAATCCTTCTTACAATGATTCATAAAGCTGTATTATTATACAGCTGACTCCACTTGTGTTGAATTTGCTTGAGTTGATCTTCGGTTAAGTCGACCTTTTTGTCGAGTCCCAGAAACTCTTCTTCTTTACAGATTCGAACGATTAAGTTGAACTACGGGTGAGTTGATTTTGTTTTTAACTCCCCTGACGACATCAACTCTTCCGCAGTTAACTGTATAAAAATCTGTAACTGAAAATGTAACAAAAGATACCAGGCAGCGTTGAGCTATAAATATTGTTATCTAAAAAAAACAACAACTACTCTGACGATCAAACTGGACATCGCAGTCTAAAAAAAGACCGTAGACAAATGTCATTAAAAACACATCCCAGAAGGCATTCTGCCTTGAAAAAGTGATCGCATTTTTATCGCTGATTCCTTGTCTTTAATGCCTCCTTCGCACATCAATTTCTTCCCCTAGTCCAAAACAGGTCTGACGACAAAGCCCAAGCGATAGTATCGCAGTTGTTTTAGGTATACGACACTTTCTCGCCGTCATGTTTCCTTCTGAAGAGATGTCCAACAGCGTCAATTTCTCCAAGAAGAAAAGGGCAGGGGGAGGGGGTGGGGGGGGGCTTGATCTGCGGCGACAGGTCATCCGTTTCATTCCTAAAAGTTTCCAGGGTCATTTGACCTTCTTTATCTACTTTAACTACTATGACCTTTTGCTTTAAGTACTTTTTCACTCTCTAAAAATGCGTTGGCCATATCCCCCCGATAACATCAGTAGAAATACCATTAATATGAGAAACAGTCGCAAGACTCCCCAACCGTCTCTTTTATCAGTCAAATGCTACTGCCAAAGGATAACAATACAATATATTGTACAAAATGTGTGAGTGTCCAGGAGGAGGCAGTTAAATAAATATATGTAAAGTAATAAGGGCATAAACAGAAAAAGACTGGGTGACAAAAGTAAACTGGTTGTTAGAGATACAGAAAGAGGCAGAGGGAGAGAGACAGAGACAGAGGGTTGGGGGGGGGGAGT
>NW_004797290.1:2511925-2515283 GCF_000002075.1 Aplysia californica | reverse complement strand
GGGGAAGAAGCAGGGTCTACCAGTTTAGTCCAATTTCAGTAAGTTTTACGGCACTTGAAACACAAGGTCATTTAAGTGTCGAAAATTAAAAGTGTTACTAGTCAGTGTAACAAACACAAATAAGAAGGAAGAGAGATCTATATAAGGACGATAGATGTTTGATAGGAAAGAAGGGAAAAAACCACACCAGACCACTCGCCAACCACCCACAGGGCCTCCAAGCCCAGTGGCACCCGCCAACCACTCGCAGTTAGTATTTACATAATGGGACAAGGTCTTTATCAGACTGCCCCTTTGAGTGTGTGCAGTACTAGTTATAATATCAGTATTTCCGCCGACACCCAGACAAGGCACGATACAAGATACCAGTCCCGACTTGGAGTGGACCTCGCTACGCAACAACCACACCGTTATCTTCCCACTGTGACGCAGGCAGTCTCCTTAAACTTTAACTCTTAGTATACGGCGCGCCACTTCAGCTGGCTCACAGCATCACTTGGTAGTTAAATAATAAGTCATAACAAAACCATTATCAAATCTCGGCAAATTCATCTATCTAAAATCAAATCATCGATCTAAAGTTAAAACTGTGTGTTTTCTACGTGGATCTCTACTCAGTTTGGTGTTTGTTTCATGCAATTAGGATAAATTATAGGAGTTATGGGGAAGTTTGTGATGCTGAAAACTAAGATGAGGAAATGGCGTACAAAAAGGGAATAGCATTCCGTATACTAAGACTAAGAGTTAACTTTCTGTAAGCAGCACGAAAAGCATTCTTCGCCGACACTTCAGGAACGGCTCATTTGAGCTTTGGCCTATTCTCAGAGGCCATTGTACGATAACACCAATCAGTAGAATACTAAGCAAGACTAAAACATTGAGCATGAGTGACCTCACTCATATAGATCATCCTGATCACCAACGGGTGTGGTGTGTCTTTCTTCATTCACCACCGAATTTGATACTTTCTCTGTTCTTGATATTTATATAACTTCATGTTCTTTCTCATCTGAGTAAGAGAAACGCATCACACCATAACAGTCGTTTTAGGCTGGGAAAAAGCAACCCGGACAGGCAAAAAAAAACGAGACAGAACCTACCATGAGTGGAAATGGTATCCTCCAACTAGCCATTTAACACTTCTTCAAGTAATAGGTTTCTTTTTTAAGGTAGTGTTTTCACGCCCCCATTTTCACAATTTAGATCATTTAGGAGGCGGGCTTCCGACTTTGCCTGTCAGGAACAACCCGGGCTGAGAGGGATTCAACATCCCTGCAAAAAGACCGATTCGAGATACTCCATAAAAATTTCCTCCCCACTCTAGAACCGAACCTGTGTCTCCTGTGTGCAACAACGAAGCGCCTAACCACTGCACCACAGACACCGGTGAAGGGGTGCCTGATTCTGAATAAAGAAGAGCATGTTGACACAAGATCAGTCATATAGAACAGAGGGAAAGCAAGGCGGACAGACAGTTTTGAGTTCAAATTTGAGTCAAGAGAAGCACACCGACACGATAACGGTCATTTAATGCAGGGATAGGGGAATAAGGGGAATATAAACCAAAAAACAAAGGTGGGAACACTTGTAGGCCCTACTTCAGAGGGGGGGGGGGAGTAGGGCCTACAAGTGCCCCCTCCTCTCACCCGCTTCCACGGATAGACAGATAAAACAGAGAAGCGATAAAGTAGAATCTGCCAACAGCACTCCTAAGCCACAAGCCGGAAAAGTGTCCTGAGTCAGCAGATTTCATTGTTATCATATTTGGTTATAGACCTAGTTCTCTTTCTTGGAAACAGAAAAAACGGTGATCATCCTTCAACGTTGAAGACCGCATGGTGATAAATCGCCGACTGCTACTTGCATAACGACAGAACAAGTGGTGCGAAAGTAAACTTACGCCCTCCATTCAAAACTCACTTGACCTACCACTCACATCCAGAGTTTCTAATCTCGATTGGGCCACATGTGGGTAGCCGTGACCTCATGCGAGAAAAACTTTTTAAAAACTATTTTCTTTTAAGAGGGTTTTCAAGTAGGATTTTATCACCAAAAAAGAGGCTTTGTGGGGCTGAGCGCCCCTTTCAAGAACAGGTAAAAAGCGGGACGTATAATCATTTTACAACCTTAGGCCAACAATTCCGGGTTGTCAGCTCTCCCTAGAGATTCTCACCATTTTTAGAAAAATTGAAAAAAATACTAAACTTTCAACTTTTTGCCCCACACATTCTGGTCACTAATTTAACTCGTGAATTACGAATGAGCCTCTCGTTTAACATAAATATTCTTCAATATGGGCTATTCCTTAGCTCAAGTACATGTACTGCATGTAGCAAGCTTGTTCGAGGTGTGCAGACAGACGGATCTGAACACAGTTGATTATTGCGGATGTGAGCACCACGCAGCAAGGGTGACACAATGTTTGTTTTTTTCTCTTTCTATTTTTACTTGTTATTTATTTTGGTTATTTTTTACTTTTTATTATTATTTTTTAAATTTCTTTTTTGTGTGTCAACTCTTCAAAAATGCATCTAGATCTACAGTATGATTGCTTAGACTGCTTATTTAAAGATTTGGATCAGTCAACTGTTTGAGCAGAGGAGCACGTAACAGCTAGCGGCCCTGAAATAGTAAACTTACTGCTTTAAACAAAACCATAAGAACTTTAGAAAGCAGATAATGTGCTGGTGTCAGTATTTTTTTAAACAGCTTACCAAACCAAGCAGACCTACGTACCCTAAGCTACCGGACAAAAGCTTGCGGAGATATCGCTTTTGAGAGGTTTTTATCTTAGTGCTTAACAACAAAAATACCACGATGAGGGAAAGAGAGATGTTTGAATAAAGAGAAACACAATGCCATAAACAACAACGGATAAGACAGACAGGCAAATAAACAAGAGAGATTTTATAGAAAGAGGGAAAGGGGAAGACGAGAGAGAGAGAGAGAGAGAGAGAGAGAGAGAGAGAGAGAGAGAGAGAGAGAGAGAGAGACAGACAGGAATGCAGGTTGACACAAAGATAAACATTATTATTGTAGTAGTTGTTATTGTTGTTGTTGTTGTGTGTGCGAGTGTGGTAGCCTATCCGTTCGAAATGTTTGGAGCCCCGAAGAGCGTGCTCTTCGCCAGGGCAACCGCCTCTCTTGGGTAACGGGTGAGGCAGTCTAATGAATCCTCCCCAAAAAGATGGTTGTTGTTGTATTTGTTGTTGTTGTAGTTGTTGTTGTTGTTGTTGTTGTTGTTGTTGTTGTTGTTGTTGTTGTTATTGTTGTTGTTGTTGACGATGATGATGATGATGAGGATGATGATCCATGCTGTTGTTGTTGTTGGTGGTGGTGGTGGTGGTGGTGGTGGTGC
>NW_004797290.1:2507031-2510498 GCF_000002075.1 Aplysia californica | reverse complement strand
TTAAAAGCTTCATTTCTACTGGAGGATGTGTGCGGCTAGTGGGCTTCTCTCTAGGCTTTGGGATTTTTAATTCTAGAAGCCTCATTATATGATGCCCTGCCTTCTGTGATATCTAATCTAAAACTAGGTCTGCCAGGGGTATGCTCTTTCGTGACGAGGGATTCATGTTGCAGTCTTTTAGGTTATTGCAGTGCAGTTACTAGGCCCGTATTCAGCGGTTAAGGTTTGGTTTTTAGTTTCTAATTTTAGAATAAGCTTCACAGCACAAGACACACATTCAGGTCATTAACAGCCGAAGATTAGAGGTGTTACTATGGAGTAACATTCAAAGAAAAGAAGGAGAAGAGATATAAGGATGAGAGATGTTTGACAGTAAAGAAGGGGCAGAAACCACACCAAAGCTCTTGCCAACCACCCACACTCAGACTCAGAGGTTAACAGTTCATTCCCGACTGAGGTCTAGATCTAAATGCTTTTCGTCACTTCTGGATTATTATTCTGGAATATCATTCAGTTAGCCTAGTGTGGTGACCAGTAACGGAGTCCTAATGTTCATAAAAGGTTGGGGTAGAGGTAAAATTTAAAAAAGGGGGGGGGGATGTAATACCGACAGCACAACAGCAGTGAACTTCCATACGTGAACATTTATACTCAAATGTATAATACTATGCATGACATTTGATTTGGTGCACTGTCTCCGCCTTCACTCCTGCATTCTTCCTTTTTCTATTTTCTATCCACTGTGCTGAAAGTCAAGCTTTCTAAATAATCACGGGGAAAGGAGGTTGGGGAGGGGGGGGGGCGGTAGCATGGGCAACACACTAGCATTACAATGACTACAATAATTTATATTCACGTGATAATAATGCATATCAGATAATTACTTTGGTGCATCGTATCGGTCTGCGTTTCCGTTTCCTGTCTTCTTCTGTTTTCTATCCTCTATGCCCAGTCCAGCTTTCTAAATTACTGTATAATCATGCAGGGCGTTGAACTGTCTTAACATGATCAACGAACAAAACGCCGTTCTTGTTTCGTGTCAGACATGGCTTTGATCTGTAGAAACATAATCCGCCGTATTCGATCTTCTGCCGACAAACTTCTTTTGTGTGAATTCCGTATTGTTTTCTTCTGTTTCGTTCAGTGACATTTTGCTTTACTCGGCTCAAAAGCTGTGATTTACGAGAAGATTAATGAAAGAGGGGGAGGCAGGGAGGGAGGGACACACACTCATACACAGAGAGAGAGAGAGAGAGAAAGAGAGAGAGAGAGAGAGAGAGAGAGAGAGAGAGAGATGCAGGGTGGGAAGGGAAGAAGAGTGAGGCGGAGAGGAGAGAGAGAGGGGGGGGAGACAGAAAGAGGTTGTTTGTTCGTTTGTGGGTAAAGAGAAGCTCATCAACACAATAATGGTCATTTGGTGCTGGGAAAAAGTAAAACAGACAAACAGAAACAATAGAGGGAAGGTAAAGAAGTAGGACCAACCAGTAGTGCCCTCTAATCACCCATACAGCGAACAAGAGAGAGAGAGGAGGGGGGATGGGGAGGACAGAGGAGGAGAGTAAATTATAGGGGATAATACGCCTATTTTGACTCGTGTTTTCTTTGTGAAGTCTGAATCGTTCTCTCGTTCTTTCCGTTTTATTCTCCTTTGTAGAACAGAACTAAGGTTGTTGTTTTTTTCCAATAGCCAACTCCCCACAACACGTTTTTATAATAACTGTAGGTGTGGAAAGTTTATATCAATCGGAATAGAGAGACAGACAGGCAAAAGCAGCAGCTGTGTGTACGCCAACCCTTTCTCACCGGGGGCGGGCGGGTGGGAGAGGGGGATGGTGTGAGGGTGAGTCATGTTGATATCGAAAACTTGCAACTAAACAAAACATAATTACGC
Organism: Aplysia californica; assembly: GCF_000002075.1. Lineage (NCBI taxonomy): Eukaryota > Metazoa > Mollusca > Gastropoda > Aplysiida > Aplysiidae > Aplysia > Aplysia californica. The sequence continues at coordinate 2,508,607 of NW_004797290.1, read as the reverse complement.
ATTGCGTCTAGTCAAATTAGAATACTCGTAGTTTTACAACTCTGCGGGCATTCAAAATGCCTGCTAAGCCACGTGGTTCAGTAATTATTATTGCTATTGAAATCATTAACGTTTTACTTCCCTTTTGTTTTGTTTTAGTAAGCGTTTACGACATTTGCGATACAATAACGTCATATTAGTGCCGAAGATAGGAGGGGTTATAAGAGAGCAAAGAACAAACAGAAAAACGAGAGATTTCAACGATAGTTGTTTGGTAGGAAAGAGGGAACATTAAACCACACCAGAGCATCCGCCAACCACCCACTTTTACTTCCCTATTGACACATTTTAGATAGAGCAACTGAGAAGCAGAGCCAACCCGAGTCAAATAAATACAGTAATCCCTTAGACAAGCGAAGATTGTAGATACATTTTTTTTTAAACTTCCCCACTCAGGATTCGAACTCACGTCCCTTGTGTGCGACAGCAAAGAGCCTAAATGCTACATCATATATGCCTGTTAAGTTCCAGGTGATGAATAAGAAACATACAATTAAACTGACTGGCAAATGCGTCTAAATCGGAAGTACGTGTATTTAACTACTGTGCCGGTATCCAAATTGCAAACCAAGTTTCTTAAACTCTTCCTTTTAAGAATCATCTTTCAGGTAGACTTTAACATAATTTGTTGTACCCACATTAGCAGAACAGACACAAAAAGACAACAATACAGCTCTTCCTCGAAATTTAGTACTCACTGTGATGGCAAGGAATAAGTACATGAAACAAATGATAACTTAGTATAATTTCAGTTCACACAATTTATAATGTTAATACAAATTGTAGAAACTTCGAGATGTATACTGATGTTAACTGATTATCCTACCCTTAGCCTCATCCCTCACCCACATTGCGACAAAGAGCCTATGGAAAAGGCATATTATTATATCTAATTGTGTGAGTTTGAGTCCATGCCAAATGGTCCATGCTCGCAGAGAACACGACAACACTGTTGGTCTCTGCTTGCACATGTAGTACGCGATGCGGGCCAATTTGTCAACACAAAGACAAAGTACGAGTTATTTTTATTTTAGTAAGAGTTTTACGGCACTTGCAACACAATAAAGAGTCATATAAGTGCCGAAGATTAGAGGTGTTACGAGAGAGTAACAAACATAAAAAAGAAGGAGAGATCAGGTTGATAGATGTTTGATAAGAAAGAAAGAGCAAACCGCCAACCACCCACAAAGTACAAGTAATTAGTTGTGTGCTACCTGTGTATAGAAAATGATAGATATTGATAAACAATAACATTTGATGCACACGCTAGAGGTGCAGCCTTGGTATAGTCCAACGCAGCAGATGTGTGTAAAACGCTATAGTCGCTATACATAAATAATAAAGCATTGTTTACTGGTGAACGAGACAAAACTTGGAGATGGTTGCATAGACTTGTTTGTGTGTTTGTTAAGGTTAAAAGGGTCTGAAAAAAGCAACACAAAAAATATGAAAAACCGAAACAAAGAGCATTAACAGGGGGAGGGGCAGAGAGAGAGAGAGAGAGAGAGAGAGAGAGAGAGAGAGAGAGAGAGAGAGA